>NW_024543207.1:600000-1045000 GCF_018167655.1 Microtus oregoni
GTAACTTGTGTCCTTTGATCACGTTTCCCTGTAACTCTTGGTACTATCAGGTTATATACTTTTTTGATCTTGATTGGGTAGAGTTAAGTTAAAGCTGCAAGTGATCAAGAGAAAAATAGATCACATGTTCCATGAGGAGTCCCCACTCCTAAATGACAACCCCAAAAGTGGAGTCGGTGAACTGCAGCTGATAAAGGATTGCTAGTTGGTGCTGGGCATGGTGGCACACATCTTTAACCCCCACACATAGGAGGCAGAAGTGTGCAGATTTCTTTGTGTTGAAGGCTAGTGTGTTCTACATAGTGAGTTTAGGTCAGTTTTTTCTAGCACCAATATCCTGTACAGCAAACAAATAGATGAGTGTCTGGGAGGCTGGGTTAGTAAATGAACGCAGGTAAATGGGTGAGGGATGAGTGGGTAGATGGATGAGTGACTGTACAGGTAAGCGAGGGGTGAGTGTGTGTGTGGGTGAGTGGATGTGTGGGTAGAAGAGTGAGCGGGTGGATGTGTAGGTTGATGGATGAGCAACTGTACAGCTCAGCGAGGCGTGAGTGTGTGTGTGAGTGAGTGGGTGTGTACGTAGAAGAGTGAGCGGGTGAGTGTGCCAGAGAGCTTCACTGGTGCCTGACTGGCCAGGGAGAAGCAGCAACATACCACTGTAGCCAGAACAGCAGAGCAGCAGGCACCGAAAGGCTCCAGGAAGGGCAAAGCTGAGCCATGGCACAAAAAAGCTCAGGGCAGAAATCAGAGTGATGGTTAGGGTCTCCAGCCATTTCTTCCCCCATCCTAACCAAAGAGATGAGAGCCCCTGATTCCATGTGCATAGTCTCACCCCCTCTCCTACTTACCAGCCCCCTAAATGTCACAGAAAATGTCCTCAGGCTTGGCCCAGGACATTATACACCCCTGTCCCTCCCCTGTAATAGCTTCTCACTAGGGGTTTCATTCAGTCATAGAATCAGACCAGGACTCAGCCCTGAGTCCAGGACATGCGAGGTTGAAATGGATCTGGACAAGATGGGCCCTAGTCTGAAAAGATGAAAGAGTAGGGGTTGGTATTGTAGTCAGTGATGGGGCACTTGCAAAAAGTCGTGGGCTTTGTCCCCAGCACTGCAAGTGCAGAGAAGCTTAGAGTTCCTGGAAAACACGGAGAGCATGGGCTCCACCACTGAAGTGTTCTGGAAGGCCTTCTCTGTAGCTCCACCACTGAAGTGATCTGGAAGGCCTTCTCTGTAGCTCCACCACTGAAGTGATCTGGAAGGCCTGCTCTGTAGCTCCACCACTGAAGTGATCTGGAAGGCCTTCTCTGTAGCTCCACCACTGAAGTGATCTGGAAGGCCTTCTCTGTAGCTGGCATCTTCTTTGAGCTATTCCCAGCTCCCAAATAAAGACACAGAGACATGTTATTAGTTGTGAATGCTCGGTCTTAGCTTAGGCTTGTCCCACTAGATCTTTTAACTTAATTTAGTCCGTTCCTATTCATCTATGTTTTGCCTCAAGGCTTTTTACCTTTCTTTCATTCTGTATGTTCTACTTTCCTATTTCCTTCATGTCCATCTGGCTAGCCTCTGGCGTCTCTTTTTCTTCCTATCTTCAGCCTAAATTCCTCACCTCCTATTTACTCTCGCTGCCCAGAAGTCCTACCTATACCTCCCCCTCACCATTGGCCATTCAGCTTTTTATTGGACCAACCAGGTGTCTTAGGTAGGCAAGGTAAAACAGCAACAAATCTTGAAAAGAATTAAACAAACGCATCACATCTTTACATAGTTTAACAAGTATTCCACAACAGAGCTCCGTGAGTGATGTTCTATGTATTTAACTGAAAAGATTCTACTGCCCAAGGTCCAGCACATCCCTGAGAAGATGTGGCTCAAGATCATGCTCCCTCATACAGCAAATATCCAGGGTGGATGGGAACAGCTCGGGGGTGCAGAATATAGCTTTATAACGGAGCGGTAATGAGCAAAGTTCATTTTAGGTCGCCCAGAGAAAGGCTGGAAAGTTTGACGGTTGCACCCTCTTTCTATGTGTCCTTCTTTGGAGGATTTCATCTGAAATAGTCTGGAGGAGTGCAGCAGCCATTTAAAGGGACAACAGTTTCCCCTGTATGCAAATCTGATTCACCCTATAAATTTCTCCCAGCTACCAAACGAAGCTAGGTTGAATGGGTCATGGCTTCAGGAGACCCAGAGATATCTGAGATAAAGGATACATGCAGATGGTTAGAGGGTCAGCAGAATAGGATGGGTCTCAGTCCAGACAACGAGCAGGGAGTAGTGAATCTTGAAGACGTCTTGCTGGTCAAGAAGAGTCCTAGAAGCCCACTCTGTGGTTCAGATGCATTTATAACTTGACAGTGAAGAGTTAAACCCCAAGTCTCCAGGACCCTGAGTGTCTACCACCTTTACACACTTCTGAGGCTATCAAAGATTCTGAGGAGATCCTGTGAAGGCGTAAGTCACAAACAATGCCACACCAATTCGGGGTTATGATTATTAGGGTGGTATTTATTTAAAGGGGAAAAAACTTACAGATCACTGTCCCAGGCAACAGCCCTCTACGCAACCAGGAAAGGAGTCTAGTCGCAGGCGGAGCAGGAAGTGAAGAGAGAGAGAAGAGGGAAGTGGCCGCTTTTTTAAAGGGAGAGAAACCACGCCCCAGTGGGCTGGTACCTCAGCGGTGATAGGCTGGAGGAGTGGGAGGACCTCCCGCAACACCTCCCCCTTTTGTTTAAATAAGAGAGTTCTAAACCTACTATGAAATTATATACAATAAGTACAAATATCCTATTCTAACTAGCTTAGGTCTTGTATAATAAATAACTTGGCCAAGTCATGAGAGAAAGTAACTACATTTATATAGTCTTCAACCCCATCGAAGATCTGAGAAGGGAAATAATGTTACCTGGGTAATTAGGAAGTTCAGTAAAACAACTTCCAAAACATGCAACAAATTACAGAGACAACTGGCTACCTGGGCAATCACCCAAAATCACGTTAGCAGCGTTGAAGCAACCAACTTTGGCTAAGGCCTAACATAACTGACATACCATTTTCAAAGGCAAGCAACTTTTCAAAACTATCTTACCCTGTCTTGGCAGGATATGACAGCCCTGTTTTATCCACTGATGCATGCTCTGTATCTTTGTCAGTCGTTGAGGTATGGGCATTTCTTTGCCCAAAGGCCAGTTCTGCCAAAAAGAAGGCTCCAGGTGGAGTGTCTTTGGTGCTCAACATTCTCTCGGGAATAGAGTGGTGTTGCCAGGAGCAATTGTGTCTCACTACCACAAAACTCTGAGTTAGATTAAAGGCCATTTTCTACAGCTCTTTGAAGAAGTTGAAGATTATCTATCTATACTGAGTATAATCTCTATATATCTAAAGAACCTGATTAGTCTATTATAAATGACAAACTTAGATGACTATTAGTCTATATAATTCTCAATATCTATCTAACTTAAAGACTAAGACAATAAACGACTGTGAAACAAATGAGGACAATGACCTCCAAATATAAACAATGTACAAATATACATTGCAGTAGGTAAATATATATCAATACACAATCATTATATAAGTATCTTAATCAGAGGTAGAAATGTACACTGCAATATGGTAAATATATACAATATATATATCAATACAATATATGTCAATACATAAAAAATGTTTTAAACAGAGGTAGAAACATGCATGCGTACAATAGTCAATATAATTTAACTTTGTATCAATATACAAGAATCTATACCAATGTATTTGTCTAAAAACAGTAACTCACAATTACAAATCTATTATCCCATCATCCCTCTTTTTTTTTTTTCAAAATGATCCCTGAGCGTATAAAATTCCTCCCCCAACCCTCAATCGTATACTAATTATAATCAACCCCTAAATGATGTCCCTAAACCCAAGGGCAAGTTTTACTGGGAAAGGGGACGTCGTCCTCTAGAATTACTTCCAGCTGTCATAGGGGCGACGTTCTTTCTGGGGGATCCTGTGAAAGTAAAATGATGGTTAAATTTCAAGATAATGTCTTTTAAAATTGCAAATAGTCTCTGAGTATTTTCGTGCAGGTCTGGCCAAAATGTTGTATAAGATGTGCACCATTTCAGCTAACCAAGTTGGAACTGTCTTGTGCAGCTGGTACCAAAAGCAGGTCTTGTAGTAGCGCTATCAGTATCATGACGTCATATCAACCAGGTGGAGTTGTTGTTATGGGGCCCCATCTTCTTCCTGGAAACTTCAAATGTCACTTCAGGAAAAACTCATTGTTCATTATGAAAAACTTAAACATTAATCATATAGACATATATAGACATATATATATATTCAATGAAAGACATGATAGATATATTCAATGAAAAGTTTGATAGATATGAAGAAAAGCAAAGATGTTTTCTAAACTCATATTTCTTTCTGTCCCATATCATGGCTCTTGATATGAGACAGAAACTCCAGAAACTCTGGGTTTTTCTCTTACTAACAGGCTTGGAATTGGAGAGGGACTGAGCCAGAGTCCAACTTCAAAACCAGCTTTATAAATTTAGAAATATGGTTTAATATTACTTACACAACCCATTCAGTTGTCTTGATATTTCCTATTGGGCAGGTATTTTTCCATCTGTCAGTATCCAAACATCCAGGGTCCCTTGAATTTCTCAAAGATGAGTGTTTTCCTGTGGAGATAAGAACAGAACCCTGCCCCCATTCTATGTTTTTCTTACCACCTGTATGAATATCATCATTGTGGATGAGTTGTCATTTCTCCTTTCCAAGAGGTTTCTCCTCTTCAAATCGAAACTTTATTAATTTTGATGGTATCCACAATTTTTCTTCTCCTGTGGAAACAAGAGCAAAACCCCTTCCCCAACGTAGCACATCTCCTGGCTTCCACTGAGAGGTCAGCACATCTTTGAAATAAATCGGTTGATTTAGTTCAGTAGACTTTTCCATTATCCAATGTCTTTCTGCTGTTGTCATTCCTTTCTCATTAGCGTTAAGAAAATTTAAGGTTAATAAAGCATTATGTAATCTATTTCTGGGGGTATTTTCAGTTCCTTTCTGTTTGTTCAGCATATCCTTTATAGTACGATTTGATCTTTCTATAACTGCCTGACCTGTAGGATTATTTGGTATACCTGTAATGTGTTTTATATTATAATAATCAAAAAAGCGTTTCATTTTCTTAGATACATATGCTGGACCATTATCTGTCTTTATTTGCGCAGGTATACCCATGATGGCCATAACTTCCAATAAATGTGTGATTACTGAATCAGCCTTTTCTGAGCTCAGGGCAGTAGCCCATTGAAAACCTGAATACGTGTCTATGGTGTGGTGTACATATTTTAATTTACCAAATTCCATAAAGTGGAACACATCCATCTGCCAGATTTCATTTCTCTTAGTGCCCTTTGGGTTACTCCCTGCAGGCAACGGTGTTTGATTATAGAAAGAACAAGTAGGGCATTTCTTTATAATGTCCTTAGCTTGTTGCCAAGTAATGGAAAATTCTTTCTTTAGGCCTTTACTATTGACATGATGCTTCTTATGAAATTCCGAGGCCTGTAACACATTTCCAATCAATAATTGATCAATCTCAGCATTGCCTTGGGCTAGAGGACCAGGCAGACCTGTATGGGACCGGATGTGTGTTATGTACATCAGACAAAGCCTGTTCCTGATTATGTCTTGTACCTGGATAAACAATGAAGTCAACTCTGTGTCATCTGGTATAAATTCAGCGGTTTCAATATGCAAGATAACTCTTTCTGCATATTGTGAATCTGTAACTATATTAAGAGGTTCTTTAAAATCCCTTAGCACCATAAGAATGGCATATAATTCTGCCTTCTGGACAGAATTATAAGGGCTTTGTTCCATCTTACTCAATTCATCTGACTTGTAACCTGCTTTCCCTGATTTATTTGCATCAGTATAGAACGTACGGGCTCCAGTTATTGGAGCATCACGTACAATTCTAGGAAGAATCCAAGAAGTTCTTTTTATGAGATTAAGTCTATCACTTTTGGGATAGTTGCTATTAATTTTTCCCAAAAAGTTAGCACAAGCTCTTTGCCACGGTTCATTGTCTTCCCATAACTTTTTTATTTCTTCAGTAGTAAAAGGCACTATAATTTCTGCTGGGTCTATACCTGCTAGTTGACGAAGTCTCAGCTTACCTTTTATAATTAATTCAGAGACCTTTTCCACATAAGTTTTTAATTTTTTACTTGGTTTATTAGGTATAAATATCCACTCTAAAATAATATCTTCCCTCTGCATTAGAATCCCTGTAGGAGAAATTCTGGAAGGCAATATGACTAGGATGCAGCTAAGATTTGGGTTCACCCTATCCACATGTGCCTCCTGTAATTTTTCCTCAATCATTGTCAGTTCCTTTTCTGCTTCAGCTGTCAGTTCTCTTGGACTATTCAAATCTTTATCACCATCTAAGGTTTTGTTTAAATGAACTATTAGATCAGGTGTTATCCCAACAGCTGGTCGTAGACTGGAAATGTCTCCTAACAATCTTTGGAAGTCATTAAGAGTCTTTAACCGGTCTCTCCTAATTTGTGCCTTTTGCGTTTTAATTTTCTCTAACCCTATTCTGTAACCTAGGTAATTAATAGAATTTCCTCTTTGAATCTTTTCAGGGGCAATTTGTAATCCCCACCTAGGCAAGACTTTCTTTACTTCTTCAAACATCCTTTCTAAAGTATCTTTATTTGAATCAGATAATAAGATGTCATCCATGTAATGATAAATGATGGACTTGGGGAATTGTTTACGAATTATTTCCAATGGCTTACTTACAAAATATTGGCACAGTGTAGGACTATTGAGCATACCCTGTGGGAGGATAGTCCACTGATATCTCCTATTAGGCTGAGAATTATTATAAGTAGGCACTGTGAAGGCAAATTTTTCTCTATCCTTTTCTTGTAACGGTATAGTGAAAAAACAATCTTTCAAATCAATAACTATAAGAGGCCATCCTTTTGGTAACAGAGAAGGCAAAGGAATTCCAGATTGTAGTGGGCCCATAGGTTGAATTACTTTGTTGACAGCTCTTAGATCTGTCACCATTCTCCATTTACCAGATTTCTTTTTTACAACAAACACAGGAGAATTCCAAGGGCTGGTTGATTCTTCAATATGGTGAGCATCTAGTTGCTCTTGCACCAGCTGTTCCAATGCCTGTAGTTTATCTTCAGCTAGAGGCCATTGTTTGGTCCATATTGGCTTCTCAGTTAGCCATTTTAAAGGTAGGGCCGTTGGTACCTCTAAAGGTTTGGTATTTGTTGTATGTTCTTGTACAGCCTGAATGGCTGGTGACCTTTTTCCATAATACCTCATCATATCCTTCCCAGAATTATGAGTTCCTGGAAATACAGAAATGTTAATCTGGGTATTCCATTGCTGTAGCAGGTCACGGCCCCATAAATTTATGGCAATATTGGCTATATATGGCCTTAGTCTTCCTATTTGCCCTTCGGGCCCTATGCATTCAACCCATTTTGTGCTTTGTTTTACACGAGATAGGGTTCCAATTCCCAGGAACTGAACATCTACCTCTTGAAGAGGCCAATTCGGATGCCAAGATTCTGGGGTAATGATACTTACATCCGCACCTGTGTCTAATAAGCCTTCAATAAAAGTGCCATTTATACAGACTCTTAGCTTTGGTCTTTGATCATTAATAGAAGTCTGCCAAAATATACGTTTACTCTGTCCTATTGGGTTTTTTGACTCATCCTCCACACGTAATTCTTCATTTAGACCAGTATTATTTTTTACAGCAGAAATTGGAGCTTTTAATTTTCTTGGTGAGGCACGTTCTCCACTGTGACTGGGAATGACTGGGCCACTGTTGGCTTGGGGGCCTGCGAGAGGCCCCCCAAGGAGTTTCCCGATGATATCGGATTGCCCCGTCTGTCTGTTGTTGACCTACATTCGTTGGACCAATGCCTGCCTTTACCGCATCTCCTACATATACCTGAAGGCCGAGGTCTCCTATTTTTGTCATTCCCAGAAGAGATATTCCTAGAAATTCTTTGCCTGCAATTCCTTTGCAAATGTCCTAATTTACCACAATTAAAACACCTGGCAGTTTGATGTCTCCTCGTTGCTTTGGAAATCGCTTCTCCTACCCAAGGTTCATTGTTATAGCTAAACGTCTCAACATTCATCGTATGCTGAATCCATTCATCCATAGGTGCTGATCTAGACTTTAAAGGCCCAATTATCTTTTTGCATTCTATGTTTGCATTCTCAAAAGCTAGAGATTCAAGAAGTATTCGTCTAGCTTCTGGGTCTGTTACCCCTATGTCCAGAGCCTTAATTAATCTTTGCAAAAAGTCAATAAAGGGTTCTCTCTGTCCCTGCCTAATTCTGGTATATGATTCAACCCTTTTTGCTGGATCTTGTATCCTATTCCAAGCATTTAAAGCTGCTTGGTGACATAGACACAGTACTTCATCGTCATAAAGAGCTTGGACCTGTGGATCAGCATATTCTCCTGCACCAAGAATTTGATCTTGGGAAACCTCAATACCTTTTGCTCTTCCTTGCTGTTCCATATGTTTGGATTCTTCTCTGAAATAAATTCCAAACATCAAGGAAGGTCCATTATCTAAAACTGCAGACACTAACTGATGGAAATCATGGGGAGTAGCTCTAGCATTAGAAGCCCAAGTCCTTATCATTTCCTTTACATATGCATTGTGCAAGCCAAAATTAACAACAGCTTGCTTAATTTCTTTCAGATCATTCATTGCTATTGGCGTCCATCTAGCTTCTCTGACTCCCTTTGAGCCTTTAGAAGTTGATGCTTTTTCAGAATTAAGTATAGGGTATGTCGCTAGAACCCTGGGTAAGCCAGTTCTAATAGCTGGTGGAGGCCTTGTATCCTGTCCTTGTGCCTCCTTAGTCTGTTCACCAGCTGCAATAATTTCCCCAATCTTTTCAAATCTTTTTATCATTGTCTCTCTTAAATCCTGAATCTCCTGACCTGTATATATCTCCAGTGATTTCACTGAGGTATCAATTTTTTGGTCCCCATTCTGCACCTGTGATTCCAAAGCTTTAATTTTTTCCTTCAAAGATAACATGCCCTCCTTAAACTTTTCTTGTATATCATGTAGATTCCCATCTTGGAGGTACATTCTGTCTGTTACCTTATCAAAAGTTTGTGATAAAGTCTGAACGTCAAATTCAACAGCCTGAACCCTTTCAGGTAACTTTCTAATACCCTTGGATATGGAATCAATTTTGTCTGTCATAGTATCCACTTGTTCAGATAACCTCTGATTTTCAATAATTTTAATCCTGTCAATTAGTTGTTCATTATTAGTTCGTAAAGATTCTATCATTCTTAGGAGTGCCATATTCTTCTGTTCATTATTAGTACGTAAAGATTCAATCGTTCTTAGGAGTGCCATATTCTTCCTTAATGAATATGGAAAAGAAAACTGAAGGCTAGTAACAAGCAAATTAAGGTATCCCCATAATCATATAAACCTTGTATGATGTAATTCATTGTATTAGTAAATATAAATTTACTAATCCATTGTATTAGTGAAAACAAAGCAGTAAAATTTGCGTTAGAAACAAAAACTGCAATATTACCTATTATCCAGCAGGTGGCGATGTTGCAGAGTCGCGGTGAAAACATGGTCCTGTTTTAGTGCCTTAGTAGATGTTAAAAACTGGAAAATGCAAGTTTCTCAACAAAGTAAATGTAATTAAATCAATTCCTGAGACGGAACCAGAAACCCAGAATCCAGGGGTAGAGAAGAGCAATCTGGAAGCCGCTTATGCCTCCATGTGACAGAGTCACCCTGAGGGGTTGCAGCTTTCAGCAACCATGTGCTCTGGTTCATGCCAATTAAGAGCTGTACTTGTAAGGGAGATTTAAAAATGACTCAGAAAAGAGCAACCAAGCGGCCAGAGACTACGCGGGCCTGTGGAGTTTAAATCCACGTGGGGAGTCCAAGGCTGCTGGCGGCTGAGGAAGGGGAGGGCTCCCGTCAAGCCGAACTAGAGCCCGCCAAGCCCGCGGCCGCCAAGCTGAACTTGGGGCCGCCAAGCCCGCAGCCGCCAAGCCGAACTTGGGGCCGCCAAGCCGAACTCGCGGCTGCGAGTGGGGAAAGGAGAGGTTCTAAAACCAAACGTTGGGCGCCAAAATGAAGGCGTAAGTCACAAACAATGCCACACCAATTCGGGGTTATGATTATTAGGGTGGTATTTATTTAAAGGGGAAAAAACTTACAGATCACTGTCCCAGGCAACAGCCCTCTACGCAACCAGGAAAGGAGTCTAGTCGCAGGCGGAGCAGGAAGTGAAGAGAGAGAGGAGAGGGAAGTGGCCGCTTTTTTAAAGGGAGAGAAACCACGCCCCAGTGGGCTGGTACCTCAGCGGTGATAGGCTGGAGGAGTGGGAGGACCTCCCGCAACAATCCTGGGGAGCAGAGAAGCCTCGGGTGGACAATGGAATGGAAAGGAAGGCAAATAGAAGCCTCCAGAAACTCCTGGAGCCACAAAGAGGAAAAGGAGGGAGGTTGGAGGCTGCAGGGCTGCATGTCCATCTTCAATGCGGAATGTACATTTACATCACATGCATAGAAAAGATTAGCATTTGGAGTGAAGTCAAGAAGCTGAGGGGACACCATTTACACAGTGGTGAGCTTGGGGGCTATCATTACAGGAGGTGTAGGGCCAGGACTGAAGGATTGATGGAGGCATTTGAAGGCCCAACCAAAGTCATGACATCCCTTGTAGACAGAGGCTGCTCATTCATCCCGGCTGCCCACACCCAAAATAATCACACAGAAATTATATTAATTACAACACTGCTTAGCCAATAACTTAGGCTTCTTATGAACTAACTATCACATCTTAAATTAACCCATTTCTATTATTCTGTGTATCGCCACAAGGCTGTGACTTACCAAGTACAGTTCCAGCATCTGTCTCCTTTGGTAGCTACATGGCATCTCTCTGACTCTGCCTACTCTTTCTCTCTCTTTATAGCTCTGTTTAGATTTCCTGCCTGGCTATATTCTGCCCTGCCATAGGCCCAAAGTAGCTTCTTTATTAACCAATGGTAATAAAACATAATCATAGCATACAGAGGGGAATCACACATCAACCCCTGACTGACTGAAACACATGCATGTGATGGAAATCAAGGAAAGGTAATTTTTTTAAATTTAATTTTTTAAATTGTTTTTAAAAAGAAACAAACTATCTTTTTTCATTATATATACCAATCCAAGTTCCCACTCCCTCCCCTACTCCCATCCCCTCTACTTACCCCCAACAACTCACCCTCCATCCACTCCTCAGAGAGGGTAAGGCTCATTGCTTTGGGGGAACGTCCAAGGCCCTCCCTACTACATCTAGGCTGAGCAAGGTATCCATCTAAAGAAAATAGGTTCCCAAAAAGCCAGTACAAGCAGTAGGGATCAATCCTGGTGCCTCTGTCAGTGGCTCTTCAGTCTGCCCCAGTCATGCAACTGTCAACCACATTCAGAGGGGCTAGTTTGGTCCTGTGCTTGTTCAGGAAGGTAAAAATTTAGCTATGAGGTAGTCATATGCTTAAGGCTAGAAGGAGACTTGTCCTAGGGAACTCTATATTCTTGTCTCACCTGTGGATTTACAGAAGGAAGCTCAAAAGAGAACGCTAGCCAGACTTGGCATAGATATCCCCAGATATCTGTATCACCAACCTCACTTTAAACCAGTTTTTCAGAGAGACACGAATATAACCAGATCTGCCATGAGGGACAAGCCCCAGTTCTGCCCAGTCTCTGGCCCTGGACCCCAGCAATTCTCTACCTTCTTAAGATTCTTGTCTTGTAAGAATCATGAGATACCCATAAAGATACCAAGATTCTGTGGACGTAGGCTATGGGGTAAAGACCCCAGAGCAGGGTCCTAAGTGGGAAAAGGTTTGATATACCAGGGACGGGTGAGACTAGGACAAATTGTTTCAATACAAAGATAGCAATTGTACACCTGGAACCAACACTAGGCACCTGATAAGGAGACTGGGAACCTGGTCCAGAGGCAGAAAATCCAGGAAGGCAGATGCCACAGAAAAAAGGGCATGGCAGATTAAAGGGATTCGCGAGCAATTTACTTATTTATTTGATAATTATTCTTAATTATTTCCACACTTTGTGTGACAAATGCACACAAATAATATGTGAAATTACCCAATTTAATATTTTATTTAAAACTGTCACATACTGGTAAGTAGGAGGTAAATTACTGTTATTAAATATTTGATTTTATCAATATTTAGTCAATATTTCTAAAGCTATTATATAGCACATCTTTTTAAACTATTTTCATACTTCATATTTTATCTTAGTAGTAATAAATATCCATTATTTTATATAACGAGTAAAATTTTCCAATACACATAAGCATATGTAACTATTAGTGCCCATCTCTTGGAATTTTTCTTCTTTTTTTTTAAATTAATTTATTTTTTAATTTCATCTTACATTCCAACCACATTCTCCCTCCCTCTCTTTGGCTGGGTTCCCGGAACCTGGCCTGGTGCTTCATTGTGGATTTCTGCATCTTCTTCCAGCAGTTATTGGATGAAGGATCTATGATGATATTGGTATAGTCATCAATTGGATTACAGGGAAGGCCAGATTGGGCTTCCTCTCCATATTGCTAGGAGTCTTAGCTGGGATCATCCTTGTGGATTCTTGGTAATTTCCTTAGGACCAGGTTTCCCCCAACTCAATAGTGACTCTCGCTATCAAGATATCTCTTTCACTGCTCTCCACCCCATCCCTCCCCACTCTTGACCATCCCGTTCCCTCATGTTCTCATCCCTGTTCCCCTCCCTTTACCGCCCCCCCGCCCCAAGTTTACCCAGGAGATCCCATCTAATTCCCCTTCCCAGGGCGACCCATGTGACCCTCTTAGGGTCCTTCTCGTTACCTAGTTTCTCTGGAGCTGTGGATTTTAGTGTGGATATTCTTTGCTTTACATCTAGTATCCACTTATGAGTGAGTACATACTGTGTTTGTCTTTCTGATTCTGGGTTACCTCACTCATGATGGTTTTTTCTAGTTCCATCCATTTGCCTGCAGATTTTATGATGTCATTTTTATCAACAATTGAGTAATACTCCATTGTGTAAATGTACCAAATTTTCTTTATCGATTCTTCAATTTTTTAAATGATTACACAGTGGAGTATTACTCAATGTTAAAAACGATGACATTATAAAATTTACAGGCAAATGGATGGAATTAGAAAGATCGTCTTGAGTGAGATAACTCAGATCCAGAAAGACAAACACGGTACGTACTCGCTCGTAAGTGAATATTAGCTATAAAGTAAAAAATAACCATGCTATAATCAACAGAGCCAGGGAGGCTGAGTAACAAGGAGAGCATTTTAAAATCATACCTTTATCATATTTAATTTCCATCAGGGGAAGAAAATGCAGAGAGAGAGAGAGAGAGAGAGAGAGAGAGAGAGAGAGAGAGAGAGCGCAATGAATAGGTGAGGTTCCTTGGTGGAGGCCAGGTCAAGTGAAAGAAGTAGGAATATCCCAAGCTACTCTATGGTTTTGTTTACAAAATGAGGCTTCTAAGGTATCTAGATAAAACGGGTGCTAAAGTGAGGTCTCAAATGTGAGGAGAAATGTGGCAGAAATAAAGCCAGTAAGAAAAGCAAAACTAGACAACCACTGTACTGGCTGGTTTTGTGGGTCAACTTGACACAAGCTAGAGTCATCAGAGAGGAAGGAGCCTCAGCTGAGGAAATGCCTCCGTGAGATCCAGCAGTAAGGTGTTTTCTCAATTAGTGATGGGTGGAAGCAGGCTCAGCCCACGGTGGGCAGTGTCATCCCTGGGCTGGTGGTCCTGGATTCTATTAGGAAGCAGGCTGAGCAAACCCAGGGAAGCAGGCCAGTAAGCAGCACCCATCCACAGCTTCTGTATCAGCTCCTGCCTTTAGGGTCCTGCCCTGTTTGAGTTCCTGACTTCCTTCAGTAGTGGACAGAAGTGTAAGCCAAATAAACCCTTTCCTTCCCAACTTATTTTGGTCGTGGTGTTTCACCGCAGCAATAGAAACCCTAAGACAATGACCTAGCATGTATGGCCTGTGTCCCTGAGAGTCACATCGTAGACCTCTGTGCCTCATCGGAGGATCAACTGTGCTTTGTCTATGGCAGTGGCTCTCAACATTCCTGATTCTGTGGCCCTTAAATACTCATGTTGGGGCAACCCCAACCACAAATTATTTTCATTGCTACTTCATAGCTAATTTTGCTACTATTATGAATAATAATGTAAATATCTGATATGCAGGATTGCTGATATACAACCCTCATGAAAGGGTCGTTTGACCCGAGAGGGTTTATGACCCACAGGTTGAGAACCACTGATCTAAGAGTCAACTATGTGGACATGTATGAACCATCTGAGGATTTTGTGTGTGTGTGTGTGTGTGTGTGTGTGTGTGTGTGTCACATAAAGGTCAAGTGTGGACCTGTGTGCAACACATGAGGGTCAAGCGTAAAGATCTGTGTATAACATCTGAAAGTAATTTCTTGTTCTATACAGAAACGCTTCTGTACGCCTTAGTATAGTGCTTTAAGACTACTCCAGAAGCAACCTGCAGGTCAGGATTAGCCTCTAGCTAATCAGGAAATAGGCACATCCAAACCACCAGGTTTACAATTGCTACAGTGGACTAACCATGAGGAGCTACTCAGGATATTCCTTCCTTGGGAGCACACACCATTTCATTTCCACATGACCAAGGCCGCGTACGTACACTTCAGCCAGAAAAAGTTAGTGATCTTCTACAAGATGTTATGTCACCTCTGTCAGGACTTGCTGCTCACCTTTCTTCTCTGCTATCATACATATGCTGGTTTACCTCCAGCTTGGTGCCACATGGCGGCCAGGTGGCAGCTGCTTCTCCAAGAATCAGGAAAGGGGAAGAGTTGGCTCCACCTGCATCCCAAGCTCCAGGATGCTAGCAGGCTCCTTCTAAACATCTTTAGCCAGCCTGCTACCACGGAGATAGAATGCCAGCAGGGAACTTAACAAATTGCTCACAGTGTTGAGCTAAGGAGAATTAGTCAAATCACAAGGGCTGCAAGATACTGTCTTAAGTACATGTGAGAAAATCTCTGTCAACAGTGGCACAATAGATGTCAAAGGTATTGATAGCTGTCCTTCATCTGCTGGACAGGAATGGGGGGACAAAAAGCTGCTCTAGTTCTCAAGGACAGACCCTAACGAGGGGCTAAAGTTACAGACAATCGCTCACCTCAGTCACTGTGCCAGGGAACTTTGGCCTCATGTAAATAAAGGAATAACAAGAAGGCAGAGAGTGAGGCAGAGACATGTCTGTTAGAGTGCCTGGCTCTAACTTAGTACCCTGAGCCTAGTTCCAATGGCCCACTCCTTTCAGATATGGGACATAGGAGCCCTCCTGAGCCCTCTTTGAATCTTCCCTGAGCCCAGAAATAGGTGAAACTCAGCATATCACAGAGTCTCATGGTGGACAGTGATCTGTGGAGCAGAGTTTGAGTGCAGGGTTGGTGGACAGACCCCAAGATAAAGAAACCTCAGCTCCAGCTCCTCAGCCGCATGTCTTAGTAATGACGACATGTAACAAGCCACCAGTCTCAACAGAGTCCATCCTTCGTTCAGTCATAGTTACCTTTCCAGGAGGAATGTACAGGAGGGTTGGAGGGGGCTGGGGGTAGGAGACAGTCACCTGGGCTAGAAGTCGAGGAGTAGGCAGTGGGGTAGACATGAGCATCCAGGAGGCCAACTTTGCCCCAAAGTAGAGAGTTGCTAAAGGATCTTGTAGGGGCTATTTGGGAGGAAACGTTGGGAGACTTCTTAGGAATCAGAGGTGAAGTGAACTAGGAGGAACCTTAGGGACTGGCTGAACTCTCTTTGGCCAGAGACTGTCCTGAGTTCAGAGGTGGGGCTACCTGACATTACAGCGCTAGTCTAGACTGTGACCTCCTAGATCTTGGCCCCAGTGTGAAGCCTAAGAGGGCCACACCGCAGACCCCACACAGACCCCAACAATAACCTCCCCCGTCTCGCTCCAGTGTCCCCACTTCAGCCCCTTCGCTGATGAGCTCACCGACTATGTGACCAAGAACATTCTGTCCACACCAATCATGAATGGCAAAGACGTCGTGGCTGTGATCATGGCTGTGAACAAGCTGGATGGCCCATGCTTCACAAGTGAAGACGAAGATGTGAGTGTCCAGGACATGCTAGAGACACATGTCTTCATGTGTGTTTGCTCTATGTGTCTGTGTATGTACTGCCTCCCAGCATGCCTTGGCTCGTCTTCATGTCCCTGTCTCTTTTCATGTGGTTAACCATGTCCCTCGACAAGTCTTAGTCTGGTGTGTGTCCCTCTGCTAATCCCAGTATGTGAGCTGTGCTCCTCCAGATGTACAAACCGTGTCCTTCAAATCTCTGTGTATCTCTGTTATTTGGGTGTGTGCGCTGTGTGCAAGCTGTTCTTCTTGATGCATGAGTCATGTCCCTCTGCATATCTTTGTATGTGAGCCATGTCCCTGCCCCACAGGACTGAGCTTATGTGTGCAAGTCCACCCCCATGAACTAGTATGTTTGTATGTATGTGGCAATTCCTCCAGAACCTTTGAGACATGTCTCTTTTTTGTACATATATCTTTGAATATCTGGATTTCTGACTGAGTCTATTATGATTGCTGTTTCAGGTTTTCGCAAAGTACCTGAATTTTGCTGCATTAAACCTGAAGATCTATCACCTAAGCTACCTCCACAACTGTGAGACACGCAGAGGCCAGGTACTTGCATGCGCTGGCTAGTTCTTTCCCAGCCTTCCATCCTGCTAAGTGGTTTTCTCTTCGTGAGTGACTGAGACACGGTGCTGTCCAATCAAAGCATGACTCTGGCCTAGCAGGTCCAGATGTTCCTATCCATGTCATTGCCTGTACAAAACTGAGCAGGGTCAGGGGTGCTGTGCTCACCTGGGCAGGCAGGTTGTAAGGCGGACCCTGAAAACAACCTCTGCTCATTCCTACAACTGACCTAGTCGGCACAGCTTCATTCAGAGCCACAGACAGACACCACTGCTGCAAACCTTTGGAGGAGCCGAAATGAGTTGTAAATTAACTAAGCACAGAATCTCCTTATGGGATTGGGTCTGACAAAGAATCTGGAATGCTTTTGCTTTGCATGCAATAGAAACTTGAGTGTCTGACAGGGTAGTATGCTGGGGTTTTGAAATACATATCAGTGTGCCATAGGCTACCGCACAAGAGTTCAGAAGAGGTCTCAAGGCAAAGTTCTCCTACCTGAGTCTTAGCCTGTGGGAGCCTTTGAGAAATCCCAAACAAGCTGGGAGTGAGAAAGTGTGTCTGTATCCTTCTCAAGTATCTGATGACCAACACTCAAATATTGAGTTTATGGGGCCCATTTTTTTTTTTTTTTTGGATTTTTCAAGACAGGGTTTCTCCGTAGCTTTTGGTTCCTGTCCTGGAACCAGCTCTTATAGACCAGGCTGGCCTCGAACTCACAGAAATCTGCCTGCCTCTGCCTCACGAGTGCTGGGATTAAAGGCGTGCACCACCACCGCCCGGCCATGGGGCCCATTCTTATTCAAACCCCTTCACCAGGAGTGCCCAGGTACCCTGCACTGCCTGCGCTCAGTTATTGTTTTGACAGAAGTGGATGTTGTCCCAATCTGCTGCCCAGCCATCCTTTCCTATACACATAAGTCTATATTCCTCTTTCTGCATTTCCTCTACTCTCCTGAGAGACTAAGTCAAAGTGGCTCCTGAAATTCCAGAGTCAGCCTATGCCCCTCGTGAGCGTGGCTATTTGTACCCATTTGAAATTGCATAATTCTAATCTACAGCAGTGGTTGCTCCAGCAGAACCCACCCTCCACCCTACCCTCGACAGTCAGCCCCAGATAATACTGACAATTCTGCCACTAGCCTTTCGCTTATTCTGGTAACTTTCCATTTTACCGTTTCCTTTTGTTGTTATTATTGTTGCTTTACAATTGTTATTTGTTGGGACGGGCACAGGCCATGGCATGGGTATAGAGATCAGAGGACGACTTGCCCGAGTTTGTTCATTGTGGGTTCCAGGGACTGGACACAAGTTAACAAGCTTGGTGGCAGGTATCCTTACCCATGGAGCCATCTCACTGTCCCCTTTATATTATTTCATAGTCTTTTTTTTCTAACAGTTTTAGGTTACAGAGCTGTACAGCCCTCACCAGCAGGTAGTTTCTTCATTTTGCCATGTCTCACTGGTGTATGAGATTACCACAGTTAATGAACCAGCCCTGGCTGCCATGCTTGATTTCACATCTCCTTACTGTTTACTCTTTTTCCTTGTGTCCTAGAATGGCATCCCAAACCCCATGGGATGCTCAGTTGTCTTTGTCATATCTGCTTGTTTCCCATGGCCTTGACAGAGAAGCCTGGCTAGCAATGTTCATGGTGTTAGAATTGTTCTGATGTCATTCTTGTGATTAGACTTGGTCACTGGCTGTAGAGGCTAAGAGCCTTTCCTTTGAATCTCAAGAGGTGCTGCCATCCTCGGGCCTACCAGAAAAAGAGTAAATAGCATCCTTTCCACCACACGTCTGTTACTTTCTCAACCATAAAGATATCTGAACTTTTATCCTTTACTTTCTGAGGAAGTCATTGCTCGTACTGTGCTTAGGAATGGGAGGCATACACCTACTTCAGAGTGGAGAATCTATACAATTGTTTGTACTCATTATTTATTAATTTACTTAATGATTCATGTCTAGACTCATGAGTATTTGTTTTATGTTTTATGTTGCGATCCAATATTATTCTTTACATTCCATAAGCTGTTTTATGTCTGGCCCTGCGCTGGCTCCTGTGACTTTTAACATGCCTCATCGCTGTGTGATTCCCCGGCTTCTTTGATATGCTTCCTGCCCCAGCCCTAGACCCATCATTTCTCCAAGAAGCCCAGATCGTATATTAGATAGCTCTGATAGAAGCTAAGATCTGAGTACTCAGTATATTTATTTTGTTGCTCCAAGGCCCCTCTCACCTGACAGAAAAAGATTATGTGTGCTAACCCATATGTGCCTACACAATGGGTATACCACATATAACCATCATACGTGTATAAAATTAGATATAATTTCTGATTGATATTTCCAGCCCTGATCCATTGCCACAGAGAGCTTTTTCTTCTTCTTGGTATGTACTCTCAAGAGAGAGAGCCCTGGCTCCTCTAATCCACCATCCACCTCCAAAATGTAAGAATTTTTTTGATCAAGAATGTTAATCTTCACTCCTATGAAAAGAGCAGAGCACAGAGATTATGCAACCCCTTTGCCTTCTATCCTAAAAATAAATTAGCACCTTCTCCCTGCCTCTGCACTAAACAGTACACTTGAATGCTTTTGGTCTACATTCTTTCTTGTTTAGTTTAAAATATATCTTTACATATACATATATACACATACATACATACATACATACATACGGTGGGAGAGATGGCTCTATAGCTGAAAATGAGTACTACTCTTTCAGACTACCTGAGTTCAGTCCACAACTGCCTATAATTCTACTTCCAGGTGGTCCAATGTCTCTGGCTTCTGTAGACACCTACATTCACATACATCCACACTTATGTGCACACACCCACACAGAGATATAATGCGAGAGAGAGAGAGAGAGGAGAGCACAAGGTCTATAATCCCAACACCCATTCAGAAGGATCATCCTCAAGTTCCAGACCAGCCTTCTCCACACAGTGATCTTAGTGAGTTTTAGACTAGCCAGAGCTTCATAGAAATGCCATGTCTCAAACAACAAAAACAAAGAAGAATATATTCGTATAAATTTTAGATATAAGTCCTTTACCAGAAGTATGTTTCCTCCCTTTTCTTTTCATTTTCTTAATAGTACATGTGGCAAGACAGAAGTTTGAAATTTTAATAACTCCAATTTATCATAGTCATCTTCATAGATTATTATACCTAAAACTTCATCCTTAAACCCAAGATTACGCAGGTTGTCTTTCAGGTAGGTCATCTTCTAGGAGTTTACATCTGGGAGTCTGAGTTTAGGCTTATTAGTTTGATGAACATTGTAAAGTCTGGGTCTGGGTTCTCTTTTGCATATGGATAGCCAGGTTTTAACCATTTGCAGAAGACAACAGTTTCTCCCTGAATAGCTTTTCCTATTTGTCAAAGGATAGTTGAATACATGTGTGCAGCTCTATTTTTTGGATTCTCTGGTTTTCTTCTTCCCATTGATCATTGTAGTCTAGAGAAAATTTTGAGGTTAAAAATATCAGTCTCCCAATATTGTTTCTTTTCCAGGGTTGTGTTGGCTATTTTGGGTATTTTGTCTTTCCACATAGACTTTATAGTCAAGTTTTCAAGATTTGTAAAATAGATTGCAGGTACAACTTGGATTTTTCTAAGTCTATACTAAGATGGAAAAAAATTAACATCTTAAAAATAGTGAGTCTGAGCCGAGTAGTGGTGGCCCATGCCTTTAATCCCAGTCCTCGAGAGGCAGGTGGATTTCTGTGACTTAGAGGTCAACTTGATCTACAGAGTGAGTTCTAGGACAGCCAGGGCTACACAGAGAAATCCTGCCTCGAAAAACCAAAAAAAAGAACAAAAAACAAAAAGAACAAAAAAAAAAATGTGAGTCTTCCGGGCTTGGGATACGACTTACTTGGTAAGAGTGCTTCCCTTCCATTCCTGAAAACTGGGCTCAGTGCCCAGCGCGACATAAAAGCTGGCGCGTTTGCAAACCTAGCACTTGGGAGATGGAGGCAGAAGGATCAGGAGTTCAAGATGATCCTTGGCTATACTTCAAGGTCAATCTGAGCTATATGAGACATCTCAGAAAAAATCCACAAGAACTTAGTGTCTCTGTGTTAACTTTGGCATTTCTTTAATCAGACTGTTTAAGTTTCTAGGGGCTGGGGAGACAGTTCCGTCTGTAAAGTGTTTGCTGCACAAGCCTGAGAACTTGAGTTTGTTCTCTAGGACCCAGGTAAAAAGCCAAGCACGGCAGCTCACACTTGTAATTCCAGTTTTGGGAATGTGGAGACAGGTGACTTCCCTAGGGACTGACTCACTGACTGACTTCCAAGGGTTACTTCCACACATATGACAAACACCTGCACACATATGCACACATATGCAAAAGATTGAAGCTTCTGCATATAGATTATTTATATTTTTCACTAGATTTATACCTAAATGTTTCACTTTGGAGTGGTAATGTAAGTGGTATTGTGTTCTGATAATTTCGTCTTCCAGTTGTTCATTGGGGGAAAGAAAGTAGTTGCATTATGCTAGCCCTATAGTCTGTGACCTTGCTGAGAATCACTTACTAGTTTCAGGTTTTTCTTATTGAATCTCTGGTATTTTCATATAGACAATCATATCACCTGCAAACAAAGATAGCCTTATTTCATCCTTGCACACACACACACACACACACACACACACAAACACACACACACACACGTATATTGTGTTTTCTATTTCTGGTCTTATTGCACAAGATAAAATTTCATGTTGAATGTATTGTGTAAAAGATTAATCTATTTTCAATCTTAAAAAAGATTTTTAGTGAACATCTCTTCCTCATTCCAGATCTTAGAGAAAGGCACCGAGTTTCTTGTCATTAAGAATGATTTCACAGGGTTGCTGCATGGTGTAATGAATTCCGTATTAGACTTTTAGAGCCTGAAGAACAAAGTCATCTGTCGGAGTTTCATAGCATTTTTTTATCTAATTGAGGAAAATTACTGTATTTTTGTAGCTAATATGTTCTATTTTAACTGAATATTGGATGCTATAAAATAATTCTTCAACATCAATTGGTAAGATCATGTAGATTTTTCCTCTAGTTTGCTAATGTGCTAGATTATATGAGTTAATTTTGGGTTTGGGTTTGTGGTGTGTTTATTTTTGGTCTGTGGTCTTACTGTATCATGCAGTCAGGTCTTGAACTGCTGGGCTTCAGTGATCCTGTCGCATTAGTCTTGAGCTAACTGAAACCAGAGATGCATGCCCCAAATCTAGTTTATATTAACTGACTTTGAAATGCTGAGTTGGTCTTACATAATCTGGGTCATTGGGGTATAATTGTTTGGTAAGCAACTGGGGTATAAAATTTAATAACAATTACATTATTGTTACAGCATTAGACTGGTTTTGCCTATATTCTTTCTTTTCTGAGACAATGACTTGCTTTGTAATCCAACTTGTTATGTAGTGTCTACCTCCCAACTGCTAGAATTGTAGGTATGTACTACCACAAGTGGTTGTTTTTTGCCAATGTTCAGTTAAGAATTTTTGTATATGTGTGTGCGTGCATGTGTATGCGTGTGCATGCGTGTGCATGTGTGCGTATGCGTGTGTGTATGCACATGTGTGTGTTATGTATGTGTACGTGTGTGCATGTGTGTATGTGTGTGCATGTGCGTGTGTGTTTGTGTGCATGTGTGCGTGTGTGTGTATGTGTGCCCACACATTTTCTCTCTGGCACTCATGCTCATATCGGTGTGTGTCACCCCTCCAGGTGCTTCTCTGGTCAGCCAATAAGGTATTTGAAGAGTTGACAGACATCGAAAGGCAGTTCCATAAGGCCTTCTACACTGTCCGGGCCTACCTAAACTGTGACCGGTACTCAGTGGGCCTCCTGGACATGACCAAGGATAAGGTGAGGTCTCACATTCTCAGGTGCCTCCTTCCTATGGTGGCACAGTTCACAGACTGAGCATGTCCTTCTCTCTTCTCTGCCCAGGAATTCTTTGATGTCTGGCCAGTGCTGATGGGGGAAGCCCAGCCATACTCAGGCCCACGGACACCGGATGGCCGGGTAAGTCAAACTGATAGGTGGCAGGCACCCCACAATGGGGCTACCCTGAAAAGGATAAGGAGATAGAGTAGCCTCAAATACCTACCTGCTCTCATTGCCTGCACTGCCCAGTGAAGGTGGATTCTCTAGATCGGCTTTAGCTTGCCAGAGTTCCTATAAACATTGTGTCATGCTTGCACGTGAATTTTAGTGTATGTGTGGGGTTAAATGTGATAAAGGAAAGATAGATATGAACCTGGTGTGCAATGCACATCTATGAGTGTGAATGCCAGAGAGAATGTATGGGCACACACACACACACACACACACACACACACACACAATTACATGGGTGCTGTGCATGTGTTATCTGTGGATGTGTATCTTTGTGCACGGATGTGTCTGGGTAGGCACTGTTCTCTTTTCCCTTCAACAAAGACTCTACTGAGAAGCTGACCAGGAGTCTCTACACTGATGTGTTCTGTTTCTTAGGAAATTGTCTTCTACAAAGTCATTGATTATATCCTCCATGGCAAGGAAGACATCAAAGTCATTCCGTAAGTGCTGGGGTTTGACAAATGGTTCACTCCAGAATGGAACATCCCCAAAACCAACCTCTGGACTAGCCATCTCTAGGGTGTCTCTGTAGAGCCAGCACGGCCTTCCCAGGACAGTGAGGAGGATCATGACTAAGGCACTTAGATATCTAGGGAGTCAGGTGGGCTGTCCAGATGGCCCCAGCAGCAGCAACTCAACCATCTCAGTCCTGGCAGGTAAAGCCTCTACAAGGTGAGGCCATCATCACACTCCAATGGGAAGTCTGGTACAGAGCACAGGTCTAGAGGGACAATGAGCCTATATTTATGTGGCTAATGACTTCATGAATCTATAAGCCTGTCAACATCCCAAACAGGCTCCAAGAAGGAAGTAGACTACAGGTATCAGGGCTGCAGAACAGGTAGCTAACAGGCCAGCTGAAGTCAGGAGCCTCCAGGAAGGGAGGAAACCCTGCAAAATGAGGAGATCCATCATGGCAGAATGGAATCCTCCTGGCTTCCTCCAGTCCTCATCAGTTTCCTACCCCTCCCACCTGAGCTCAGAAAAGGGCATGAAGTGAACTTGGGCACTGGTTCATCTCACAGTCTAAGCATCTATTCCTCTGACCTCTGCTCTTTTCCCACAGCACACCCCCAGCCGATCACTGGGCCCTGGCCAGTGGCCTCCCAACCTACATAGCAGAAAGTGGCTTTGTGAGTACCCCTCTCCAGGCCCTGGCCTGTCCTTGCCGGTGCTGCAATGCCTGCTGGCCGGCTACCTCCTGCTAGCCCTTCCTGCTAGCCCTTCCTGCTAGCTGCTACTCACCTTGCCCAGTTAGAAGCTCCTCTCATAGGCAAGGCTAAGTAGACTAGTGCTTGTGTCTATACATTCAGTTGCTCAGAGTGGAATTGCTTCTGATCCTTCCCAGATCTGTAACATCATGAATACTTCAGCCGACGAAATGTTCAACTTTCAGGTAATCTGCCTACTCCTTGTTAGACACTGAGTTTTACTTGAAAAGAGTGTATTTTGTTTCAGAAATGGTGGGTTGAATTAGGTTTTTCCACGTCAGGAACAACTTTATGGGGTTGGGGAGATGGCTCAGTAGGTAGAGTGTTTTCTACGCAAGCATGAGGATCTGAGTTCCGATCCCCAGCACCCACATCAAACAAACAAACAAGAACAGGCATGGTAGCATGTACCTAAAATCCCAGTGCTAGGTTGCGGGGTGAGAAGCAGGCAAGGCAAGATAATCCAGTTAATCTAGCCAATCAGTGAGCTCCAGTTTCAGTGAGAGGCCCTACCTCATGAAAATAAGTGGAAAACAATAGAGGAAAACCTTCAACATGGACTTCTGGCCTCCACACATATACACATGGATGCGCACATGTGTATAATATACACACATAAAACAACTTTCCTCATATCTGCAATCCCATTACTCAGAAGGCTGAGACAGGATTGCTACAAATTAACCCAAAGTCAACCTGGAATCAAAAAACAAAAGAAAAATAAAAGACCAATTTCATTCTCAGTGACTAAGAAACATACCAGAAATGTGTATTTGTGCTTCCAGGTCTACAACTGGGGTGATTTTATGTGGGTTCAGTTAGAATCTGTTGGTCTTGGCTAGACTCAGGTGACCTTATCTGATCTCAATTGATCTTGACTGGACTCAAGAAAGCTTATCTGGGCTAAGTGGATTCTGTCTGGTCTCATCTGGTCTAGTCTGGGCTTAGTTTATCTTCCCTGGGTTCATCTGGGCTCAGTTGTTCAGGAGAAGTCAGCTAATCTTTGGGCTCACTCAACCCTGGCAGGACTCAGCAGAATTTTCTTTGGTATCCACTTGATTGAACCCGGTCTGGTGTATTTCTCTGGCCTGGGACTAGGAAGGGTTTAGAGTTTCTCTGCTCTGTCTGTTTTCAACTGAGGTTTGGGTAAACATGCCCAGGGCCACATAGCACTTTCCTGAGGGAGGTCATGTTAGTAGGAACATGCTTGTCACAACAGCCTCTTGAAGGAACAGGTAAAAAAGTATTATGCATATTTCAAGTTGGAAGACATAATACACCAACTATATAATGTTCAAAGTCCAATGTTAAGTGGAAATGTGGGTTCTTTTGTTGAGCAGTTAGTAAGAGCTTTAAGAGTAAGGCTTCTGAGAAGTACTCGTAGAGACTAGAACCTTCATGTGCCCTTGATATTTGCTACGGAGGGGAAATTGCTTCCTCCAGCCCACAAAACTACAACACAAAGCCTATGAAGATAAAGTTCACAGACAAGTAAGAGTAAAGAGACAGTATTCAAGCTCTGAGAGCAGAGAAACAGAGGTCTACCACCACCAAGCCTCACCAGACCACACCTGAAGCAGCCTTTCTCTCTGCTCCTGCAGCAGGGGCCCCTGGATGATTCTGGGTGGGTGATCAAGAACGTTCTCTCCATGCCCATCGTCAACAAGAAGGAGGAGATAGTGGGGGTCGCAACCTTCTACAACAGGAAAGACGGGAAGCCTTTCGACGATCAAGATGAAGTTCTCATGGAGGTAAATACCCAGCACCACGCATGGACAAAGGTGTGGGGCATCAGTGAGGATTGCCCCTCTCCACACACATCTGGGCCCTGCTTAGCACTGAGTCAGAAAGAAGGGACAAGGATAGTTTCCCAAAGTTCTATCTCTGGAGACTTCATTCGGAGGCATCCACTGTACTGCAGCAGTGTGGGAAACTGGCCACTGAGTCACAGGCATAGAACACAGTAAGCAGTCACCAGGGTGACTTGCTAATGGGGGGGACACTGTTGTCTCCCTCCAGTCGCTGACTCAGTTCCTGGGATGGTCAGTGCTGAATACCGACACCTACGACAAGATGAACAAGCTGGAGAACCGTAAGGACATCGCCCAGGACATGGTTCTGTACCATGTGCGGTGCGACAAAGATGAAATCCAGGCAATCTTGGTAATGTGCCTGGCATTCTACGGGGCCCCTCTGTCTGGGAAGGAAGGGAGATGGTTGATAACAGCATATCTGTGGGACCCAGGCAACGTCTAACTCTAATACTGCGTACACACTGTACAACCCAGACACTCCCTGTGTCTCATCCTAAGCAGTGAGCAGGGGTGACCAGAGCCTTCCTACCCCATCATTATTCCATCTGTCATCCGTGTGTGTCACTAAGGACAGCACAGGGAAAGGAAGGAAAGTTAGGGTTCCTGGACTGACCCCTTATGCCTGGAATTGAGGGTCTGAACACAAGGAGACTGCTGTCTTCCAATGATTGGGAGCCGTGTGTTCAACATGTTCCATGATGGCGCACTGTCATTCTGGTACATTTCCTGGGTGAAGGTGATGTTGCCACTGTCACATGGGTAAAGGCGATACAGCCACTGACACACTTATGGATGGGCCTATCACATGGGGTACGGGTGATATTGTCAGCCTATCACATGGGGTATGGGTGATATTGTCAGCCTATCACATGGGGTAAGGGTGATATTGTCAGCCTATCACATGGGGTACGGGTGATATTGTCAGCCTATCACATGTCTGGGGTAAGGGTGATATTGTCATCCTATCGCATGGGGTAAGTGTGATATTGTCATCCTATCACATGGGGTACGGGTGATATTGTCAGCCTATCACATGGGGTAAGGGTGATATTGTCAGCCTATCACATGTCTGGGGTGAGGGTGATATTGTCAGCCTATCGCATGTCTGGGGTGAGGGTGATATTGTCAGCCTATCGCATGTCTGGGGTGAGGGTGATATTATCAGCCTATCGCATGTCTGGGGTGAGGGTGATATTGTCAGCCTATCACATGGGGTAAGGGTGATATTGTCAGCCTATCACATGTCTGGGGTAAGGGTGATATTGTCATCCTACCGCATGGGGTAAGGGTGATATTGTCATCCTATCGCATGGGGTATGGGTGATATTGTCAGCCTATCACATGGGGTATGGGTGATATTTTCAGCCTATCGCATGTCTGGGGTAAGGGTGATATTGTCAGCCTATCACATGTCTGGGGTGAGGGTGATATTGTCAGCCTATCACGTGAGGTAAGGGTGATATTGTCAGCCTATCACATGTCTGGGGTGAGGGTGATATTGTCAGCCTATCGCATGTCTGGGGTGAGGGTGATATTGTCAGCCTATCGCATGTCTGGGGTGAGGGTGATATTATCAGCCTATCGCATGTCTGGGGTGAGGGTGATATTGTCAGCCTATCACATGGGGTAAGGGTGATATTGTCAGCCTATCACATGTCTGGGGTATGGGTGATATTGTCAGCCTATCGCATGTCTGGGGTGAGGGTGATATTGTCAGCCTATCCCATGTCTGGGGTGAGGGTGATATTGTCAGCCTATCACGTGAGGTACGGGTGATGCCGTCACTCTGGCATAATAGGGTGAAGTGACACTATCACTCAGTCCCACAACTCACCTGTCACTCTCTGTTAGCCAACAAGGGATCGCCTGGGGAAAGAGCCCGCCGACTGTGAGGAGGATGAGCTGGGGAAAATCTTGGTGAGAACCTGCTTCCAGTGGACACAAGCTGCTCTCACGAGTGGCAGGAGGGAGCGCTGGCACACACAGTATCCTCTCATGACGTTAGTGCTACCTGTGTAGGAATGTCAACACTTCCCAACAGAGGTGACAGTATTGACTCTGAGAGTGTCCAGCTGGAGTCTACTTGATACCCGCCTTGCTGAATGTCTCTGTCTGCCTTCCTGCCTCCTCTCTGTTTCCCAGAACGATGCATGTTTTAGCTCGTGCAGGCACAATTTGGCCAAATGTCCGTCTGTGCTGCCTCCCTACAGGAGTAACATGGGCTACATCCCCTAGTTTAGATATAGCTGTGTTCATGTGTTTACATACTTCTGTGTGCACTTGTGTATTCATGCATGTGTATGTATAGGCACATCCAGACACATGTTTGTGTGTCTCCCAGAGAACATCCCCACATCAACTTAACAGTTATGGGACACCTACCTTTTCCTGTCACCTGTGTGATTTACCTGTTTGTTTTACTGAATAGTTTTGGAGTTTATTGAAGCATCCAACATGTTCTGAGTACCAATGGTTCTGTGTGCCGTGAGTGTGCACATGTTCCCATGTGTCCAGATGGGTAGGTCTGAATCTATGTATGTGCCTCTATAACTTTTTGTGTACATATTTTTATGTTTGCTTTTCCAACATCACTGCTACCAAATCAGGCAAGCGTCTCACAGCCCAGTCACCTTGCGGGTGGAAACAGTGCAATAGGATGGGTTGGGACAATATGAGTAATCTAGCTATAAATCTGAGTAACTGGAAGGCAGACATCAGCAGAGATACCTGAGTGTCTTCCTGGACAAAGGCTCAGAGAAAAAGAAAGGTTAAGAACCAGTGGGGGTGTGGTAGGCTTGCTTCCCTCAGCCTATAATCTCTCTTACAGAAAGAAGAACTCCCAGGGCCTACTCAGTTTGACATCTATGAGTTCCACTTCTCCGATCTGGAGTGTACTGAGCTGGAGCTAGTCAAATGTGGCATCCAGATGTACTATGAGCTGGGTGTAGTCCGCAAGTTCCAGATTCCCCAGGAGGTGGGAGATAAGAGGAGGTGGAGGGGTGGTTAGGGGTTACAGCTCCCTGAAGAGGTGAAAGGCATGGGGTGGTGGAGGGGGGTGGTCCATGGGTTCCACGGACAGTGTTGGGGGCAAACATGCTTATCGTAGAATCAGTGAAATATACACAGCAAATGTACCTAGAATAAGTGATTGGATGGATGGATGGACGGACGGACGGGTGGAGTGATGGATGGAGTGATGGATGGATGGATGATGGATGGATGGATGGAGTGATGGATGGATGAATGGATGGATGGATAGAGTGATGGAGTGATGGAGTGATGGATGATGGATGGATGGATGAATGGATGGATGGATGGAGTGATGGATGGATGGATAGAGTGATGGAGTGATGGATGGAGTGATGGATGAATGGATGGATGGATGGATGAATGGATGGATGGATGGATGGATGGATGGAGTGATAGATGGATGGATGGATAGAGTGATGGAGTGATGGATGGATGATGGATGGATGGATGGATGGATGGATGGAAAGTTTGTTTATTAGGTGTTCCAAACAACGTTTTTATTGTGGCATCATAGGGGAAACAGGGAATTTGTCATAGGATCCTGAGGGAATTGCAGCAGCTGCTCACTAGAATAGAACCGCACATAGCATCCTTTAGGTTTTCCTACAGGAGAGCCCTCAGGGATCACCGCTGGGAGGAAGGAAAGCTTATTACAGCTCAGAGCCCTCCATTCTGCTCCCTCCCTGGGCTTCTCACTCTGTCATGCATCCATCCTCCACACCTGTGTCCCCACAGCCCACATGAAGAATAAATAATCTCTCATGCTCCCCAGAAAACAAAAGTGACAGGCTGGTGTATCAGAAAGGATATTTTACTAAATTCTAAGGGAAATAGAACAGAAAATTATTTTAAAAACAGTAACAGAATAAAAATATTTCCAAACAATTATTTGACCCTAACTATCATAATGGAAATATTAGCATGCTCTTTCTTGAAGAAAATATACAGGTGATCTACCTTCCTGCTCATAGACCACACATCTGACCCATTCAAAAGATGTTTCTGTTTTGTTTCTCAAAGTATCCCACATCCCAAGGGTCCTCTTTCCATTGTGGGTCTGGGCCATGGAGACAGAGGCATCAAATTTCTAATGTCTGGAGCTATTCTTAGCTCTACTGCATGAGAGCCCTTCCCAAACAGGAAGGGGCCAAATAGAACAAGGAGCAAGGGCTCTGAGGCCAACAAGATAGAAGTAGGAGAATAGGTATGACCAGCTCCACTGCAAGCAGTCTGAGAGGCTTGGGTGGATTCTCACGTGGTGTGACTTCCAGAGCCTACATGTCCTCTGTTCCCCCAGGTCCTGGTGCGGTTCCTGTTCTCTGTCAGCAAAGCCTACCGGAGAATCACCTACCATAACTGGCGCCATGGGTTCAATGTCGCCCAGACCATGTTTACACTACTCATGGTATGTATGTAAACGGGATTGGGTAAGATGACTCATGGGCTGAGGCAAAGACCGCAGCTAACTACCTTCAGGTCCAAGGACACTCACTGTTCTTACCCAGTCCTGGAAATGGGTGGAGGGGACCTGGGTGGGCAAAAGAATGGGCTTGGGCTAGGCCCACATTCTCTTCTGCCTCTGCTTTCTGGAGTCAAAGAGTCGGGTCAGTGGCAGGACCCAGAACTGGACTTCTCCCCACAGACAGGCAAACTGAAGAGCTATTACACAGACCTGGAGGCCTTTGCCATGGTTACTGCTGGCCTGTGTCACGACATTGACCATCGTGGCACCAACAACCTGTACCAGATGAAGTAGGCTACGGGGAGGGTAGGCTCGTGGTGGGTGTGGTAAACCATAAATCAGGTTCCCTTAGGGTTAGTCTTTGCAGTCTGGCAATCAGTACTGAGAGGGGCCACCTTGAAGGTACAGTGCCAGGTGGGCCAGACCTCATCCTAGACTGCCTTCTAACATTGTTTTTGTGTCTTCTTTTTAAACAAAATACGCAACAGATCCCAGAATCCTCTAGCCAAGTTACATGGCTCCTCAATTCTAGAAAGGCACCATCTGGAATTTGGGAAGTTTCTGTTGGCAGAGGAGGTTTGTTCCTGATTTGGTGATATGTCCTCCTTTGGGCTGTGGCAGACAGACAGGAGACCCGGGGAAGTGTGGGTTTACCAGTGTGAGGTGCTAAGGGACAGGCTCCTATCTAGAGATGTTCCCACAGGGGGTAGAGTTGCTTCAAGGGGCAGTTACCAGGAATGCCCACTATTAGGTACAACAGACCATGGAATGGACAAAGATATCTGACCCAGGACACTCCCAGGAAGAGAACAGACACCAAAGGGGGACAAGGATGTCTATCCTTGCTTGGAGAAGTAGCCATAAGATTGATCTGGGGTCAGTATTGATCTGGGATCATGTAAATAAAGGCCAGGTTAGAGCGAGGGGAGTAGACAGAGCAGACCCTGAGAGTCAAAACCAAGGGTACCACAGGCAACATCTGCCACAACCCGACACCACCTGGTGGTCCCCACAGAGCTTGAACATCTACCAGAACCTGAACCGGCGTCAGCATGAGCATGCGATCCACCTCATGGACATTGCCATCATTGCCACAGACCTGGCCCTCTACTTCAAGTAAGAACTCATCTGGGGCAGGAGTCTGGGCGGAGCCCTCAGCCGACATAGACAGCAATGACCAATCTGTCACCTCCTCCTCCCCTCCTTCTGGGACCAGGAAAAGAACAATGTTCCAGAAGATTGTGGATGAGTCCAAGAACTATGAAGACAAGAAGAGTTGGGTTGAGTACTTATCCCTAGAGACAACACGAAAGGAGATAGTCATGTAAGTAACAGGTCTATTGTTGGCCAGTTATCCCTGAAGACCTCCCTAACCCTAGGATAGGAGACTCCAAAACAAGAGTAGTTCTCTCTAAATTGAACAAAGGCACTGGCTCAATCTGCCCCGAGATTCATGGACGCCAGCACAGAATTCAGACTGAGACAGCCTTCGTTAGGACCCTTGATCATCTCCTGCTTCACCCTCAGAGTTTCCCTTCTTCGCCTACAAGGTGGTGGGTGACTCAGGCCCAGCACCCTCCCCAGGACTGTCTCAGAGATGCTGAGAAAATGTGTTCACTCTGTTCTCAGAAGGACGTGTAGTCTGCTCTGTCTGTCCACAGGGCCATGATGATGACTGCATGTGACCTGTCTGCTATCACCAAGCCCTGGGAAGTCCAGAGCAAGGTCAGGACTGATGAGCATCTGCATTCAGAATAGCCTTCAGAGGCCATCCTGGGTCTTCACCTATGGAGCTACAGGGAAATAGTGTTGATTTTTGAAGTAATTTCTGGGTACAGCAGTGAGAGGCACCATATAGACATTTCCTGCAGAGCTTCAAGGGGGAAGGTCTGCTTCTCCTGAACATAGAACCCCACTATAACCTTTGTGTGTGCTCAGGTCGCTCTTCTGGTGGCTGCTGAGTTCTGGGAACAAGGGGACTTGGAAAGGACGGTCTTGGATCAACAGCCCATTGTGAGTGTTGCTTCCAGAATCTTCTATCTTGACAGGTGAATTAGAACATTTGGTAGTGCTCCAGACCCTAGGAGTTTAAGGTCCTGGAGTCTTAACCTTGATTTGAGGGGTCATTGGCGTGAACAGGGGGTAATTTGGCTTGTAGAATAGAAATCATGAAAAATTGGAATATCCAGGTTGCAGCCCACAAGCAAGGGTCTCCAGGGTCTATGCAGCTGCACAGTATGTACAGTAGGCAGGGCAGTCTAGGGACAGAAACTCTGAGAAGGGCAACCCTAGGAAAAAGGGGAGGAGTAGAGGCAGTAGTCCATGGGCAAGACAGACAATGAGGCCATTACAGTTAGGGGTAGGCCCACAGCTAACACCAGGGATGGTATCTATCCACACATGAACTAGGAACTACATAGGTTTGCTTTGACCACTTGGGGATATGGGAGGCGAAGGCTTTATCTCCCAAGCCAGCTCTAATATGAAACCTGACTGGAGCAGGCTTTAGGCAAGGTTCAGACTCAGCTAACAAAGTCTTATAGAAGGGAGCAGCATCCTTTTCATCTTCCTGTGTTTCCTCCACAAGCCCATGATGGACCGGAACAAAGCAGCTGAGCTCCCCAAGCTGCAAGTTGGCTTCATCGACTTTGTATGTACTTTCGTGTACAAGGTGCGCAGCAGAGGTGTTCTATTGGCCTGGGTGGACTGGCTGAGAATGGGTAGGGAATGGGCTGGATCCCCAGCTGTGATCTTGCGGGGACATTTGTGTGGTCTCCATCTTTATCTGATAAGGTGTGATGTACAATACACTTGTCCTTCTACCCTATCACAACACCCATCTCAACCTCCCAGCCAATGGTCTGTCCCAAAATTTGTGAATGTCCTTCAGAAGCACCTAGTGCACCCCTAGAAGGTCCTTACTCACCCTGAGGTCTCACTTTAAAGATCTCTGCCTCAGAGTGCCACTACTCACAATGGGCACACTGTCTTCAGGAAAACGATTGCAACTTGCCTACTAGGTTTCTGTGAAAATGTGGAGGTGAGCCTGAGTCTGTCTCCACTGGCACACCCCAATACAACCTGAAGAACCACGACAGCAGCCGTGTTCCCACTAGCTGATCAGGCACCAGTGCATGCCAAGGTTTGAGTTCTGCTATTGATTGCAGGACATGAGGCAGGAACTTGGAGAGATAGGCCTGACTACAGTGTCCTTGTGTGATGCACATGACACCCCAGCTCCACCTACTCTGGTTGTCCTTGGTGGTAATGGACACCACATTGTAAGGCAGACACTGTGATTCCAGGTGAAGCCAATCCTAAGCAGCCAGGCAAGCAGGAAGAGGGGGTCCCTGGAGGCCCCACTGTCTTCCTCGGTCCATCTACATCACCTGAAAGCAGTTCCAGGGCTTGAAGCTTCCAGCCCTGCTGCAGCTGACATTCCCTGCTCTATTCCTGGGATGCTTATCCTGCTAGATCTCTATCAAAAGTACTTCCACCCAACAGCTCCCTCTCACACAAGCTCCTATCTGTCCTCCTCCTTGGGGACTATCTGGAAAGGGAAGACTACAGTGGTTTTTTCCTATGCTGATTGACATCGTCTAGGGTTCAGCCCCATGTGGAACAGCCTGAGGGTGGGGAACCAAGCTCTCGCTGGGTCTGGTGCAGCCACAACTCATGTGACCTGGGGATCAGTAGTGGTCACCTCACAAGCATAGTGCAGGGGAGTGTGGGGCCTCACTTCACTGTCTGTATGACTTTTAAAATAAAATACATCACAGATATGAGAGCATCCTCAGTCTGTTGAGTTTGCTGCAGGGAAGCCCGAGACCTTTGAAGAGCTACTATCTGAGCCCTCCAGGAGCAGGGGGACAGCACAGTGACTTCTCAGTTCCCTCTAGGAATTTTCTCGCTTTCATGAAGAGATCCTGCCCATGTATGACCGGCTGCAGAATAACAGGAAGGAGTGGAAGGCACTGGCTGATGAGTATGAGGCCAAAGTCAAGGCCCTAGAGGAAGAAAAGAAGAAGGAAGAAGACAGAACAGCAGCCAAGAAAGGTCTGGACCCCACAGAGGACTGGGATGGGCTTAGAGTCAACGCCTAAGTCAATGCTGTAACATGGCACAAAAAAAAAAAAATCACCAAGGAGTCAGAAAGGGAGGCTAATTCATATAGCCCAGCAGCTGAGGCTGAGGCCCTGGAGCCAAAGAATGCCCATCCATCTACCTGTCCTTCAAGGGGCATAGCTGCTCATGCCATGCAGATAACAGATCAGACCGAAATGTTCTCTCACTCAGACAGGAATGCTATATTCCTATACATGAGAAGTGAGCTCACTGAACGTTTCAGTAAGTAGTTGTTCCTTCCCAGGTGTGGTAGCACATGCCTGTAATCCCCCAAAACTATCCTCAGAAACCAAAGAGCAAACCTGAATTAGACACAACACAAAGGCAAAAATGAAATCAGTGAGCTAAGCAAGAGTTAAATTGGCACAGTGCTAACCTGTATCCCGTGACTCAGTTAACAACCCACTGCCCCCCAGATCAGAAACCCAGTGATATTATCTTTTCCAGGGTTTATTTACCCTGGGCCTGGGGTTCTCCACAGCCATTGAGAGAGCACACTGAATAAGGCAGCTTCTGGGTCATGGAAGGTCAGGGCTGAAAGAAATCAGGGCGCAGTGACCGGAGAGGCTCAGCATAATCCGCTTGGGTTGTTCTCAGATCCAGTTTAACCCCCGCAGGGAGAACCTACTGGTGCTGTTAGAGGGCACCTGGTGTAGAAGGCAGACCAAACGACCACTCAGTCTATCTTCTCTTGCAGTGGGCACAGAAATTTGCAATGGTGGTCCAGCACCCAAGTCCTCGACCTGCTGTATCCTGTAAAACCTATCTAGTGGCTGCTGGGCCCTCCTGCCACTCACCCACTGGAGACGACTCTGCAGCTTGGTATAAGACATTAGGAAACAGCAGAAAAAGATCAAATATAACTGAATATTTTTAAATTGTAAACGTTTTTTTTTTCAAATTAAAGCCAACTATGAATGTTAAATGGTGTAGTCCATATTTATCTGGTTTGATGAAGTTCCCACAAAGATCTTTACAAAGGATTTGTGAATTGTCTTAAATCAGAGTGCGACTCTTGTACATACGTGTGCATATAGGTATTCGGTTCCATCCGCTTTAGCAAAGGCTTATGCCCAGGAAGTCAGAACAAAACAGAGAAGGTAACCTGCCAGTTTTACACATGCTAACATCACTTGACAGCACATCATACTTGATCCATTGAGAGCTCTGCTGGGTCAAGGCTGTGAGCAGAGCCGAGATCCAATGGAAGTGGCCCGAATGGGGATAACCTGTACTGAAAGCCTGGGTGGGATCCTCCTGAAGGAAGCAGTCAGCAGCTCTGTCTGCTATAAACACTGCAGCTATTTGTTGGAAGTTCAGTGGGACTTCACAAGACTAGGCTTTTAAACATGCACTATCTGACAAAGAACAAATTCATGGGATTGTTTTCCCATTCCCGGGAAGAGACTGTATCTAGCAGTTTGCCTTCAGCACTAGGAAGAGGTGGCAAATTTAATCCTCAGAGTCCCAGATAGTGGGATACCATTTCGGGGAAGCGGAGGGGGGAAGCAGCTTTTCATTCAGCCTGCTTTTTTTATACCAAATACCATCTTCCCAGGAGTGGTACCACCCACAGTGGACTGGACAGTCCCATATCAACCATCAGTTAAGAAAATACCCCATAGATATAACCATGAGCCAATTTGCTAGACAATTCCTCAATAGTGGTTCCCATTTCCCGGGTGACTAGTTTGTGTCAAGTTGAAAAGAACTAGGAGCCCAGGGGTTCGGATGGAGGGTCACCTTCCAAGACCCAGGGGAAATTACGAGTTGGGTGGTCCAAGACCCATGTTATTGGGAAGGCATCAACCCCCACCAGCCTTGTACAGGGCCTGAGCTGCTGACAAAAGCAGTCGAGCTCAGAGCAGAGTGAGCTGCATCCAGGTGGCTAAGCCACTCTATTTCCTTGGCATCCTTGGAGCCAGTTTGGTCTTACCTCGGCACCCTCCCGAGCTGCACTTTGTATCCATGTCAGGCAATGATCACGAATTCCATTGAAACAGCCCCCTCCCCCATGAAAACCCAGGAAACAACTGCAGAGCCAGTCTAGAAGCAAACAACCAAAGCAGTAAAGAGAGGCAGCCAGAGCATCACATGACAAAGCTTTTATTCATTCTCAGCGACTTAAGAAAGGCAAGCTCACTGGCGCTTCACTTGAGTATGCTGTCATCTTGAGCTGAAAATAGAGAAGAGACAGTGTTACACGTTATACACACTCGGGCCTCCTGCGAGGACTTCAATATTGCATTTATAAAAAGTCCAGAATCTAATCCCAAGAGAACCTCACTTTTGACACTAAAACCATCCTTTGCATCCCAGGTGCCCAACGCCCACTCCACCTCACTGGAATCTACAGGAAGTCAACAGAGAGGGGTCAGAGGGCCTGTTCGTCGGCAGCCTCTCTGAAGGCAGTGCTGCAGCATGGCCTGCACATTCCGCTAGGTTCCACGGAGGACAGTAGCTACTTCCAGAAAACCTGGGCGTGGGGAGTGGGGCTAAAAGCCATACCTTCTGCCCGTTCTCTTTCAATCCGTTTCAGCTCATCTAGTCTCTTCTTCTCCTCCGCAGCCACCCTCCTCTCCTCCTCTGCCCGGGGCTTTAGGTAACCTAGAGGGCGGAAGGAATTAACTTCTTCCCCAAAAAGCCGACCCCAGAATCTCCGGGCAGCTGTTCCCTCCCACCTGCTCCCCTGTGGCCCAAGCATCGTCTCCCTCCCCGGGAGCTGCAAGCCCGGCAATCCCACACACCCCGAACCCCGCACTCCCGGTCCCTGAACTCACTATAGCGCTTGGCACCGTAGGCCATGCCGAGGACCAGGGCTGAGTATCGGCCGAGCTGCAGAAAAAAAGACGTTAGAGTAGAAGGACGAGGGGATCGGAGATGGAGGAGTACGAGTAGAGGGGCACAAGGCAAGGGGTTGCAGGGGTCGCCAGGCCCGGGACTGCCTTGAGACAGTCAGTCTCGAGAGGGTGGGCGATGCTAAGTCGGGGTAGTGGCAAGGGGCATTCAAGGGCTCTGAGCACCGTGCGCGACGGTGAAGAGGGTTCACCTTGATGAGCGGAGAGACCTGAACTGGGGGCACCATCTTGTCCGTGACCTTCGCGCCGGAAGCTTAACTGAGGCGGAAGACTTGGCAAAGAGCAAAGGCCTCCGCCTGCAGCCAGGAAAACGCATGCGCCATAGCGAACACGCGCCCCCTGGTGGCCGGAGGGTAGCAATGCATTCGCGATGAGACGGTTACGAAGTCCTTTACGACTGCGTGTGCTAGATGACTTCAGGAGGGTGGAGACTTGGAGCCACGTTACTTCTGCACAGGCACGTAATGAACAACCGACTCTGGAATCCGTCGCCCACCTTCTCTGAACTGGAGCAAGCAAACAATTCCTTCCTTTCTTCGAACAGACGAGCACACCCAGCAGATCCGCCCAGGGCGGTCTTCGGGAGTGGGGGCGAGATTACAGACTTTGTTTTGGTCCTGCCTGAGAGATCTTCAACCTTCTAGGCCTTTTCTGCAACTGCCTGCCCTGAATGCGTCGCCTTCTGGCCAGTGCAACCGGGTTTTCACACTTAGAGCCACTTCAGGTTTTGAGATCTTACAGTTGAAGGTCATTCAAACCGGGCTGACCTCTGGGTCTCTCAGCCCACAATCTTGGGATCCCAAGCCCTGAGCCCCAATGACCCCTCTCTGCCAGGCTTCATGGGGACGGACTATGAAGCACCCAAACTGGTTTTCCGCAGGCACTATCCCCAGAGTGGGTGCCTCTCTAGCAACTGTGTACACCTAGACCATCAATTCTCAATCTGTGGGTCAGGATCCCTTTGGCAAGCCTCTAGCTCCAAAAATATTTACATTATGATTCGTTTTGTTTGTTTGTTTGTTTGTTTTTTCAAGACAGGGTTTCTCTGTAGCTGGAGTCTGTCCTGGAACTAGCTCTTGTAGACCAGGCTGGCCTCAAACTCACAGAGATCAGCCTGCCTCTGCTTCCCAAGTGCTGGGATTAAAGGCATGCTGGCTACATTTCGATTCATAACAGTAGCAACATCACAGTTATGAAGTAGCAATGAAAATAATTTTGTGGTTGGGGGGTTATTAAAGGGTCGCAGCCATAGAAAGGTTGAGGCACTGGCCTAGATTGAAGCTGTCCCGCCATGGGGCAAACATCAGACAAGCTCCTTACCAGCTGTGTCCGCCATTGGCATGCAGTCTCTGTGGAAGTCAGGCATGGCGAGGTTGTAGCCATCCATTGGCTGGCTTTACCCCAATGCCCAGCAGTATCTTGACGTCTCCCTAAGGCAGGGCACAAGTCCACAGGGATGGGGTATCTTCTCCTGACTCTTCATTAAGTCTCTATTTGTAAAGAGAATGTAACTATAAATATAGTCGATAAAATGTAGCAATGAGAAACCCCAGAGCCCATAATAGGCGCTCAGCTATCCTGAAGGGAGGAATCCTTGCAGAGAGTGGAGGGGCTATCCTGGGCAGTCAGAAGAGGAGCCCCTGCCCTAAGGCCTGGAACTGTGCCGGCATTTGGTCTGAAGTCCAAGAACCTGAGCCTCCTCTGTTGGAATCCTAGAAAGTTCCCTGAGCTGGGAACAGAAATACCCAGACCATATGCCACAAGTGCGCCACGTCTTTTCTAGCCCTGATAAGTCTGATCTTTGGTTCCCCACCCCCATCCCTACCCAAGCCTGCCTGAGACGGCAGACTCCTGCCTTCTGAACCCTTGCTCCCTGAGGAAGCTGCAAAGGCATGCTGACCTACAAGGCACCAAATAAACCTCCTCACCCCTCACAGCCATCTGCATACTGAGCCCCCTCCCTTTCCTGCTCTTAAGCAACTGGTTAGATAACCTTAGGTGACCAAACAGGTTTCCCTCACTAGACCTAAACTCAGACTCCTCAGCAGCTCAGGCTTCCAGATCTGAAGCTGTCTCTGGGGCCCACGGGGTGTGTGGCTGAGGGGTGAGTGCACAGAAGCTACCTGCAGGAGTAGGGGCAGAAGAAGCACCTGACACCCACACTGGCACAGCGTACAGATGACTGGCTCGGCATCTGCTTTGGCTCAGGATCATTTGTGGGGACAGCGTAAGTGGTTAAGGTTCCGCACAGCTCAGGACACCACTGGGACAATTCTGCACCTGTTGAAGACAGCTGTGTGCAGAATCTAAATATTCCCAACGTGCTATCTTTAGTGCTGTGCTCAGGTTGAGCCAAGATCCTCCCTGGGGTCTGGTGGCCCTCTCAAATTTAGAGCTTACCACTCCTGCAGCTGAGGTAAACCCAATCGAGGCCCTTCACTCTCAGCTACCATTCCCATTCCTGAACAAACTCCCACCCCTGGCAATTCCCCTTGGAGGTCTGAGGTAGCATCTGGGAAGGCAATTCTGTGACTGAGGCTATGACCCTGGGGAACAGGACAGGACCTCTGACAATGCACAGTATGGAAGATGTCACAGCTTAGAAATGTACCAGGGTAGGATTGCCCAGCTATCAGATTCTTAGCCAGAGCCTTTCAGCACCTCTTCTGATCTTGAACAGGTAGCACTCTATCCTTAGTACAGATAGTTTCTGCAGCATCCAGTTGCCTAGGACGACTCAGACCCCCAGCCTTTGGCCAATAATGTGGCACAAGGCCATGAAGATGTAGCATTCTTGGCAGAATAAAAACCTCCTGGTGCCTGGGCCGAGATTAGGGGTATCTGAGTAACCACCAGGCTACCTAGGCTTACTCTGCAGCTGTCCAGTTCCCTGGGATGGCAGTCCTCAGCCTGTCCTTGTAGGAACTGGTAACCAAAGTCTGCGCTATCCTAGGGGGACAGACAGCATCTTAGGACAAGCAAAAAGCTGGATCCTGGGCAGGAAAGACTCAGGCATGATGAGCAGGCAGCCAGGGAGGTGCAGGGCAGGGGCATCCAAGCGTGTATACACACATTCACTTACACGTGGGTGTCTTTATGTGTGCGCTCACGTGAACATACACAATGATGTGGGTGTAGAGGTACATGCCCCACGGTTGCCATGGTAACAAACTGGACAGAATGAGGGAGGGTATGAGCATGGGATGCATGAGTCCATCCTTGGAGTCCATTTACCCTGGAGCCCTCTAGGACTGGACACAGTGGACTGACTGAACCCTCCAGTGCCACAGTTCCCCCACTGTATGAGTTAAGTCTCCCAAACCATGGTTTGTCCCTGAGTGTTCCCCCAGTTGCTTCAAAGCCCTCATCCTTGGCACTCCTGCCTCTCACGCCAGCAGGAATACCAAGGAAAATGGCACTGCATACCCAGAGAGCACCCTCCAATGTCTTCTCTAACTCTGAGCAGACCCAAGTTCTGGAAGTTTAGAAGGTGAGTCTGCCTTTGCTCCCTGGGAGCCCCTCATACAGTTGGTATAGGGGGACATGTGACCTCAGAGTGTCTGTGCCTTTGGTGGAACAGAGCCAGGTGTGGGGATAAGGGTAGGAGCTGGGGCAAAGCTGGGACACCAGCAGTGCAATAAGCCTGGCATCGACTCCTAGGTCCTCACGCTCATGGATAAGAACAGCGATGGCTTCATTGACAAAGAGGACCTATAGGATACTTACACTTCCTTGAGTAGGTGTGATCTCGTCCTCAAGTATAGCAAGGACATTGTCCCTAAATGCTGGCACATGCTCATATTTTGGGGGTATTATGGCCACCTCTAGGTTTGTTTGATTTCCTTTAGTTATACTAAAGGACTTTGTTCTCGGGGGTCTCAGAATAGCTCCTCAAGACTCTGGTTTGTTTAAAGCTGGCAGAGGATGTTCATGGTGGTTAGAAAACTGGAATGGATTTGAGGCAGGAACTGGAGAGGCAACCCAGTGCCCTATTGCATCCCCACCCCTCCACATTACCCCTAGGCTCACCCTGTGGGCTTGGAAGAGTGTGTATGGGTCGGCCTACTCATATCTCAGAGCCAGATGCCAGCTCTTCCCCCACCTTCAAGTCACTTCAGCTGGCACTTAACCCTCTCTGTCTCAGTGGCCTGCCATGGACATTCCTGAAGCGGGGCGCAGGAACCTTCTGTCCTACCTCAGAAGCTGGGAAAGGCAGTTATATTTTACCTGGAATGGGGGTCCCCTAGTACCCACCTTCCCTATATTTGAGAACAGAAACAGTCCTCAACTTTCTCCTTCCTCCACAGAAGACGGTGTCCTTAGATTGACTCCAGCCTGTATCCCCCACACTTGAGCCAAAAGACTCTGTCTTTTTTTTATTATTATTTTTATTGTGCTCTACATTTTTCTCTGCTCCCCTCCCTGCCTCTCCCCTCCCCTTCAACTCTCTCCCAAGGTCCCCATGCTCCCAATTTACTCAGGAGATCTTGTCTTTTTCTACTTCCCATGTAGATTAGATCCATGTATGTCTCTTTTAGGTTCCTCATTGTTGTCTAGGTTCTCTGGGATTGTAATTTATAGGCTGGATTTCTTTGCCTTATGTTTAAAAACCACTTATGAGTGAGTACATGTGATAATTGTCTTTCTGGGTTACCTCACTCAAAATGATGTTTTCTAGATCCATCCATTTGCCTGCAAAATTCAAGCTGTCGTTATTTTTTTCTGCTGTGTAGTACTCCATTGTGTAAATGTACCACATTTTCCTTATCCATTCTTCGGTCAAGGAGCATTTAGGTTGTTTCCAGGTTCTGGCTATGACAAACAATGCTGCTATGAACATAGTTGAGCACATGTCCTTGTGGCACGATTGAGCATCCTTTGGATATATACCCAAAAGTGGTATTGCTGGGTCTTGAGGAAGGTTATTTCCTAATTTTCTGAGAAATTGCCACACTGGCATCAAAAGGGGCTGTACCAGCCTATCTAGCTCTCTGTAGACTCTCTCACCATCAGAGCCCTGGTTCTGAATGACCCATGTGGATGAACAGAAGTTCTTCAGGCCCAGGAATAGGAAAGACGCCTTAGACAGCACAGCAAGACTCAGCACTGGATGGCTAGGACAAGATAGGACTCTAGAAGCCTTTTTGTGAGCAGGCACCAATACAGAGACCATCCTGAAGGCCTTCAAAATGCTCAACCTTGATGGCAGGGGCTGCATCCACAAGGAATAGTGAGTCTGGCTTAGGGGCTGGGGAATATCCACTCTGAAAAGAGACATGCCTGGGCCCAAGTCCACCTCACCAGGCCCTCTTGAACTCTTAATTCCAGGGCCTCAAATAGCCACCCTGAGACCCTAAGAGCAGAGTCATTTGGAATAACTAAGAGAAGGGTTATTCCTGCTATCTGGCCCTTTATTACCCAGGGAGGCATCGTCCATCTATTGCTGTCTTAAGCCCCTTTCATAGATGGCTTACTTAAACGTAGCACTAGGGAAAGGAAGCATTCTGGTGTCCCAGGCATCTGCCCCTTACTCCATCAGGTACCTGCTGTGAGTCACCATGGGCTCCAGGGACCATTAGGCACCTGGGTTTTGAGGACAGATTGGTAGGAGGTACACATCAGACTATCCTCAGGCCTCCCACAAGAGCAGTCACAGTAGGAACTTCCTAGTCTTCCTCAGAGCAGCTAATCCGTCTCTTTCTACTCTCAGCATCAAAGGTCTACTGATGTCCCAAGCCAACAAGATGACTGCAAGTGAGGTTCACCCAACCCCCACCCCTAAAGTGTATCAGAGGGCAGCTAGGGGCAGCATTCCCACAAAGCATACACCACCACTCTGCTACTAGCTAGCTCAGTAATAGAGGCAGCAGACTAGGATTCAGGAATAAAGTGTAGGTCCTAGCTCGTCTATACCATGTATTCCTTACCACCACCAGGACAGGACTCCTGGTAGCCCCTCCCCTCCCCCAACCCCTCTTTGTCTTACCTACTTCCTCCATCCCTCTTCTGATCCCACCTATCAAACATCCCTAGCCCCTCCCTTGGCTGGGTTCTTAGTTCTCTGCCCCTCTCCACCCCTGAACAGGTCAACCAAGAATCAGGAACCCACTGAATGGAGTCAAGTGCCTGAAATTTACTGTGTCTGGGCTGGAGCCCAGGAACCTGGTCTCTCCCGGCTCCCACCCCCACCAACTTGATGTCCCTGCCTGTTGTTCCGTTGCGGAACTACAGTTCCCAGCGTTCTCCTGGATACGGACATATTCCCAGAAGCCTTTGCATTCCCCGTTAAAAAGCGAGGGCCACCAGGAGCTCTCTCTCTCTCCCCGCCTTTCCCATCATGTTCGCACACCTTTACCTACCTGTTGCCCCTTCCCCATTAAAGTGCACCCACGTGGGACCGCCGCGTGTCTGTGTCTTCTTCCTCGCGTAATGTCTTTACCCTCTAACCCGCAGACAAGAAAGCCAGCCAGAAATTAAGAACAACACTGCCAATACCCTACCCATCTTGGGCTGACTCTTAGGAGAATCAGATGCTAGAGTTTGCCTTCATTGATGTGGCTGGCAACCTAGACTACAAAATGTTGAGCTATTGGTCCTCCCACGTGCAAGAGGCAGCATGAGCTTCTCCATCCTTCAGGCTGCAAGCTGTAGCCAGTTCAATAAAGTTGGACATACAAACTTGCCTGTGAGTGTTCATTAGAGGGGGTGTATCTACCAGAGATCCTTCTGCTCCCTACTCTAAGACCAGCTCACCCCTCTCTGTGCTATCCTAGAATCAGGCTAAGTGTCTGGTCATACAGTTAAGACAAAAATCTTTCTACACCTGTCTACCTCAGACTGGCCATGCCATGGTCCCCAGATCTCCTTCAGTTTCCTACCAGGAATCTTCCACTCACTCCGGCCCCTGAACAGATGCTCCCTGCAACAGCCACACATGTCTGGCTAGGCCAGGGTCAACCCTAACTGACCAGTATCCACACAACAGCCACCACAAGTCTGGCTTGGCCAGGGTCTACCCTAACTGACCAGTATCCACACAACAGCAGTTATTTTCAATCTATCGTTGTCTACCTAAGGACCAAAAGGCAATCCTCTCATGCCCTAGGTATGCTAAAGACTTTGTGTCCCTGTCAGAGTTTTTAGCGTGACAGGCACAGACAGAGACCCTAGCAAGTCTCTGCTTTACCAGATGTCTCTGCCCATTCTGAGTGTCCTTTGGGAAGAGAGGCAGGACAAGGAGCTTCCTGCAAGGCCCCAGCTGGAGGTGTTAAGCCAGAAGTCTCAAGGGGCGGCACTTGAGTGGAGCTTATTATCGTTGGCTCCTTGTCACATATCCTGGGCGAAGGGGGCTCTCCAGACTCAGCCTCCAGGCGTCGATACGGGGTGTTGAAGAAGAGCACCAAGACACAGGTGAAAATGGTACATAGGCCAGCCATCAGCAGCAGAGACACTAAAAACACAAGCACAGGTCTGTCCCTCAACTACCACAGGCAAGCCTTAGTAGGCCTGACACAGCTGACCCTAGGGACAGTGACCACAGAGAGGTCCACAGACAGTCTTGGTCTCTGGCCTCAACAGCCCACAGGATGTTCTCAGACCCAGGTTCCAACAGCTGGGAACCACAGGTTATAGGGACACGGGTGTACTTCTGGTCTCTAACCACACTCATCCGAAAACCTCTATCTCTGTCTCTCTCAACCCTGTCCATCTCTGATCAACCTCCCCCCATCTGTCCAGGTCTCTATGCCCCTTTCTCTCTCTGTTCCTGTCTCTATTTCTATGTAAATTTCTATTTCTATCCCCTTCTTTGTCTCTTTCCCTCCTTTTCACTTCAAGATCTCTGCCCCCTTTCTAAGATCTGTCTCTATATTCCTGGATTTTGAAACATGTCACAGGGGGGCGGGGATACTGATGCTGGATTTGTGTTAGGGTCTTGGGACTACACCTATAAGCAGAGCCCAGACATTTGACCATACTACTTCACACCCATACCAACTGGTGACTGCCCAGTAGGGTGTAAAGACCAACAAGATCCAATATCCTCAGCTGGGCCAGGCCTCCTAATACCCTATCTTCCTGGTCTGGTCTTAGCTCTCTGAGGCCAAGGCCTGGGCTCAGAAACTCACCTGTCCAGTCTAGAGGCTCCTCACCCTGCTGGCAGGTAGAAAAGGATGGGCCTGTTCGCCTCATGGTCAGCGCCGTCAGTAGCAGCATGATGAGCACACCCTCGGCCTGCCTAGATATAGAGGGCCCTCAGCCTGGGCAGCAAAGCTCTCTGCCCACCACGCTGAAAGCTATCTTGGGAAGGAAAAAACACCTATGCCCACCGGAGAAACACCTGTCACTCCTGAAGCAGTAGGCTGCCTTTGTCCACACTGGCCCTGCAGAGGCACAGGTGTGCCCGCAGCAAGTACTCAGTACATGCTTATCCTGGTCAGAGCAAGCACGTTCCTAGCTTCAAGGATCGGGAGCCATGGCGCAAGATCCATACCCTGGGAGAAGTGATCAATGCCACCCAGAAGGATACTCACCCCAGGACAAAAATCAAGCCAGCAGAGGCACCTTCACCCACAGGAAACGAGCATTCAACTGCCAACTCCATGACCACGGGTGCCACTGAGAAGCCAAACAGCCCCAGGAGGGAGCAGATGGCAGCCAACGCAAAGGTCTGTCCCTGCAGCTGGGACACCTGGCACCAACAAGGGGTAGAGAATGAAACAGGGATGGCGGTGAGTCATGCCACCTCCCCTGTGAGTTCCTAGACTGAGTGACAGAGTGTGGCAGTGAAGCCAGTCCTACCCAGGGTTACCCGACACTGAGGCGCCAGCTCTGGGGAAGCCACCGCTGTCCCTCACCTGCCCATCTGCCATAGTCTCCCTCCATCTTTGTTCCCGATGAGTCTCACCAGAGCAAAGGCCACGAAGGTCATGGAAGTCAGACAGAGGCCTATCTTGGTGGCTTCGGTGAAGTGCTTGGTCCGATCCACATACAGGCCTAGAAGCAGTGCCCCCAAAATCCCAAACACGATGAAGAGAGCCCCACAGAGGCCTGAGAACTCCTAGAAGTGGGGAGGGCAAGCTTAGAACCATCCAGAGGCAGGGAGCCACCAGGGCTCCTGAGAGCATACATCATCACCAGGGAGGTTCCAGAGGGCCAGTCTAGGCAACCCTATCAAGCTGCCTCCTAGCATGGACTTTCTACAATGTGAACCTCACTAAAGGGAAAGGGGTATCACCACAGATACCCCATAGACCCTAGATACATGCCTATGGCCCATGAGAGACCTACACCAGCCACTGTGTCAGGAGGCAGAGGTCATGACCCAGAGATATATAAACAGCCATGGCTACCATCTCCATGAGTGGCTGTTGATCTCACCCCTATAGGGCAGGGGTGAACTGGGTGCTCAGGAGCAGTAGGTAACCCTTGCACAGGCAGAGCCCCCTCCAAAGGCAGGGCTACAACTTACATTGGAGTAGCCATTGGCACAAAGGATCTGTTCCAGGAGGGCTGAGAAGCTGGAGAAGATACCAATGCCACCACCGAAGCATATGGCCAGGATGACATAGGCCTTATTCTGGATGAGCTAGAAGGAAAAACAGCCCTCAACTCAGGAGCCCAAGCAAGCTTCTGAACACAGCTTCCCTGCCCCCAGAACCCACATAACCCACCAGTTTGAGGCCGTGGAGGAAACTCTCTGAAGTGGAACTGGCAGCCCCTGTGGATGGAGGGCTAGGAGGCACGCTCTCCCAGAGGCAGGCAGTGGCCAAGAGACAGGCAAGGGCAGCAGGGATAATGTAGATACCAAGCTGGGGAGAGATTCTGAGTGTCACAAAGAAGCCAGACTAGTGTTGCAGGCCTTTAATCCCAGCCCTAGAGAAGCATATAAGACTGGAGGAGACAGCTCTCAGACACAGGATTGCCATTTCGGACTGAGGTAGAAGTCAGAGACGGTAGCTGGCTATTTTGCTTTTCTGACCAATATCTGTCTCTGGGTTTTTATTAATCATACTACATCACACTGACACATGTACCCTCACATGTCTCAGTCTGCTCTGTCCACCTTACTAGCTGGCACCTGCCTTTAGTCTCCAGAATCGGCAAACCCCGCTCCTTTGGGGGGCTGAATCCCTCTACCCTCATCTGTTCTTTATGGCTGTATGTAGAACCTAGCATTGATAACACCAGCCCAACTTCCCAACTCCATACTTAGTCCTACATAAGAAGCAGATCATGTTAACATACCTAGGATGTCATAACAACAAGCATTTATATATACCAGGTATATGTATGTGTGTATAGATCACATACCAGTAAAACTACCATATGTACTGTACACAAGCACATGTAAGATCATCAAGAGCCCCTCACCATCATGGGGATGTCTTCTGCCTTCTTGACTAGGGCAGGAGATAGCACATTTGCCACAAGGATGCCCAGAGGATTTGCTGGGTAGAAAAACAGTTGTATAAGCTCAGTTGTGACAGGCCTCACCCTAGCCCTTGTAGGGAATCCTGCCTGTTTCAGGCACCTTGGCTTTGGCCCAAGCTGGAGAGCAGAGGACACACATCCAGCAGGGTCTGTGAGCTGAGCCCAAGTTGCAGAGGTCCCACCCCGGGACTCACACATAGTGCCGATCATGTTAGCTGTGGCTCTCTGGTGCTCTGGGAACCATAAGGCAGCCAGCTTGGCTGGAGAAGAGATGACCAGGGTCTGGGCCAAGGCACAGAGGCTCTGGCCACTCATGAAGAAGGCAAATGGACTGGGGATCCTGACATCCAAGCAGGGCACAGCACGTAGCAAACTCCCAGCAAAATTCAACCATGCACCCAGGATAGTCTGTAGGAATGGACAGTCAAAAGACTATATGGCAGTCAAGACCCTTCACACCTACATCTCCAGATGCCTATCCCTACCTTATAGGGATACCCCAATATCTACCTGCCCTCCCCAGCTGCTTTGCCTGGAGAGCCCAGCCAGAAGGACTAGTAGACTCTAATCTGGAGATGAGACCGAACTTCTGCACCCAAAGTCAAAGAGTCCCTCCCCATCTCACACAGGTATGAGATAACTTACCGCTTCACGGAGCCCAACAGAGTCCAGAACCCAGATGGCTGCCATGCCAAATGGGATGGATACCACAAGGTAGACTAGTGACAGCCAGTTGATCTGCTCCATGGACAGGAAGAAGTGCTGTGCGATGGTGTCTGCTACAGGTGCGAAGCTGAGCCATAGCTATGGGACACACATAATCAGCTATGGGTCACAGACATTACCTAGACAGCCCACATTTGACTAGCTCAGGGTAGGAGCAGGGGTGTGGGCATGCCTGTAAAGTCTATGAGGACAGAGCCTACCAGAAACTTTGGGTCACCCTGCTAGAGAATCACCCTTGTTCTGTTACAAACCATGAAAGCAGCCAGGTATGGCCCACAGCCTGCCCAGCAGTGAACCATGAACCAGCCTGGAGGCAGACATGAGGCCAAAAACCTGGCCAGAGTCTGAAGGACCACTAACCTCATCAGAATTGGTCTGAATCTCTGAGGCTAAAGGCAATCAATGGAGATCATGTCCATTGCTTGGAAAGTACTGTGTTGAAGGTGGTGGAAATATGAAAGTGGGCAGCTGAGACTTGGCTGTGAGTAATGAGAGACAGAGAAGCCAGAATCTCAGTGGGTGGGATATCCTGCACACTGAGTGGGTCATAGCACTTAAGGACATAGTCCTGAAGCACACAGGGTAAGAGGGGGAGATATGGGCGTGAGTGCAGATGGTAGCCATGGTTCCAAATTTCATGGTTGAGCAATGTGCTGAGACAAGATAGACAAGGAACACATTTTGGAGAAGACTATGAGGCCTGGTCTGGTGTGTGGACATGCCAGACATCCAGACACGGCTAAAATCTGAGCCCTTGGGGGCTCAGAACATGCATGAGGATCAAGAAGGGGCCAAAGAGAGCCAAGACAGAAGAGTTCAGAGCCCAGGACTTTTTTAGGGATGGATGGAATCAATGACATCTCTCTCTGCACAACATCCTCCTGTCTTAGGCATTACAAAGCATAGGGACTCTGAAGCCCGGAAAAGTGAAAAAAAATGTGGAGGAAGTTTTTCTGGGGGCTGAGTGGAAAGAAGAGGTCACCCAAGCTTAGAACAGTAGAGAGAATAGATTTGTGGCCCAACAAGGGTGTGTCCCAAATCAAAGTTCCTGATGAACCCTACTCAGGATGTCAAAGGTCCAAGCCACACCCTCCACAGCTGAACAGAGAGTGTCAGGCTTCCCAACCACAAAGCCTCAGGAAACCCCAAGGTTGTGCAACAGCTGCATTTCCTTTTTTTCTCAGAGAAAGATACAAGAACAGATAGGTCTCCCAGACTTATAAAGTGCCCCATGCAGGCCCAGTTGCCTCCTACCTGGCCTCATAGAGCAAACAGGGACCAGGTATGTTTTCAGAACCTGTGTGCTGAGCAAGAAAAACAGAGCCCACAGGGTGGTGGTGGTGCACGCCTTTAATCCCAGCACTTGGGAGACAGAGGCAGGTGGATCTCCGTGAGTTTGAGGCCAGCCTGGTCCACAAGAGCTAGTTCCAGGACAGGCACCAAAAACTATAGAGAAACCCTGTCTCAAAAATCCAAAAAAGAAAAAAAAGAAAAAGAAAAAAACCCAGAGCCTATCTAGCAAGTCTCTCACCTTTGTTCTTGTTCCTCCCAGAGCTGTGGTCCACATACAAGAGGGCAGAGATATCACGCGACAGATGTGGGAAGAAAAAAAGTCCATCTATCTCACCTACTGGACAATACTTTGAACCAGCTCTCAGCCTTGCCCTAGCTCACCCCCTGACCTCCTTCCCATGTAAATCACAGGGCCATCTTTTGGTCTCACAGCTATGTACCCCTCAGGCTGCTCTCTCAGAATCCTGGAGCCCCGTCACCAGCTACAAAGGAGCAGGGACTCCAGGAAGCATGACTGAACATGTAGTCCACAGGTTACAATGAGGACCCAGCCTGGATCGTGACAATTTTTAGCATCAGGGTAACATTCTGTTTGCTCCATAAGGACAGCAGGACACTACCCAAGTGTCCCAGGATTTCCCGCATCTACAGAAGGAAAGATTCAAGTAGATTCCCGCATGTATCCACAGACATTCATCCCTAACCAATTATGTTTCCTAATTCTAGAAACTGGACCTGTGAGCCAAGCCATAGCAGCAAGTCCCAACTAGTAAAGGCAGCTACCAGGAGAGAAGTTTCTGATACTGTCATAGTTAATAAACTCCAGGACCACAGCAGGTATCACCTGTATCCCTCTCTTTCACCCAAAGCTGTTTCTTCACAACAGCAGGGGAAAAGGGCCATCAGAACCAACCTACGCTGATTCACATTGAGTGCCAGTGGGTAGCTGAACCCTTGGTAGGCGGCTGTACACCATCTAGACCCACCGAGGACTGTACTTCCTCATGGCCCCCAGGCTTGGCACGGTCTGAGCTATATTTTATACAACTCATAGCTGCATGGCCCAAATGCTAGCCATTCAGCTAAGTGGCCACAATGTGACCTAAAGTTTCTTCACACGTACTAGGGAGACCCAGCACCAGAGAAGTGCAGCGTTGGCTGTCTTTGAGCGGCAGACGGTAACAGCTCCACGCTAGGGAGGATCACCAGCAGTCTACCTGTGCCTGACGGGACCCCCTGACATTAGCATTTGGGGGCTAGGGAAGGTATGAGAAGAAAGCAACAAGTTGCAGGGTTGAGACCCTTGAGACTAACAGACCTGTCGTCTTGGCTGTTCCCTCCCAGGCAGAACAGGTATTTACCTTTTTTTACTACCTCTTGGGCTAGAAGAAAGGTCGGTTCCCATGAAGAAGCAAAACCAAACTGGCGCTGGGGCTGCTGGAAAGACCCGCCCCGCCCGCCCCGCCCGTCCCGGCGCCCGGTACCATCGCGTTGGAGCAGCTCAGAAGGCTGACCGCCAGCAGGAAGACCCAGCGGCGCGCATAGACGCGGGGAACAGGCACCTCTTCGGCGTTTGCAGATGTCCCTGACCTGTCCCAGGCTTCCAGACTGTCCCCCATAGTCTCGGCCGTCTGCGTGCATTTCACGGCAAAGTGCTGCGCGTGGGTAGGATATCCGAGGACCGGGCCGGGAGGAATGATCTGGTTAGTCCCCGCCCCAAAGGAGAAGTTGGGTGGGAGAAGCAGGGTTACCCTCCGACAGAGGCCAAGATAGAAACCGGAGGGATAAAAATCCCCTTTAGAGCTAATTTTTTTTACCACAGCCTGTGTGTTCTGCACCGGGAACTTCATCCGCAGTGGAAGGTGCCCAAAAGGGGTCTCTACTTGAGCAAAATCTGCATTTCCTGAAAGCCCCCCCTCAAATTCTTGAGGTCCTAAGTAGCAGCTCTTTAACGGCCCGAGACCAACCAGGAGGAGAGTGGGTTCAGTTTTCCAAAAACCTCCAATCCAGGACAGTTACTAGACTCCTCCTAGAGGAGGAAGAGGCGGGGTGGAGGAAAGGCTGTGTCTGGCTACACCACCCCTGCCTGCAGGTAGGCAGCTGCCAACTCCACTCAAGACTCTTTAATTTGCACCTGGAAAACAGCTGGGTTGAGTAGGTAGGGGCAGTTTTTTTTCTGTGGTTAGAAAGAAGGCCTGGCAAAGAAGTTAGGAGTCACCTGACTCTGGGCTAACGCAGTTGATAGGAGTCACCGGACTCTTGCCACTGTTTGGCCTGACTGGTTCAGGTGAAGCCCTGTAGGCCAAAGTTCCTGTTCAGACTAGTGAGGAGTGAAGAGCTGCTGGGGCAGGAACAGGGGGGACTGGGGACTGGCCAGGCAGGGTCAGAAAGTGAGTTTCCCACAGTGAGGAGGCTTTTTCTGCTTCAAACACGTCCCTATGGTCTTGCCCTCAAGATTACTGTTCCTTTGTTCGTTTCTGGGGCTTAGGGATTTAGTTTTTGAGCTGGAGTCTCACTTGTGTAGTATAGGCTGTTTATCTTCAATATCAGATGATACCACCTTCCACCATACAGGCATAAGCAAGCCCGCTGTGTGGTTCCAGCCTTTGGTGTGTTCTTAGTGGGGCTGTGGACATGGCAGATAGATTCTCCCATTAGTAAGGAGAAAATGAGCAAAACCCCGGTGATACCCTGAAAAGGGCAGTATATTCTGAGACTCATGAGGACGCCTGTGGTCCTTGCCCTCTTCTCTCCCGTTTCCATTCCAGTCTCACCCCTGCTTACCCTCAGGCCACAGTTTATGGTCACTTCCCTGAAGACCCGGTCCCCCATACCCTACCCCTATGGCCTGGAGCTGCTCTTGGCTGGGGACTTTGACATCCTGATATTCTGTCTGGGAGACTGAGAGGGTAGTTCATGCGTCACTCTTTGCTGCTCAGGGCCCTAGCTTAGATGGAAACATGACTATCACCAGCGTCTGGTTTAGGTAGCCTATCTCCAAATGGGGCATCACTGTAGTTACTTCCTGTACTGCCTATATTGTTTAAGTAAACCTGCTGACCTGCCTCCATCCACTATCTTAGGGCTCTTGTGCTAAGCAAGTGAGTTCAACGAGGTTATCAAGTGTAAGATCAGTACACAATCAACAGCTGTCTTCCTAAACACTACCAGTGTGCACAACATGGAAACCAAAATGAAAAACAATACATACGTGATCTCATCAAAGATAATACTGAGCTACAAATTTAACAAAACAGGTATAACATATGGTAAAAACTGTACAGCACTAATGAAAGAAACCAACAAAGGCCTACAGAAATGGACAAGATACTTTACTCAGGCACTGAAAGACTCAGCATGTTAGCTGATGTTAGTTTTCTCTGAACTTACCTATAGGGTTAATGTAGCTTCTATCAAGAAGCTTTTCTTTCTTTCTTTAAATATTGAACATGAATTTATTGTTGTAGATGTTTGAATATTGTAAGAAAAGAAGTAACATAAAATGAAACATAGAAACTTTAAAATGGATAAAAATCAAGGAATAAGTGAAAACTGTATGTGGTATAAGGCATCTGTTCATAGGCCTCATTTGTCTTGTTGAGAATGATTTTGAAAAGTTTGACCTGAAAAATATTGAGAATTATTTCATGCTCCAAAACTAGTGGATAGGTTCCAGGTTTGATTAGAGAAGAAAGGGTCTCACTTTGTCTTCCTGGCTGGCCTAGAACTTATTGTGTACACCAAGATGGTCTTATATTTACAGAGATCCTCCTGTCTTGTCTCTGCTGAGATTAATGGTCTGTGCCATATTCAGCACATACATGCACATAGATTGGAAGAAAATATTTGCAAACCATATCTAACAAAGGACTACTACATATTGTTTTTCAAACCCAATTAGAATATGGGCAAAAGACTGAAGAGAATAAACAGATGGCAATTAAGGATTAATGACTAACTTTATTAGCCACCAATAAAATGCTAATTAAAACCATAATGAGCTAATAGCATACTTCCTTTTAGAATCTTAAATAAAAATACTGACAATTTTTTGTTGTTGTTGTTTTTCGAGACAGGGTTTCTCTGTAGCTTTGGTGCCTGTCCAGGAACTAGCTCTTGTAGACCAGGCTGGCCTCGAACTCCCAGAGATCCTCCTGCCTCTGCCTCCCGAGTGCTGGGATTAAAGGCGTGTGCCACCACCGCCCAGCTAATACTGACAACTTTAAATGTTGTCAAGGCTATAGAAAACAAGTTGGCAGTTTCTCATAAAACTAAGAAGGTAGTTATCACATAACCCAGCCATTTCAGTCATGAGTATTTATCCATGAGAGATAAAAACCTGTAGCAACTTTATTTGTGATCATCAAAAAAGTGTAAACACTCAGGTGTCCTTCTGTCTGTTAATGGTCAAGTAAACTACAGTATAAGCACTATGGAATATTACTCGGGAATGAAGAGGAAATACATGTGGCATCCTGGAAAAGTATGCAGAGTAAGAGTGTAAAAGCCGGCCCTACAGGTGATATGTGTGTGTGTGTGTGTGTGTGTATACATACATATATATATATATATATATAGTACAAATGAAACACACACACACACACACACATATATATATATATTGTACAAATGGAATCGCACCATTTGCAACGGTTTGGTGTGGTCTGGGTGTGTGTTTCAAGTGTCCCTGTGCCATAAGCTTTTCTCTTAAAGTGTTGATATTGAGATGGAAGAGGTTTTAAAAGATGGGGCGGTGGCGCACGCCTTTAATCCCAGCACTTGGGAGGCAGAGGCAGGCAGATCTCTGTGAGTTCGAGACCAGCCTGGTCTACAAGAGCTAGTTCCAAACCACAGGGTCCAAAACCACAAAGAAACCCTGTCTCAAAAAACAAAAAACAAAACCCAAAAAAAATGGGGCCTTGCCGGACGGTGGTGGTGCATACCTTTTATCCTAGCACTCAGGAGGCAGAGGCAAGCGGATCTCTGTGAATTTGAGGCCAGCCTGGTGGTCTACAAGAGCTAATTCCAGGACAGGCACCAAAGTTACACAGAAACCCTGTCTTGAAGAAAAAAAAAAGGTGGGGGGGGGGCTAGTGGGAATCTTGTTCTCCAATTTTCACAGGACCTTAAGTTAGTTCTCCATATTATTATTTAAAAAGAGAAGCTTAGGTGCCAGGGACTTCGCTCAGTGATAGGATGACTGTTTAGAATGAGCAAGGTCCTGAGTTCAACCTCCATCACTGGAAAAAAAGGGGGTAGGGAAGAGAAGAGAGGAAAAAGCTTACTTAGCCCATCCCCTCACTATGGCTTCCTGCCTGTCAATGTGATCACTCCCTCTAAGCAATGATCCCTCATTATGACAGCATTCACCAGAGTTGAGGTGATGACTGTGCCAAACACTTGAATCACACACACACACACACACACACACACACACACACCAAACACACCTCTTTTCTTGTAAGAGTTACCCAGGCTCATGCATTTCATCACAGTAAACAAAAAATAAACTAACATAATATTTATATACAGCAGTTTTGTAAAGACAAAACTTTAGAACTGGAGAGTGGTAGTGGATAGGGCTTAGACACTAGGGTAGGAGAGGGTGGGTTGTGAAGGTGCAACAGTAGGGTCTTTGTTAGGCTGATGGTATCCTTCATATGACCATGAAGAAGCCTGGCATCTTCCTTAGTGATCTTCAGGGGCTTGATTAACATTCAACCCCCTAGTCATGATGAAATCTATATTAAGTGTCTTTCCTTCTATTTTAAACCAACTTTATACTTCTTCCAGCAGCTCAAACCAACACTAAGAATGGCTTCTCAAGCCTGTTTGTTTTTCCCAAACAGCATCTTGTCAAAAATCAAGCAATTGATACAAAGAGAACATGAAGCAGGGCCCTTTTTTCTGGGAGACTACCAGGAATAATACTCTGAGATGAGATGGGGCCAGGAGTCCTTCCTGTTATTTATCTGTTGTTCACCTGTTCCTCCCAGAGAATGTGGGGATGTTGAGGGCGAGGGCCCCCATCTGTTGTCTATCCCAATTATTTGTGTTACTATAGCTGCCTATATCTTGGGAAAACAAGGGTGGAGGAAAAGAAGCCCTTCAGCTGTGGGCCACTCCTCTACACAGCTGTCAGGCACCCACATACAGCTGTGTAGAGCCTCCCAGACCTATCTGGTTCCAACAGCATGCCTCCTTCCTGTATCTGCCCAGTGACTCACCTGTGCCTCACTAATCTAACCTGGGCCCAGCTGCAGGAAAACCAAACAAGGTACACACACCCAGCAGGGACCTTGTTAGCATATCAGTATCCAGACTTTCAGGTGCCTCAAGCTGATTGACCGTGACTTCATCCTCATGGCCATGGAAGCATCCATTGCTAGAATGTGAACCTTTTTGTTTTTTTTTTGGGGGGGGGGGGTCTCTGATCACTGTCATCTGGACTCTAGTTTGTCCCTACAGACAAGGCCCCCAGGTGTCCACTTCTTTTCTTCCCTTCCCCATCCAGCCCCAGAGCTCTCATAAGCCCCAAAATAGAAACCAGAAAGTGTCTATAGCTCAGCTTGTAGCCCCCACCCCAGGACTGCATGGCTCCAGAACTATTAATCTCTTAAAGAAGTGAAATCTTTGGTTTTCCTATTTGCATGTATAATATTAGATAGGAATTTTCTGATTAAGTATGGTGTGAAATAGTATTGGTGCTATCTCTCTCTCTCTCTCTCTCTCTCTCTCTCTCTCTCTCTCTCTCTCTTTGTGCTACTGAGACTTGAATGCAGACCCTTGTACAGGCCAGGTCAATCACTGTATCATGCAGCCACACCTCCATCTCCTGTATCTTTCTGTGTAAAAATCTGATGTTTATACTGTGCATTTATCTGGACTGAAACTGGTATTTAGTTTGTGTTAATGTTTTATGCCCTTGTATAATATTTAGGTTCTAGTGTGAGATGTGAGATAGGTCTGTCCTTTGTGTATATAGAAATGGTTATCTTCCTTTTTTGTTTAAGTGTGACCAGGGGCTTCTCGTTTAAGAATATGCAGACGTAAGGAGTGTCTCTTTAGGGGCTAGAGAGATGATGGCTCAGCAGTTAAGAGCACATGTTTCTCTTGCACAGGACTCTGGTTTGGTTTCCAGTACTTGCATGGTGGCCACCAACCATTTGTAATTTCAGTTCAGGGATTTAATGCTGATATTTCTGACTTCAACTGACACTAGGCTTACATATGGTGCACACAAACACTCAGATGCACACAGGCAAAACACTCATACACATTGTGGTGGTTTGAAAGAAAATGGCTCCCATAGCGAGTGGCCTTAGGAGATATGGCTTTGTTGGAGTAGATGTGGCCTTGTTGAGGAAATGTGTCGCTGTGGGGACAGGCTTTGAAGTCTCATATGCTCAAGCTACACCTAGTGTGGTGTTACGGGAGGCCCTCCCACTCCTCCAGCCTATCGCCGCTGAGATACCAGCCCATTGGGGCGTGGTCTCTCTCCCTTTAAAAAAGCGGCCACTTCCCTCTCCTCTCTCTCTTCACTTCCTGCTCCGCTGGCGACTAGACTCACTTCCCGGTTGCGCAGAGGGCTGACAGTGATCTGTAAGTTTTTTCCCCTTTAAATAAATACCACCCTATTAATCATAATTCCAAACTGGTGTGGCATTGTTTATGACTTACGCCTTCAGTGTGGTCTGTTCACTTTCTGTTGCAGACAGATTAAAATGTAGAACTCTCAGCTACCTTTCCAGCACCATGTCTGCCTACATGCTGCTAAGCTTCTCACCATGATGATAACAGATTAACCTCTGAACTGTAAGCCAACCCTAATTAAATGTTTTCCTTCTTAAAGGTTCCCGTGGTCATGGTGTCTCTTCACAGCAATAGAAACACTAAGACACATATAAAATAAAACAAGTACAAAAAAATAAAGATTTTAATTATCTAAAGAGAGTGAATGTAGTGTAGAAGGAGCACATATAAAATCAGAAACTTGGAGGGGCTCGATTTTAATTGTTCATAAGCACAGCTAGCCTGCCAGAGTTTCACACATGTAAATTATAGGAAACAAAAGATTCCTAGGTACAGACAAAACATTGGATACCCAAGGCAGATGCAGCTGACTGTAATGATTCCTTAGCTGGTCTGTTAGTCCTTGCATACACGTTGGGGTAAATATCAGGAAAATCCTGGTTAGAGCAAATCTGCCCTCCAAACCCAGAACTGCAGGGACCTCCTTATCTTCTTTCCAGAGGGAAGCTTGATTTATACTCTGAAATCTATGCACCCCCCTGATGTGGGATGTCCTTCTGTATATGTGTTGCTTTTATTGGTTGATGAATAAAGCTGTTTCAGGCAATGGCTTAGAAGAGTAAAGCCAGGCAGGAAATTCAACAGAGATATATATAGAGAGAGAGTAGGCAGAGTCAGAGGAGACACCATGTAACTGCCAGAAACTTTCCAGTAAGCCACAGACTCATGGTGATACACAGAATAAAAGAAATGGGTTGATTTAAGATGTAAGAGTTAGTTAATAAGAAACCTCAGCTAATAGGCCAAACAGTGTTGTAGTTAGTATAGTTTCTGTGTGATTATTCGGTCTGAGTAGTTGGGAAACAAACAAGTATTCTCAGCTTACACCCCTCTTGTTTTGGGAGGGAAAGGGCAATCTCCCCCTAGCTCTGGCAGCTCCTCAATCTTGCTATCCCAAAGTCTACTAAACACACATTCTTTTATTTTATTTTATTTTATTTTTTCCATGATATTTATTGAGCTCTACATTTTTCTCTGCTCCTCTCCCTGCCTCTCTCCTTCCCCCTTCTATCTTCCCACAAGGTCCCCATGCTCCCAATTTACTCAGATCTTGTCTTTTTATACTTTATACTTCCCATATAGATTATATCTATGTAAGTCTCTCTTAGTGTCCATATTGTTGTCTAAGTTCTCTGGGATTGTGGCTTATAATCTGACTTTCTTTGCTTTATGTTAAAAAACTACCTATGAGTGAGTACATGTGCTAATTGTCTTTCTGGGTCTGGGTTACCTCACTCAAAATAATGTTTTCTAGTTCCATTCATTTTCCTGCAAAATTCAAGCTGTCATTAATTTTTTTTTCTGCTGTGTATTACTCCACTATGTAAATGTACCACATTTTTCTTATCCATTCTTTGATTGAGGGGCATTTAGGTTGCTTCCAGGTTCTGGTTATGACAAACAAAGCTGCTATGAACATAGTTGAACACATGTCCTTGTGGCACGATTGAGCATCCTTTGGATATATACCCAAAAGTGGTATTGCTGGGTCTTGAGGAAGGTTGTTTCCTAATTTTCTGAAAAATCACAACACTGACATCCCAAGGGGTTGTACCAGCTTGCATTCTGCTTGCATTCCCACCAGCAATGCAGGAGTGTTCCCTTTTCCCCACAACCTCTCCAGCATAAGTTGTCATCAGTGTTTTTGATCTTGGCCATTCTTACAGGTGTAAGATGGAATCTCAGAATTGTTTTGATTTGCATTTCTCTGATAACTAAGGATGTTGAACATTTCCTTAAGTGTCTTTCAGCCATTTTAGATTCCTCTGTTGGGAGTTCTCTGTTTAGGTCTGTACTCCATTTTTTTTTTATTGGATTATGTGATCTTTTGGTGTCCAATTTCTTGAGTTCTTTGTATATTTGGAGATCAGACTTCTGTCTGATGTGGGGTTAGTGAAGATCTTTTCCCATTCTGTAGGCTGTCATTTTGTCTTGTTGACCGTGTCCTTTGCTTTACAGAAGCTTTTCATTTTCAGGAGGTCCCATTTATTAATTGTTTCTCTCATTGTCTGTACTGCTGGAGTTCTATTTAGGAAGTGGTTCCCTGTGCCAATGCATTCAAGTGTACTTCCCACTTTCTCTTCGATAAGGTTCAGTGTGGCTGGCTTTATGTTGAGGTCTTTGGTCCATTTGGACTTGATAAACACACATTCTTAACCTAAAACTACACTGCTGTGAGGACAGATATTGTACAGAAGTATGAGGTGTTCATGGAAAGTGACTTCTCAATAGGATCTAATTTGAACTACATATTGAATTCACTGTATGAGTGTGGTTATGGCTTATACAGTAAACTGTGTGTATGGCGTGTGTGTGTGTGTGTGTGTGTGTGTGTGTGTGTGTGTTTCACCACCTGAATAAAGAATGATAAAATTAAAGAGAACAGGTTGGTTTGAGCATGGTACCAGCACCTGGAATGTGGAGGTGGGAGAAACAGTAGTTCATAAGGTCATCCCAGCTACATAGAGAGTTGGAGGCCAGCCTGGGCTACATAAAACCCTACCTCAAAAAAGTTAAAAAAATCAAAAAATAAGTACACAAGTTTTAGACTTTAATGCAGTTACCACCGAAATAGTTTTACAGTGTCACTTCAAAGAATACTGGTACTCACAGTTACACAGTTACTCTTAACAACCACCTGTCTGTCTCTGTTTCCATGGATTTACCTGTTCTGTGTAGTAATATGGGCAGCGGGGCTGCGTCCCCAGCACCCCGGCTGCCTGGCTAGCTTATGCCCGAAATAACAACACACAAACTGTATTCATTTAATCACTGCTTGGCCCATTTCTATCTAGCCTCTTCTAGGCTAATTCTCACATATTAATTTAGCCCATTTCTAATCATCTGTGTAGCGCCCCTTGGTGCGCTTCCTGGGAAGATTCTAGCCTATGTCCATCCTGGGTCGGAGCTTCATCGCGTGCGTCTGCCTGGGAGCTGGGAGCATGGCGTCTCTCTGAGGCGTCTGCTCCCGAGAGGAGAGCTGTGGAGTCTGAGCTCACTTCCTCTTCCTCCCAGCGTTCTGTTCTGTTTACTCCTCCCACCTATCTTCTAACCAATGAGGGCCAAGCAGTTTCTTTTTATTTAACCAATGACCTTCCTCCATCAGTTCTAAACATTAAATTTTAACAGAATCATGTAACATGTGCCCTTCTGTCACATTTGTGTGACTGACTTTTTTCACTCAACATAGTGCTTTTAGGTTTATGCACATTGTGTCAGGTACCAGTACTCTGGTTTATTGCCAAATAAGATTTTACTATCTGGGTTGCCACATTGTATTCACTCATTTACTTATTCATTCATTAATTGATTGACACTTGGGTTGTTACCACTTTAGGATCATTGGAATTGTTGCTACTGTGAGTACTTCTGTATAGGTTTTGTGTACACATTTGTCTTCATTTCCTCTAGATCTATCTCTAAGAGAGGGATTCTCGAGTCTTATGTTTATCTTATCTCATATTTGAGAAGCTTCAGATGGTCTTTCAAAGCAACGAGGTCATTTTTGCACTCCCACTATGTATGAAGACTCTAATTTCTCTATATCCCCACCAAAAACTTGCCACTGCCTGTGTTTTTAGTTATAACCATTCTAGAGGGTATTGTGTGGTATCTTTTAGCTGAGATATATATTTCCTTGTGGCTAAAGATGTTGAGTTTATTTGTCTTTGTGTATTTACTTTAACAAATCATCTCACTTGGGGTGGTGGTGGTGCACATCTTTAATCCCAGCACTCAGAAGGCAGAAGCAAGTGGATCTCTGAGTTTGAGGCCAGCCTGCTCTACAAAGCAGGTTCCAGGATAGCCTCTTGGTGGTTTTTCTTTTCTATTTGTTTTATTTGGTATTGTGATGGCTATTGTTTGTAGCAATATTTCATTTGTATTTTAATAAATAAAGCTTGTCTGATGTTCAGAGAGTAAAACATCCACCCTGGTCAGCCTTACAGGCCACGCAGTGGTGACACACACCTTTAATCCCAGTAGCCGCACTAGTTTGCCATAGAAACCAGGTGGTAGTGTTGCAGGCCTTTAATCCCAGCACTAGAAAGGAATATAAGACTGGAGAAGACAGCTCTCAGACACAGTATCATAGGAGATTCCTGGAGGAATGATCACCATTTCAGACTGAAGTAGAGGTAAGAGCCAGTGGCTGACTGCTTTGCTTTTCTGACCTTCAAGTTGAACACCAATTTCTGTCTCTGGGTTTTTATTAATCGTGCTGCAATTTTCTTTTTCTTCTCCACATGTCTTTTAGAACAAGCATCTTCAGAAGTTTTGGTTGGGATTCCACTGAAGCTATAGATAGGTTGAGAAGACCTGATGTTTTGACAATATTGAATCTATCTATAATTTACCTATCTTATCTGCCTATCTATATATCATCTATCTATCTATCTATCTATCTACCTATCTATCATCTATCAATCATTTATCTACCTACTTACCTACCTATATCTGTGAACATGAATTATCTCCATTAAAGATTATTTTATGTGTACAGGTGTTTTGCCTGCATGTGTGTCTATGTATCACTTATGTGTCTAGTGGCTGAGGAATCCAGAATAGAGTATAGAACTCCATGGAACTATAGTTATAGATGATTGTGAATAGTCATGTAGGTGCTGGGAATCAAACATTCTGGAAGAGCAACCAGTGCTCTTAATAAATAGGCCATCTCTCCAGCCCATCTTATTTTTACATCATCAGAGTTATGGCAATCCCACGTACCGATTCTATACACATTATCCTAAGGACGCCTCAGAGGTCATATTATTTTCCTCCATGGGATTTTAGTATTTACCTATAAAAGATGAGACCACCTAAAAAACAACCACAACATCATTATTATATCTTAAGATGGACCTTAAATCTCTGACATCACCAGATGCTAAAACAGGGTTTACTCATCTGACTGTTGCAACATGTGCTTCATCTGGATTGGTTTCCTTAATTCAGCAGTAGGCACTAGAGCTGCTCCCATAGGGAGGGACCTTAGCTGCTTTTCCCATCTCCATAATGAACCAGATATGGCTATGGCTCCATTCCTAATTCCCAGGTCCAGAACAAAGTTTCAGTGGCAAATCTGGGAAAACTTCTTAAGATGGGTGTAGGTGGACTTTTCTGCCCTTCCAGCTGCTCCCCAAATTAAATGCTCAGGTAATACCTTAAGCTTGTTTTTAGCTAGTTCTAATTTATATTAACCCATTTCTCCCTCCCTCCTTCCCTCCGTCCCTCCCTCCCTCCCTTTTTTCCTTCCTTTTTCCATACAGGGTTTCTCTGTTGCTTTGGAGCCTGTCCTGGAACTACCTCTTATAGACCAGGCTTGCCTCAAACTCAAGAGATCTGCCTGTCTCTGCCTCCCCAGTGCTGGGACCAAAGGCGTGCGTCACCACCGCCCAGCTATTTCTATTAATCTGTGCGCTGCCCTGAGGCTCATTTACTTCATGTATGCACTTCCCATGCTGCTCACTCTGCATCTCATGGCATCTCCACAAGACTCCTCAGACTCCAGCCTTCTTCTTCCCAGCATCCTCCTAGTCCGGCTCTCCTTTCCAATCTCTTCCTGGCCAGCTATAAACTAGTCAGATCTTTATTAACCAATGAGAGCAATACATATTTATAGTTATAGTGGTATATTATTTGTGTTTTAATAAATAAAGCTTGCCTGAAGATCAGAGGGAAAAGCAGTCACACTAGCCAGCCACACAGGCCAGGCAGTGGTGGTGCACACCTTTAATCCCAGGACTCGGGGTTGGAGGCGTCCACAGCTCTGTGAGTTCAAGGCTACCCTGGGCTACACAAGGTCAATCCAGAAAGAGATCCAGGAGGTAGTGGTTCACACCTTTAATCCCAGTGTTTGGGAATCACACACCTTTAATTCCAGCACTAGGGAGACAGAGATAGGAGCGACTCGGCTAAGTGGAGAAAGAAATGTACAGGGGAAGAGACAGGAACTCACTGGAGTGTGGAGTCTGGGGAGTTGTGCAGACAGGATCTCGCCCTTTTGGTCTGAAGATTTGGTAGAGGTAAAGGATCTCTCTAGTGGCTGCTGCTCTGCTTTTCTGATTTTCAGCATGAATTCCAGTATCTGTCTCTGAGTTTTTATTATTCATGCAACAACAGTGTACAAAGATTGTTCAACAACAGATGGGATCTGTTCTGGCTGCGTTTATGTCTGCTTGACACAGCTAAGGTTATTTGGGGAGAGGAAGAAAATGAGAAATTGAGAAAATGCCCCCACCAGAATGGCATTTTCTTAATTAGCAATTGATGTGGGAAGGTCCAGTCTATTGTGGGTGATACTAATCCAGGGCAGGTAGTCCTGGGGTATATAAGAAAGCAGGTCAGTAAGTAGCACTCCTCCATAGCCTCTGACATTAGTTTTTGGCTCCAGGTTTCTGCGTTGAGTTCCTATCCGTAGATGATGAACTAACTGCAAGATGGAGTAAACTCTCTCCTCACCAACTTGCTTTGGTCATGGTGTGTAGACAGAATTTTCTGTTTGGCCTGGTCTTGCAGCTGTTAAGTCCCAAAGAAACACATAGAGTCTTATATTAATTATAAACTGTTTGGCTTATTAGCTCAGGCTTATTAAAAACTAACTCTTACAACTTAAATTAACCCAGTCTTTTTTATTGTTTTTATTGAGTTATATTTTTTTCTCCATTCTCCTTTCTCCCTTCCTCCTTCCTTTCTGCCCTCTCCCATGATCCCCATGCTCCCAATTTACTCAGGAGATCTTGTCTTTTTCTACTTCCCATGTATATTAGATCCATGTATGTCTTTTAGGGTCATTTTGTTGTCTAGGGTCTCTGGGATTCTTAATTGTAGGCTTGTTTTTCTTTGCTTTATGTCTAAAAGCCACTTATGAGTGAGTACATATTATATTTGTCTTTCTGGGTCTGGGTTACCTCACTCAATATGTTTTCTAGATCCATCCATTTGCCTGCAAATTTCAAGATGTCACTATTTTTCTCTCTTGTGTAGTATTCCATTGTGTAAATGTACCACATTTTCCTTATCCATTCTTTGATAGAGGGGCATTTAGGTTGTTTCCAGGTTCTGGCTATGATAAACAATACTGCTATAAACATAGTTGAGCACATGTCCTTGTGATATGACTGAGCATTGTTTGGGTATATACCCAAAAGTAATATTGCTGGGTCTTGAGGTAGGTTGTTTCCTAATTTTCTGAGAAATTGTCATATTGATTTCTAAAGTGGCTAAACCAGTTTGTATTCCCACCAGCAATGGAGGAGTGTTCCCTTTTCCTCACAACCTCTCCAGCATAAGTTGTCATCAGTGTTTTTGATTTTGGCCATTCTTCCAGGTGTAAGATGGAATCTCAGAGTTGTTTTGATTTGTATTTCTCTGATGACTAAGGATGTTGAGCAATTCCTTAAGTGTCTTTCAGCCATTTTAGATTCCTCTGTTGAGAATTTTCTGTTTAGGTCTGTATTCCATTTTTTTTTATTAGATTATTTGTTCTTTTGATGACCAATTTCTTGAGTTCTTTGTATATTTTAGACATCAGTCCTCTGTCCAATGTGGGGTTGGTGAAGATCTTCTCCCATTCTGTAGGCTGCTGTTTTGTCTTGTTGACTGTATCCTTTGCTTTACAGAAGCTTCTCAATTTCAGGAGGTCCCATTTATGAATTGTTTCTATCAGTGTTTATGCTCCTGGGATTCTATTTAGGAAGTGGTTTCTTGTGCCAATTCATTCAAGTATAATTCCCACTTTCTCTTCTATGAGGAAATTAACCCATAATTCTTATCTATGTTTAGCCACATATCTTGGTACCATTTTTCAGCAAGGCATTCTCATCTTGCTTCTTCTGTCTCTGGCTGGTGACTGCATCTCTGCCTTTCCTCATCCCAAAATTCTCCTAGTCTGGTTGCCCTGCCTATACTTCCTGCCTGGGTACTGGCTACTCAGTGTTTTATTAAACTAATATGAGTGACAAACCTTTACATGTACAAACGCATTATCCCACAGCAATGGTGTTTTATCATAGCAATATAAACCTAACTAAGAGAAATTCAGACTGTGTTCCAGATTCAAGTGGGATTTCTGGCAAGTCTTTACCTGGTGGTCCCTCTGTCCATCAGAGGCACAAAGTACCTATCTTTTGATAATGCTGTCAATAATAGTTGTTATATAACATAGCTGTTTAAATTACATAATTTCCCCCCAAGTGCTGAGGATCAAACCCAGGACTTTACACACAACAGATAGTGTTCAGTAACTGAGTAGCAACTTAGCTATTTCTGTAATTTTATTTTTGATTGATGTGGGATTACCCTCTGAATGCTGTGATTACCATTAATGAATAAAAACACTGCTTTGGACTTTTAGCAGAGCAGAATTTAGGTAGGTGGGGAAACTAAACTGAATGCTGGGAGAAAGAAGGGTGGAGTCAGAGAGAAGCCATGTAGCTCTGTTGGAGACAGACTCTGGAACTTTAGCTGGTAAGCCACAGCCATATAGCTATACACAGATGACTAGAAATGGGTTAAGTTAATATGTAAGAGTTAGCCAATAAGAAGCTTGAGCTAATGGGCCAAACTGTGATTTAATTAATACAGTTTCTGTGGATTATTTTGGGGCTAAGTGGTCAGGAACCGACAAGTGGCCTTCTTCCAACATTTGATTACCTACTGGATTATTATAAGGAGGAGGCATGACCTTCTAGTATGTGGTTATCTTTAGGTATAGTTCATGTTGAAGGGAAGACAAATATCCAGTTGTCACCCATTATTTTAAAAATTCTTCAAGAATCCTGTGATGCTGTATTATTGGGTTTTATGCATCCAATTTTTGAATATGCCAGATCTGCTTTGATTAACTGCTTCTGCTCTTCCTGATGATAGTCTATGGCCATTCTTTTGGCAACGCATGTTGTTATATGGCCTCACAGTGTCTGTTCTCCTGCCCAACTTCTGGTTTTCCTCCCACCCTAGCATCAGGAACATAGGTCAGAAACTGCTTATGGGTAGGTATACTACTCAGCCCTCCAATGCTGTTTCTAGGTGTCCTTTGAGAGACTGATTTCTTCCCTAGGGTCAAACTCTCCTTTGTGTCTCTGGCCACCGGTGCCAACTAGATGTGGATGTCACACCCTTTCCCTGTGAGTTTTCACCATGTGCAACACCGTAGTAAATACGTCTGTGCCATTAGGTCATGGTGTTTTATCATAGCAATATCACAGACAAGGCCGAGTTACCAAGATCTTCAGTCCCCTTCAGGCCTCCTGCCTTTATCAGGCTGGACAGAGCAGTCTTTTTAGATTATCCCACTGCTGAAAGCCCATCTGAATGCCCCTAGACCACCAGGACTTCGTGACTAGTGGGAACACAGTGATGCCTGCTTGGTGGACTCCCAGGTCCCTCTCCTCTCTCCTTTCCCCTTTTCTTCCTAGCTCTAGCAGTTCCGTGAAGGACTAGCAATGCTCAGCTGAGGGCTTTGAAGCCCTGTGCAGATCCACAGCTCTTATCTGGGCATATTGGCTTCCCCAAGGCTCACCTGACTATTCCTTCTTTCTCTGGGCCCAAGATATGATTATCTGACATGTCTGTACATTGATGTTTGACTTAGTTGCTTTGGTGGAAGGCTCACACAACCCTTTGTATGCTCATGCCCATTTTGCAGTCAGGGCTAGAGCTGTGCCTACATTTCACATGCTTTCAGTCACTGTAGGTGAAACAACTCCACTGGGGCCTTGAGGTGCAGGTGCCTAGTGACATCAAGGAGAGCCACAGCATTTGTGAGTGACAAGAACAGCGTCCCAAGGGAATAGGAACTAGCCAAAAAATGGTATCCAGGATCCAGGATGAGTTTTACAGCGTCTCAAGGGAGTAGGAACTAGCCAAAAGACAGCATCCAGGATCCAGGATGAGTTTTACTTTTCCTCTGTGCAATTCTGCTCCCTAGCATACTCTACTCAGGTGCTACGGGATCCTCTCAGGATAGCTAGGGGCAAGAGATGGCTCCTGAAGGAGAATATAGCAAAGTCGAATACTGCAGGGCTCACGGAGGTGTTAACAGACCGTGGATTTAGTCTCACAATGTTCTGGAGCCCTAGGTCAAGCATTTGTTGGAAAGCAAGGCAAAGCCTGCCAAGGTTAAGAGAGAACTTGCATAGATGTATGGAGTCTTGGGGTTGGAGAGATTGCTCAGCAGTTAAAAGCACTAGCTGCTCTTCCAGAGGATCTGGATTTGATTTCCACATGGGAGCTAACAACTGTCTGTAACTCCAGTCTTAGGGGATCCAATACTCTATTTTTGTCTCCAGGGGAACTGCACACATGTGGTGCACAGACATACATGCAGGAAAACACCCATATACACAAAATAAAAAAAAATCTTTCAGAACATTAAAAAAAAATAAGTATGGGCTCTGTTCATTCTGTTCTCCCAGCAGCCTTACTGGGAGTTTGTAGGTGATGAGGAGACTATCAAAGAGGTAACTCATCGCAGAGGATGAACTGAATACTCCAGAGAAGCTGGCGAAGACTGAAGTAAGGAGGGAAGTGTTCCCTCCTCTCATCACCAAACTGAGTGCCATAATTTCATGTTTTGTCATTTGCTTGGCAGCACCAGAACACATACCTGTGAACTTAGTATAGTACTAAATAAGACAGTTACATGATTTTAGATCTCTTTAAGCCTCCAGGATACCCTAGTCCGTTGGTTTATGCTCTGGGTAAAACCTCAGGGATGCTTTGAGCAGGGAACATGTCTCAACTAGTGCTTTATAAAAGCCACTATTTTGTGCCGAAAATGGATCAGGGAGCAAGGACAGACGCAAGGAGACTAGTTGGAAGCTATTCACTAACTTAGGGATACAGGGTGAAGATGGGAGCTGAATTCTGATGGGTCAGCTGATGGCTAAAGGAAGCCTACAGTGCCAGAAAGTGGGGACCTAAAGTGAGCAACAACCTTCATGAAAGACCAGAGGGTATGTAAAGCTAGAGTTTTCTGAGACATCCCTGATGGCTAGACACAGAAACAAGGTCTGTACCTTGGACCTAGAACAACATCTGGATATGGTCTTACTTAAGGCATGAAAAGTCCTCTTGCAGACAGGCAGTTCTGTGGTCTGTCAAATTAGATGGATTCCTGGGACCTGCGCTCTAATCCCAGGGCTGTTTACTGGGTGCTCAACAGTACCTCGTTGCTATTTCTAATACCAAGATCATATCTTCCGTTACTCTAGGACTATCTCTCAACTCTTTCCCTCATCAATAACCTCTCTGTGATTGCAAAGGGCAGTCAGGTTTCTGTAGAGCATAGCTGCTTTGTTCCCAGGGAGCCTTCCCCTCTGAGGGACCATCCACGCGACCCTTTTGTCCTCACTGCACACATGCGCTTACTGGATTCCTTTCAAAGCACGACCTCCCCTTCCCTATACCGGCAGGTCCCCCCTGGAACTCCTTCCTTGTCCCATTGCCTGTTTAGCATACCGCTGCCACAACTGCTTTGTTCCCCAAGAACAACCTTCCAGTGGAGACACGTAGCCTTTATTCCTGCATTCAGGAGGCAGAGGCAGGTGAATCTCTGAGTTCAAGGCCAGCCTGGTCTACAAAGTGAGTTCCAGGACAGCCAAGGCTACAAAGATAAACCTTGACTTAAAAAACAAAAAACTTTCTTTTCTGTTCTCTCCCAGTTACAGTGACCACTGATCACTACGCACAGTGCACAAATGAATGAGTTGTAGGTTTCCACTGTCCGAAAGTCGAGCAGAAGGGTCTCTCTCTGTGTCCACAGTGTTCGGCGCACCTGGATAATTCCTAGCCAGGACAGGAATGTAAGAAGAAGGCTTGCACAGGAGAAAACCTGTTGTCCGGGTGCTCTGGTTTAGTTTCCAACCCAGATAGTAGCCAGTCAGAAGCGTCCTGCAGACGAAGTTTCTTCAGGTTGTCGGCTCTGACCACGCCTTCTGACCCACCTCTTCCCCTGCGGCCACGCCCCTGAGCTCCACCCCGCCTGGCTTGTCGCACCAGCTTCCTGAGTCAAGCGCGGCCAGCACGCGCCTGCGCCCTCTGGCCCCGCCTGGACCCCACCCCTGTAGGCCCCGCCTTCCAAAGGCCCCGCCCCCTCCGGCTCGCGAGGTGGGAGCTGAGCCGCAGACTGCGCATGCTCTAAGCGCGGCGCCCCCGACTCCTCACTCGGCTGGGTTCGGGCATTTCCGCCTCTTTGTTTTAAACTCCGCACGGCTTTTTTCTCCTCCTCTTGGGGGGGACCCAGAGGGAGCGGCGCCCCCTCCCCCTCCCGGCGAGCCCCCGCGTGCGCCCGCTCGCCCGCCGCCCGAGACGCAGGTCAGTGAGCCCGCCCCGCCCGGCTTGGCCCGCGCGCCCGCTCCTCAGGCCGCGGCCTCGGCCCCTGGTCCGTAGAAGGCTGCGAGCCCAGCGCCCTCGGCAAACCCGGGAGGCGGGACCCTAAAAGCCTGCCAGAAGGCCAGGACTTGGGAGGTCTGGACCCTGGGAGGGCAGCACCCTGGGCCATTCTGAATCCCTGAACAACCTGGACCCTGGGAGGACAGGAACCGGGACCAGGCAGAACCCTGGGAAGACAAGAGCCAGCACCAGGCTGGACCCTTCCTTGATCAGGCTGGACCAGGGGTGGGCAGAATCGTAGATCAGGGAGAACACACAGCCAGGCTGGATTCTGAACAGACTGGACCCCGAGAGAACAGGACCTAGGGAAGACAAGGATCCCAGACGGGCTGGAACAGGCACCAGGCAGGATTCCAGAGAACAGGACCCCGGAAGAACATGAGTCTGGACCAGGCTGGATCCAGGGATACCAGAACCTCAGACTAGACAGGACCCAGACTAGGCCAGAAATACTGGTACTGGGCAGATCCCTCATAGAGCTGGGACCTCTGAAGAGGTGGAGACCCGATCCTGGATTGCTCACTGGGGGTGGGGGAAGAGGGTCTGTACTAGAGACCTGACAAGAGTCTAGGAAAGGTCATTGAGGAAGACTGGATCTCAGGACCCGACAGGACCTAGAAAATGCCAGAATCACTGAGAGGGTCCAATTCAAGATAGATTACAGAGGAGGGTTAAGACCCTGAGACCACCCCGCGGAGGGCCAGTACTATAGGAAGGTCAGGACCCAGGGACAAATCAGTTGTAGAGAGCTGGGAAACCAAGGCTGGCCCAGAAGAATCTGGACTCCTGTGAAGATCCTTAGAGTAGTTTGGGGCTCCGAGGGTAAACTGTGAGGAGGGTTCAGAATGTAGACAGTCTTCTGAACAATTGGAACCAAAGGTGGGTCGCTTTAGGGCAAAAGCCTTGGGGCTGAACCACGAGGAAGTACCGGGATAATAGATGGAACTTCAAGGCAGGGAGGCCTGGGCCTCCAGGCATACAGACCCTAATATCTGCTGTAAAGATCACTAGGCATTGGGGGCCCAGGAGTTTCCCAGATCTATCCAGCCCACACCGGGACCCTTTCTGTGAAGTGCTTAAGTGTGAGATCCTGGTTATTGGAGCCTGAGGATTCAAACCCTGCACTTCCCACAAGTCCCCGAGCACCCTCAGGGGTGAGGGTCTTAGGATAGTTACAAGGCAAAGTTGGAGTTCTTCCTAGCTCCAAGGACTCAGGGTTATCACGACCTGTACTTGCTGCTCCAAGTCGTCCCAGCCTCCAAGCTGCCTCCCATGCTGTCTTCAGCTACTACAGGATTGTGCCTTTCCCTAGTCTTGGCTCACTCCCCCTTCTCTTTCCCCAGAAGGTCATGAGGGTGTGTACAGAGGCAGAGGTATACCCGTGGCCTGGAGGCACTCCAGTAGATAGGAAGGTGAGGTGAATGGGCAGAGAATTGAGGGGGGCTCTTGCATTGATGAGCACCCAGCATCCACACTCTCTGTTTCACCCCCCAAAAGGAAAGCATTAAGAGGGCCTTGGGAAGAGGTTTTGTTTCTCTGAAATATTCCCAGTCTGCCATGGAGAACACAGTGTTTGTGGAAAAGTGAAATGTGTTTTTTGCGGCTGTGCGAGACATTAAGAGGTCATAGTGTGCTGCTCTTGACTAGCGCAAGTACCGAGATGTGCACTGGGAACCTAGTGTGTTTGGGGATGAAATGGCTAGCGGATTCTGGAGTGGCCTAACTCCCACACAGACCTGGGGTGGTCAACAACGGGTGTGTTCCCCGTGGAAGCTCTTTGGTCAGATTGCATTTAAAAGTGCTGGTTATAGGGTGTCTAGACTCTGGGCTATTTAGATTTCCAAGAAATGCTTGATGGTTGATTCCATCTTTCATTTTGATCTGCTTTGCTTTTTGACTCATCAGGAAAAAAACAAGTTTAGGTGCCTTAGTACTAAGTGCCAACTGAGCATGCTCCTGAATGGCCCAGAGTGGAAAGATGTGTTTGCCAAGCGTCCCTGTAGTTGGGACCCTTGGACTCAGAGCTTGCGTCTGGTTTGTTCTTTGGTTGTGCCCTTTATAGTAATTGGCTGTATGAACTTTTAGAAAAGAATGAGAATTTGTTTGCTCTTCATCTTCCCATGCTTGGACTTTTAAACATATGTTGCTGTACAACGTATTACCCCAGAATGTAGTGCCCTGAGTCAAAATTGGTTCCAGCAGAAGGTCGAGAGCCCAGGCTTAACCATGCTTCTGGTCAAGTTTCATAAGCCTGTAGTCAGGGTACTTGGCCTCCTCTGGGCGTTCCACAGGGAGTATCCCAGTCTAGCTCCCTCCTACACTGCCAGCTGGAGACCCAGGTCTTCTCCAGGGGCATCTCAAAGGACAATGGAGAAGAGGCCAATGACAGAGCAAGGCAGCCTCTGGAAGCTCCAGACTTGGTGACTCACACCTATAATCCCATCACTTGGGAGCCGAAACAGGATTGTAGTGGGTTTGAGTTTAAGGCAAACCTGAGTTACAGTAGTTAATTCCAGGCCAGTTCAGGCTTATAGTAAGATGCTCTCTCAGAAACAGAAAGAGTTGTGTGTAGAGTGGTGTGTTAGAATGAGGCCTCTAAATAACATATGTCTGATATCACTGTAAAAGTTCAGATGATTGTGATACATGTATGTATTCTATTTAAGAGGCATCTGTTACAAACCGAAAACGTTCCCGGTGGTTAACTTACCATTTGGAATGTTCTGGCAAACAGACCCCTGTGAACAGAGTGGGGTGTAGGAGAATAGTATCTACCCTCTGAGTGAGTGATTTCCAGAATCTTGCCATGCTATTCTGAAATAAATTATAAACCAACCTTCTAGTTTTTCTTAACCATCTTAAACACAAGTGTCTTTCCTGGTACATTGGACCTCATGCACTTTGTTATAAGTGGTTTTTTTCAAAATAGCGTGGAAGAAGTGACATTCTGAAAAGGTTGGGTTATTTGTCCCTTTGGGGAATATTATGCTCAGAGATGTCCTGTAGACTGGAGCCCCCTCTCTCCAGCCCAGGTCTTGTGAGTAGACCTGGAGGTGGCTCAGGGTACTTACCCGAAGTCATTCTAGATGCTCTTGCCCCTGATGGTCACCTCCCTGTCATTTCTGGACTTTGGGAGGTTCCAACTCAAGTTCACAAGGTTATTAACTAGAATTATTGGGGGTTTATTTGTGCTTTAAAACAAGGTTTGTTTGGGTCTGTGTTGTTATTCTTTAATGGCCAAATTTATTATTTGCTGCCTTGTTTGTTTGATATTCAGAATCGGATTTAAAGTTAAAGATGTAACTTTTCTTTATTTAGAAATACATTGAGGTTGAAGGTCAGCTTCCTGTTGTCTGTTGTTACCCTCACAATCATACGGTTCATATTACAAGAATGCTGCACATCATGCTTTAAAAGCTAGAACTGTTGCTTAGTTCTGTGAGTTGGTTATCGTTAAATTTAGCTGGACATGGTAATATGTGTCTGTAATCCTTGCTACTACTCGTGAGACTGAAACAAGAGGATCATTTGCGCTCAGAAGTTGGAGACAGGTCTGGGCAACATAGTGTAACCCTGTTTCAAAATTAATCAATCACAAAGATAGATGAAGCCTTTAAAAATAAGAAAGCACTTTTCTCTGCCACATACCTTCTTACAGAATTAAAGGTACAAAAGCCAAAAGGATAAGGGTGTCATAAGTTTAACCCCTTTTTGTTGTGGATGACCTACTGATGGAGCAGACTCCCCAAGAGGAGCAGCCCTTGCTGGAGATGCTGTCTCCCTCGGCCTGTTGTTGGCTGTGTGTTGTATTGAACAGACTCTGCGGTGTTAGTTGGACCTCAAGAATGGAGGTTAACTGGATCTCATTGGTCCTCATGGGGTCCTATGCCTACAGAAGCTTCCTGGGTCCTGTGTGGGATTCCTGACGTTTTTGGTACAGTGTGTCTTACTAGGACCTGTGGCTATTGTAAGGCCTAATGGAGGCCTCTGGGTCACATGAGGAGTTTGTAGTGACTTTCTCTGTCTCCTGGTTCAACAAACTCTAGCCTAAAGCACATTGTAGCCAGTGGCTTTTGTGGCTTTGTGCTGAGGGTATGTGTCAGCTTGGTTGCTAAAGTCCTCAGGATGTGCTCTACAAACTAGCAATGGGGGGGTCAAAGCATGCATACCATAACTGCCCTTACTTCAAGGACTTTTACGTTTTTTTAAAATTTTGTAATTATTGTGTGAGTTTATGTTTCTGAGTGCAGAAACCCTGAGCACATATGCGTGTCAGAAGATAGCTTCTGGATTCTGTTGTCTCCTGCCGTTTTTATGTGGGTTCCAGGAATTGAACTTAGGTCCTCAGACTTGGTGGCAAGTACCTGTACCCCCTGAGGCATCTCACCGCCACCACTCGTTTTTGTTTTTTAATCTAAGTTCTTACCAGAGCAAACAATAACAAAACTCAAACAAACAAACAAACTCGTGGAACAAAAATGCAAGAGCTATGATCAGTGGCTATCTACTGTGGCCCCGATGTTGTTTTCATTCCTCCCGCTTTTTTAGGTTGAAGTTGTAACTCAAAGATGACTGCAGGAGAAATGAACTTTGTGGGAAATTCTGTCCTCAAAGACAGAATACATGCCTTATCAAAAACCCTGAGAGCTCTTCCATCCTTTCTGCGTCAAAGGACTTGGCATGGTGATTGGGTCTGAATAAGCCAGAGTCTGCTGTGACCCAGCTGCCAGTGCTGAGAAATAAACTTAGGATGCTCACAAGCCTTCCATTGTAGTATTTTTATATAATTTTTCTAGATTTATCTATTTATTATGTATGCAATATTCTGCCTGAATGTATGCCTGCAGGCCAGAAAAGGGCACCAGATCTCATTACAGATGGTTGTGAGCCATCATGTGGTTGCTGGGAATTGAACTGAGGACCTCTGGAAGAGCAGCCAGTGCTCTTAACCTTTGAGCCATTTCTCCAGCCCCCACTGAAGGGTGTTTTGTGACAGCAGCCTACAGTCTAGGATGGGACCCTCATGCCCACCTGCAGGACACAGTTTTCTGTTTGATAATATCTTTATCTTTCATTAAACAACACTTTCCTGTCACTGAAGTATTAAAGAGCAACTTCAGATGGTATGCCACCTCTTGCAGGAAATGAGGAGGAGGTCTGCTTAAAGCCAACCTGGCTCCCATCCCACAACCCCCTGCAGGGTAGGGGGCTTAGCAGGTCCCACAAATAGTTACTTCCAGGATTTTACAGTTGGCCTTGTTGTCAGAGGAAGGTCCCTCTCGTCTTTCCTGAACAGATCCCTGGGTTCTGGTGCTAGGTTGATTTCCATCCCGACAACTCAGGGAAGTCTGGTGCTGTGTTGCTATGCACCATCCTGACACTCCAGGAGGTCTAGCATTAGATTGATGTTTTCTGTCCTCCTGACATCCTCAGAGTGGTAGACTTTGGAGTAAGACAGTCCAGGTTGGAATATTTCTGCTTTGTGACACTTATCAGCCACCCATGACCACCTGACTTGTTCCCCTGTTGGCTGGTTTTGGAAGGTGAAATGCCACAACACAGCCAAAGACAAGGCATTTTGGTGAGGTCATAGATCTGGACAGGCTTTTGTCTCAGCATCAGTCTTTGGTGACACATTGGAGATCATGCTTACCCCCAAGGCCACTGGTTGTCCCTGGAGACTGATAGCATAAGCACTTTTGGCCGGGTGGAGAACCAGATCATAGAAAGTCACAATTTCAGCACTAATTGAAGGGCACATAACTGGATGCCTGGGAGGGTACAGTGTCCAAGCTCAGCACAAAACTGCTTATTCTGGGAAAGTTCTAATCTGTAGGAAACACCCACCTACCAATGGCTGGCAGTATCCTATTGATGATAATGTTCCATTTGTTAACCATGGGAGGACCTCTGTAAGACTCCCACAGATGTCAGGACGTGCTGGAAGAGACTGGGGTGGCAAGGGAGGCAGGCAAGTGGTCTTAGATATGGGAGCTATACCAGTGATAACAGCTGACGGCCACAGAAGGGGTTAGCACAGAAGGACAGGTCATAGAGCAGAAAGAGGTCGTCTTTGGAATGAGATCGGGAAGACGCTTGTCAACAGCTGAAAGTTTGTAAGTGGCTTGTTTGGAAAAGATCTGTTTTTGTTTTGTTTTTTTTTTAATTGTTAAAAACTATTCTTTTAGTTTAATGTCCAGGCCTGGACTGTTTGGGGACCAACTTGAAATCTGATTAGATCCGTGGTGCCTAAGACATAGGTCTGATGGTGTCTCTATCTAGATCGTACCCACAGGAGAGTGGGCTTGTGTTACTGATTTTAACGAGGACAATATCATTCTTTTCTCTTCTTTCCTTTCCTCTTTTTTCTTTTCTTTTCATCAGGGTCTTATGTAACCCATAGTGGCCTCAAACTCATATAGCTAAGGATGACTTTGAGCTTCTGATCTTCCTGCCAACATCTCCCAAGTGCTGGGATTACAGACATGTCTCACCATGCCTGACTCTGTATGGTGCTTGGGATTGAATCCAGGGTCTTGTTCATGTTAGGCAGGCAATCACCAACTGAACTACATTCCCAGGACAAGGATGGCATCTTGCCAACTTGATTTAATGGTTGTCCTATCTTCTAGAGCTATGTATGGAACACCTGGGTTGCATGACCAGGAGTTTCTATTACATTACCTAGAACCAGTATTAAGAGAAGTTTTATTTTCTAGTTTTAAAAACATTTTAAAGCTATATTTTTGTTTATTTACTTTGGGTGACCTTTGTGGCCTTGTGAAGACAACTTGTGGAAGTTGGTTCTTTCTTCCCACCATGTGGGTCCCAGGGATTGAACTCGGGTTGTCAGCTTGGGAGCAAGCACTATTATGTGTAGAACATAATATCTTATGGGCCATATTTCCCGGCTTTAGTTATCATTCATATTTTTGCATATCACAGAACTGGGATAAACTGAGATTCTGTCTAGGTGTTGACTAAAGTTAGGGCATGTGAACCCCATCCTTGGGGAGGCTGCTGGGTGGACCCCAAAGTTAGGCAGTGTGCAGAAGGGGAAGAAGTGTCCTGGGCCCAGGCCTGCCATAGCAGGGAATACAACACACAGCTCTTATCCTGCAGTAGATGAAGACAGTAACCAACCTGCTTGCCTGCCTGCATGGTAGTTTCTACCCCACTGCTATTATAGCTTGCTGTGTTGACATGCATGTTGTTTTTTGATCACGCAGGTGATGATGTGCAGTGTAGCAAGAAACCAAAATAGGTGATTCTTAGAAGGCCTGGAGAGGACCCCAGGCTGGCCACCTGGCCACATGGTATGGTAGGGGTACTGATAAATACTGGTAAAAGTTTGGCATTGTGTGTATTGCTTTTACCACAGAGTGCCAGCCTTTTCCTCAGCGCTGCACACACATGGTACTTGGTACCATGGCCTGCTACTCACCAGCTCTCGTTTTGTGAGTCCCAGTTTAGTAATAAAGTTGATCAGCTGAATCCACTTAATTTGAATTTTTTGGTTTTTTGGTGAATCTCTTTTCATCATTTAGAGTAGAAACGGACAGAGTTTCTCTCTAAACACCAAATAGTACTTTGGCATGGCTGGCCCTTTGACAGTAAGTGCAGCAACACCTCTCCATCCTGAGGACCTGAGTTTGCTAAGCCATGGTCCCTATTATAGTTCTAATATGTTATAGATATGTGTGTCTCAGTTCATAATAGAGCCACATATCGTAATCTTGAATTGTAAAGGTAATAAATACCCCTGACCTCCTACTCAGCATCTGAACATGGCACCACATACTGTGTTAGCATTTCCGTGAGGGGTTGCGTGTGAGTGTGATCTGGTTTCACCCCACCACTAGGAGTATGTCTGTCATTGGTTTTAAATCGTAAGATACTCTTTTCTTTAGTTTATTGTGAAGAAGGGACTCAAGGCCTTTCTGAGACCCGTGGGCCACCCTTGCTGGCAGTGATGTGTTCTTTGTGGGCAGCTTTCTTCTACATGGGGCCCTGCGTGGCTGGGAGCACCCTTTCCTGACTGCCGAGGAACAGCTGCTGTGTGGGGCCCTAGCTGGTGGGCATTCCAGTCACCTCCGACTAGACTTCGTGCGTGGAATTGTAGTTTTTCACATCTGAGTTGTTGAATAATCGTGTTAGTGTCTCCTTCAGTGGGGTTAAAAGTATTTCCTTACCATCTTTTAGGATTTATAAAAATAATGAGTGGGTGCTTTATAAAATAATTTTTATGTGTCTGTTGGGAGGATCACATGTTAGTCTGCTGTTACCTTTTGTCACAAGTGATGTTTTTCCTTGTATTGTTGCTTACCTATATTCCTGGGATACATCTAACTTGGTCCTGGACGACTCTACCCTTATAGAATGACAGATGAGGGTGGCCAGTGCTCTGCTTAGGGTAAGGTAGGTCTGTTAGTTTTCTTCCAAATCTTGCCTTGCTAGAGTTTGATGTGTGGCTAGTAGTTTAAGTGAATTAGTGGGGCTGGAGAAATAGCTTAGTAGTTAAGAGCACTCACTGCTCTTCCAGAGATCCTGGGTTCAATTTCCAGTACCTACATGGCAGCTCACAACTGTAACTCCAGTTCTAGGAGATCCTGCACCCTCACACAGAAATGAATGCAGGCAAAACACCAATGCACATAAAATTATTTTTAAAAATTAAAGTGAGTTAAAGATCTGTTCTTTAACTGTGCATGGTACTGGAATCTGAACTCAGAACCTTGTACAAGATAGACAAATGCATGTTCTGGCCCCAGATACTTTTACGCCTGAAAGGATGATTTACTCTCAGTAGACTCACAGACCCAGAGTTTTATTTTATTGTATCTATTTATTTTTATCTTTTGGGTTTTTGAAACCAGGTTTCTCCTCGTAGACCTGATTGCCCTGGAACTCGCTCTATAGACCAGGTTGATCTTGAATTCAGAGATCCACCTGCCTTTGCCTCCCAAATGCTGGGATTAAAGGTGTGTTCCACCTCTGACCAGCGACCCATGAAAAACATTCAGCTCTTAGAATAGAGAATATTTTGAGTTTCCCTCACTACTCTCAATTCAGGTTTTTACTGCCACCACCATCCCTGCTGGGAATTTATCCATTTCACACAAACTTCATTTAAAAAAATTATATGTGCTGTGTAGTGGTGGTGCTCACCTTTAATCCAAGCACTCGGGAGGCAGAGGCAGGTGGATCTCTGTGAGTTCAGGGTCAGCCTGGTCAGCAAGAGCTAGTTCCTGGACAGCCTCTAAAGCTACAGAGAAACCCTGTCTCAAAACAAACAAACAAAAACCATGTAAGCCAGAAGTGGTGGCACACACCTTTAATAATCCCAGCACTGGAGTTAAGTACAATTAGAAAGCTGTGTTTTAGTGGTTTATACTTATAAGGCCAACACTTGAGAGGCTGAAGCAAGAGAATCATTGTAACTTTGAGGTCAGCCTGGGGTCTATAGGGAATTTTAGGCCAGCCAAGGCTACATAGTGGAACCCTAATGCCACACTCTGGTTCTTTTGTTACAGGAGCTGCCAAGTTTCAAGGGACAGCATTTTATATGGTCAGTGACCTCCATACTAGGCAGGGGCTAGTTTAAGACAGGCCTGGCCTTGAGCTGGCTCCACCTCTTCTTCTCCGTGCTTCCTCCCTTGATTTACCTGATAGGACACACTCACTCTCTTATTCCTTTTGTACAAGCTTCCTGGGTTGATTAGTTAATAAACAAATGTAGTTCTGAGGCTGGAGAGAAGGCCTAGTGGCTAAGAATGTATACTTGTTCTCCCTGAGGACCCACGTTCCCTTCTTAGTACACATAACAAGCAGTTCATAACAGCCTGTAACTTCAGCTTCAGGGGATCCAATTCCCTCTTCTGGCCTCTGCAAGACACCCGTACACACATTACATACATTCCCGCAGGCAGAGAGACTGACATAAACACACATAGACACACACACACGCTTGCATGTGCACATAAATAAAAGCTTTAAAAACGTGAAGTTCTGGAAAATTTTTAGAGGTAAGGTTATCTGAGTTGCACTTAAGAGTAAGTTCGTTCCAGGACATGTTAGGGTACACCGTCTCCAGGTTCTATGTAATCAGTCCGTAAACTACCAATACCTGGAGCTCTGGGACTGTTCCAGTGAAGATTTCAGGCCCCTTTCCAAGCCCTTCACCAGCAATGCCTGTTCCTATATGGAAAGTCACAGCCAGGCTCCCAGGAGCCTTCAAAGCACCGCAGTCAAGAAGCAGACTGCCTGCAGATTCTTGGGAGGCCTCAGACTACTCTACCAGGATTTCTCTAGCTGCCCATCTTCACATCCTGATATGAATACCTGGCTCACTGGCTGCAGCTCACTGAACCTACCCATGGTACGATGCCCACCTGGGCCCAGGGCACATTCAGTGAGTGGGTGACAGTGACTTAGTCTGGGTGTGAGCATGTGAGAATCGCAGGCTTCAAGTAAAGTGAACAACAAAGTGCTGCTCATTGCCCTCCTGCGGTTTCTCAGGTCACCCCCGAAGTCCACTGTCACATGGAGCTTCCACAGATACCCTGCCTCTTGGGCCCCAAAGCAAGTAGTGTACATCTGCTCTGGACTGGGCGCGGCTCGGGACTCTGGAGGTGACCCCCACAACAGAGCCACCTTTTTTATCATCATTCTCACTTAAAGCAAGTAAATGAGCAGACATGTTTAAGGAAATGGTACTTGAGAATTGCTAGAAGGTAGAGGGCGAGAGAAGATCCTCTCATGGTGACATCGTCTCTGCTTCTCCACAGACTTCACGATGTAGCCCCGATTCCAGGCTATCATTCACAGGTAAGCACAGCTGAAGCTGATTTTCCTTTCTGACTGTCTGTGGCTCAATATGGTGACTACCTCATATTTCCTTGAAGTTTGGTCTCTAGCAATGTCTCTGGAGTTATTTGTGGTTCTTGATTGTCTCCCAGTATTTCCAGTATGCCCTGTCCCATGGTTTAATATGTAGGGCGTAGCTGAGATGTAGTAGAGTTTAGTGTGGGATTGTGTGCAGGACTGGCATCAGTGTGCTTGGAATTAACAGTGCTGTTTTTGTGCTAGAAAATGGAAAAGGAACAAGGGACAGAAGGAAGGTGCAGAAGCCCGCCAGAACTCAGAGTAAGGAGGGATCACCACATCCACTTGGTGGCCTGAAGCCTCCATGCCACCGGGTGAGGAAGGACTCACAGACATCCAGAGGAGGTGAGGAGTGAGGAGTTTGGCTCTTCTTATACTCTGTGCATGCTGGCTCTCTGGAGTACCATTAGTTCAGGGTGGGGTAGGTATGTAATATTGATCAGTCAGCTGCCTAGGAGAGGAGCACAGCTAGAAATGATCCAGATGGACTGGGCTGAATGGCCATGCTCAGTGCTGAGTCTAAAGGCATTGAGATGGTCGTACTATGCTAAGGGGCAGTTGGTGAGTCTGGAGCTCAGCAGGGTCTAAGTGATGACTTGGTATGGGAGTATTCCCTCTCATAAAAAGTACAAGGGTGAGGATAGCTAAATTCCTGAGGTGGGTTTGTACCTAGATACCAGCTGTGATGTTGAAAAGCCATATGACAGATCTAGATCAAAGTGGCTGGTGATTAAGTTGGATCCATAGGACCTAATCTAGCTTTTTTCTATTTTGTTTTGTTTTTCAGGACAAGGTTTCTCTGTAGCTATGGAGCCTGTCCTGGAATTAGCTTTGTAGACCAGGCTAACCTTGAACTCACAGAGACCCGCCTGCCTCTGCCTCCCTAGTACTGGGATTAAAGGCGTGCTGGCACCACCATCTTCTGGTAGACTCTGTCTTTCTGCTAGATAGTATAGTGGCTAGTGGCAGTTCTTTGAGTTGAGTTTCAGACTCCACTTACCACTGAGGCCTAAAGTGGGTCATTATTCAATGGATCAGATGAGAAGAAATGTCCAAGAGAAAGGATGGGATGGGCTCCTACACTTGCTGTGTCTGTGAGTAGAGGAAAGGCAAGCTGGAATGGAAAGAGATACCTGGTGTATTAGTCAGACAGACTGTGATCTAGCTACTCTTAACAATGGCTATTTTCCAGTAGAAAGTCCAAGAATTCAGTAGTTTTTCAGTCCATGATGTTGGGTATCTTAACTGGTCTTCAATATGCACTAGAATCCCAAAGAAGTGGGCTCCAATGCCAGTGAAGGGATGGACTTGCTAACAAGACCAGGCAAACAGAGAGAACAAGCTTCCTCTTCCATGTCCTTTTTTGGCCTAGATTAAAAATGGATCTTCCCACCTCAAAAGAAAAATGGGTCTTCCTACTCTAATTAAGAAAAAAGTTCCTCATAGGTATATTCAGCTACTTGAGTTTTAGTAAATTCCAGATGTAGTCAGGTTGAAACCTAGATTCGTCATCACAGTTACTTCAGTGTCTTTCTCTTACAGAAGCCAAAGATGTTGACCAGGAAGATTAAACTCTGGGACATAAACGCCCACATCACTTGCCGCCTGTGCAGCGGCTACCTCATTGATGCAACTACAGTGACTGAGTGTTTGCACACATGTGAGTACAGCCAGTTCTTCTGATCTCCAGCACATTCCTTAGAACCTTAGCCTGGCACAGGGCACCAGGGCCAGGAAGAACAGAGATCTCGAGGGGTGGTTGGAAAACTTACCTTGAACTAGTAATGCTGTGGGTAACTCCCTGAGGGAAGCTTCTGTCGGGAAAGCTGAACAAAGGAAAGCCGCCAGGTTGGCCACTGGTGACGTGACAGTCTCTTCTAGCAGGGAGGTGTCTGTGTTGTAATAGTCGAGCACCTGTGGAATTTCAAGGGTTAGGATGGTGCCTGTTGCCTGTTACTCATTCTGCTTGTCAGGCCTGGTTGTGTGCAGGATAGGGTTTTTTTTTATTATTGTTATTTTAATTATTTTTTAATTTTTATGTCTATGAGTGTTTAGCCTGTGTGTTTGTATGTGAGCTGCATGCTTGCAGTACTAGCAGAGAGAGAAGGCATTGGATCCTATGGAACTTGAGTTGTAGACAGTTCACCATGTGGATGCTAGAAACTGAACCTAGGTCTTCTGCAAGAGCACCAAGTGCTCCTAACCACTGAGCCATTTCTCCAGCCTCCCTTAAGTTTTGTTTTGTTTTAATTTTTTTGTCTCTCTGGAAGGTGGATATCCTATGTGGATCACCTAGAGACATGACTGCTGCACGGAATAGTGACCAACACGTATGACCTCCGTCTTGTTCATTTTCTGTTTTGAAAATGTTTTCTACTTTTAAAGAATTTTAGGCTAAGATTAATTGTATTGTTAGAAATTGGTGGTACAATTTGTGTTAGGCAGTTTCACTGAATTTTACATAGTTTTGCTATAAAAGACACTTTTGTCATATTTTAGACCAAACTGCAGATTTTTAAATATTAGTTATATTTTCATGATCTTGCCACATAGTGGCTTAGGCAACCATTCCTTGGTGTTTCTAGTTGGTTCCTAGGCCAGGGCGTATAACAGGTGGTACCCACGCAGTGCAGCCCAAAGGCAGATTCTCTTCAGAAGTCAGGAGCTATGTAGAGGAGGTTATGTATGCAAGTACCTTCTTAGCCCCCTTGGAGTTGGCTGGGCGTGGCAGCAGCTAGCGCCTGTCTTCTGGGTCGCTGTCATCCTCTCCCTTTGGATAGTTTGCAGGAGCTGCCTGGTGAAATATCTGGAGGAGAATAATACCTGCCCCACTTGCAGGATCGTGATCCATCAGAGCCACCCGCTACAGTATATCGGGTGAGTAACAACGTGGGCTGGTGCTCCCTGGCCATGATGTCCATACATCTGTATGATGGTGGCCACCTTGTTCTTGGCCCCCAGATACTACATTGCAGGTGACAGAACCATACCAGTATCTAGTAGCACCTGTCCTGGAGGGACCATGCAAACAATTGGAATCTTTTAAGTTTTCTTACACTAACAGTTTGAAGTAGAAGAGACCCCAGACCTGTCTTTCATTAGAGTAGTAACTTGCCCCTGGGCTAGAACTTGTGCCAAGAAGCAAGAGTCTATAAGTAAAATTTCTAATTTCAGAGGTCACTCTGGAGGAAATTAAGTCACAGATACATTTGGCAGGAGGGAATCAGGAGATGAACTGAAAGGAAGAGGTGAACAGCATGTCACAGTCATAGCTCACAGTCACATTACAGCTGGAGCAGTAGCAGTTGAGTTGTCTGACCTTGGAAGCCTCCAGATGTCCAGGCAGCACTACTGATGCCCCTGTTTCTATCCCACCCTGTAGTAAAAGTGAGCAGGCCTGCTTTTCGTCCCGCCCGGCTGGCTTAACACCCGAAATAACAACACACAAATTTTATTCATTTAAACACTGCCTGGCCCATTAGTTCTTACCTATTACCGGCTAATTCTCACATCTTGATTAACCCATTTCTAATAATCTGTGTAGCACCACGAGGTGGAGGCTTATCGGGAAAGATTCAGCATGTCTGACCTGGCGGCTGACTCCATGGCATCTGACCTCACTTCCCTTCTTCCCAGCATTCTGTTCTGTCTATTCCACCCACCTATGTTCTGACCTATCAGGCCAAGCAGTTTCTTTATTAATTAACCAATAAAAGCAACAGATAGACAGATGACCCTCCTATATCACCACCCTGAGATGAGAGTTGTTTTCTGTGTACCTAACTTCATTGCCATGTCATCTCTTCTTAGAATCTCTGGAGAAGGCCTCCTGGTCTGTGTGTCCTGTGTGGTGGACGTATGGAAATGTCTAGCAGTTCTTGGTGTTAATTATTGTCCTGAGTCCTTTCCAGTGTCTCATGTGGAGTGGGTGGGGGACATCTGATTTAAGGAACTTCTGTCCAAATTCCCATTGACTCTTGAACCAAGTTCCTGTCCTGTACAGGACCAAACCCTGTATAGTGATAGGTTTTTGGTTTTGTCACTGCGGTGGTTCTAGGCACATCTCACTCACTGCCATAGTTATCCCTCAGCTGGTGCCTTCCCATACGTCTACTCGCTGTTGGACTTCCTTGGGATGCCACCTGTCGCAGGCTCTGTTCTGCTTTTGTTGTCCTCATGTGATGGTACAGGCCGCGTCACCTGCTCCTTCTCGCGCGCGCTCTCGCTCTCTCTCTCTCTCTCTCTCTCTGGGGTGCAGTTCTGTAGCGCTCAGAGACAGGTTCCCCACTTGAACTACTGCTGACAGGAATGGAGGCTGGGGGGGACATTGCTGCCCTCTTGAGGGTTGCTGGAGTTTGCTGTGGGAGGCAGAACACTAAAGAGCTATCATGGGCAGGTCTCTCATGGAAGCTTAGATTGTCATGCAAACAAAAAAGAGATACGGGGCAGGAGCCCCAGCAGTGGACCAAGGTGTTGGTTGGATAAGTAAAGGAGCAGGGAGGTATCTAGGCTTGAGTGTTGTGACTCACAGTATGAGCTAGGTAGCAGCTATTGCCTGCCATAAACCCTTGACCTCTAAGAGGTTCTCTCTCTCTCTCTGGCTTAATTGACGCAGGGTTTTATGTAGCCTTGAACTTCTGACCCTCCTGCTTCTACCTCCCAAGAACTGAGTTTATAAGTATATTCTACTACACTCCATTATACAGTGCTAGGGATCAAACCCAGAGCTTTGTAAATGCAAGGAAAGCGTTGTACCAATTGAGCTGTATCCCCAGCTCTCAGTGCCTCTCTCCCTGGCAATGTCTGGGTTCCGTCTGAAACTGTCTAGGAGGGTACTTGTGCTGCTGCCGTCCTCTGCCCGTGATTCGGTTTCATCTGTCCCCACTTCCTGTCTGATTCTCTACTTACAGGGGAATGAGAGGAAGCCTGTGGGCCCTGTGGTGTTAGGTCGAAGGGGTTTTCTTGGCTTCAGCATTTACGTTTCAAGATTTAGGGGGGAAAGATGTGTAACCAGGAACAGCAGGGTAGAGACCTTTGCAGAGAGAGTTGAAAATGCCGCTGTGAACCTGGAGTGTGAGCATGCTCACTTTAAAGAAACAGCTCCATTTTGAGAACCTTCCATCCAAAAAGTAGTCTATGCTATGTTTCCAACTTGCCCCACTCAGCATGGTTGTGATCTGTGAGCTCTAGCAGAAGCTCCATGGTGTAGTAAAGATGTTAAGGGCATCAAATGATGGAGGGCCCTATCTTAGTTTGTGTCTCTGTTGCTGTGATAAAACACTAACCAAAGCCAACCCAGGAATTATTTAGCTTATTCTTGTAGGTAACAATTCATCCCTGTTCCTGTGAGAATCAGGGCTTGCTGGCTTATTCTCCATGGCCTGCTCAACCTGCCTTCCCGTACAGTCTTGGACCACCTGCTCAGGAGTGACATTCACACAGTAGGCTGGGCTCTCCTATATTAATCACTAATTAAGACCCTGCCCTGCCCACAGGCCCCGTTTGGTGGGAGGAACTCCTCAATTGAGGTTCTCTCTTCCCAGGTGACTCCAGTTTGTGCTAAGTTGGCAAAACCCAATCTACAAAGTCTAAATTTGCACCTGAGTGCGTGCATCCTGGTCTAGGTAGTGTAAAGGAGGTTTGGAGCTCTGTGTAACCTTTCATTATACAGTTGGGCCTCATAGCCAAGAGCCTCCAAAGCACAAGAAGTTGGTTCGTGCAGTGAGTGCTGGTCCACAGCATTGAGGTGGCTACATTTGCACTAGAACTTGCCCGTGGGTAGCCACTGAGCGGAGCCCAGATTGGCTAGATTCCTGTGCATTTGTTGGAGTGTAATCATTGGCCAGTTACTGGATTCATATAGGCTTATACAATAAGGATTGGAGGTTAAAATGGCTTTGAAAATTAAGAAATTCTCTATCACTTTATTCAAGAAAAAAATTACTTGACATCATTATATTTTATGCTTAAAAAAAAAGCAAACTACTATAGATAAAGTAGCTCTGCACCTTCATGTTTGCCCGTGTCCAGAAAGTTGAGCTTAGCCCTTTGTCCAGCAGGGTGGAGGCACTGTCCCCAGGGTGACCTCATTCCAGGTAGCTGAAACCATCATTTACTTTAGTAAATGATGCCTCAGTTCAAGTCCTAGGTAACTTTTAGAAAGTTGTTAAATAGAAGATGTAATGTAAATTACCCACTGCCTGTTCTCTTTTGCAGTCATGACAGAACCATGCAGGACATTGTTTACAAGCTGGTACCAGGCCTCCAGGAAGGTGAGTTTATCTTGTGCCCAGGACCCTTTCTCAGCGTCATCCCCATTTGCCACATGTCTGTTCTTAGTTCTAGATTCTCCACTGTCTTCCTGTAATCAGTAGGCTGTGTTAGTTTTGGGAAACAGCAACACCTCGAGATAAAATGCTGAGATCTTTATAAGCATTTGCAATAGAATTTTATAAGTATGTAGCCAAATACGTGAAGATCTCTGTATGCTGTGATCACTGATTTTTGTTTGTTAATTGTGTATCCTGCTACTTTGTTGAAAGTGTAGGAGTTTTCAGAAAGCATTTTTAAGGTCAGTTATGTATTCAGTGGTATCATCTGCAGATAAAAATACTTTGACTTCTTCCTGTTTGTAACCCCTTAATCTCTTTCATTTGTTTTACTTTTCTAGCTAAGACTTCTGGTACTGTATTGAATAGATATGGAGAGAGTGGATAACCTTGTTTTGTTCTGATTTTAGTTGGAAATGTTTTGAGTTTCACTCTGTTTAGGTTGGTGTTGGCTGTGAACTTGTTGTAAATCGCCTCTGTTGGGTTGAGGTATGTCCCTTGTATCTCTGATCTCCACAGGACTTTTACATGAAAGGGTGTTGGATTTTGTCTAAAGCCTTTTCTGCATCTAATGAGATAATCGTGTGGTTTTGCACTGAACCATCCCTGCATCTTTGGGATGAGGCCTACTTGATCATGGTACATGATCCTTTTGATAAGTTCTCGAATTTGGGTTACAAGTAGTTTATTTATAAATTTTACATGTTCTTTGAGGAAGTAGATTTGTTCCTTCTGTTACTATTTTATGGAGTAATTTGAGGAGTAGTGCATTAATTCTTCCTCGAAAGTCTGGTAGAATTCTGTGCTAAAACCATTTGGCCCTGGGTTGTTGTTGTTGGTGGGGTTTTTTTCTTTTTTTGGGGGGGAAACTTAATGATTGCTTCTATTTCACTAGGGGTTATAGGTCTGTTTAATTTGCTTATCTGATCTTGAGTTAACTTTAGTAGATGGTATTAATTGAGAAAATTATCCATTTCTTTTAAATTTTCCAATTTGGTTGAGTACAGATTTTTAAAGTATATCCTTATAATTCTCTGCATTTTCTTGGTGTCTTTTGTTCCACTTTTCATATCTAATTGTATTCATTTGGATCTTCTCTCTCGGCCTTTTACTTAATTTGGGTTTGTAAATCTTTTGATTTTTTTTTTTTCAAGGAGCCAACTTTGTTTCATTACTTTTTTTTTCTATTTTATTGACTTGAGCCCAGAGTTTGATTATTTCTTTTCATCTGTTCCTTTTATGTATTATTCCTTGTTTTTGTTCTAGCGTTATGCCTGCATCATGTACCCCCAGAGACCACCAGAAGTCCAGGTTCATATGCAAAAACAGAGAACCTTTATTGCAAGCCCGAGCTTGGGCTCACCATTCCTTCTGACACAGTGATTGGACCAGGGAGAGCATTGCGCTCAGCTATGGCAGGGTTTTTAAGGAGTAAAGGATGGGGGAGGGGAGGGAAATTCTAGATTCAGATTGGGCAGGAGTGAGGTAACAAGTTTTGTCAAGCAGGGATTGGTATTGGCTTTGCTGCAAGGAAATTGGCGGTTTGTATACAGATTATGTAAGCTATTCTTAATGTTCTGGAGCAGCTGGTACTTGTCTCACTTCTGATTGGTCCCCCCCCCCCCAGGGTACAGTCTGTGGTTTTTCCTGGTTATTGTAAGGGTGAGGCCTAATCCCAGGATTGTTGGTCCACAGCCTATCATGGCTGCACTAATGTTAAATTAAGCCTCTTAACTAGAGCTTTCAAATGTGTCATTAAATTAGTAATATGAGGGCTCTCCAATTGGGGGGGGGGGTCGTTTGAGTTTTTGTTTGTTTGTTTGATACAGGGTTTCTTTATGTAGCCCTGGTTATCCTGGAATTAGCTCAGTAGACCAAGCTGGCCTTGAACTCACAGAGATCCCTTACCTCTGCCTCCCAAGTGCACCACCCCTGCCTATCTCAGTTTTTTAATATATCACTAGTGTTATGAACTTACCTCTTAGAATAGCCTTCATTGTGTCCCATAAATTTGGTATGTTGTATTTTCATTCAATTCTAAAATGTTTTTATTTCTGCTGGGTAGTGGTGGTGCACGCCTTTAATCCCAGCACTCAGGAGGCAGAGACTGGCGGATCTCTGTGAGTTAGAGGTCATCCTGGGTTACAAAGTGAGTTCCAAGACAGACTCCAAAATCACATAGAGTAGTTTTGGTCTCCAAAAACCAAAAAAAAAAAAAAGTTTTTAATTTCTATCTTGTCTCATTTTTCCTTCAGTAATGAGTTGTTCAGTTTCCATGAGTTTACACACTTTCTGTTGTTGATGCCCAGCTGTAGTCTGGTGGGCTGATGAGATGCAGAGTGTTTTCTTGTATCTGTTGAGACTTGCTTGTGTCCAAGTGTATTTTCAATTTTAGAGCTACTGAGAAGCCATGTTCCTTTATGTTTGGGTGAAATGTTCTATAAATATCTGTTAGATCTTATGAGACTAGTTAGCGCCAGCACTTCTCTGTTTAATTTTTGTGTGGATCACCTGTCTGTTGGTGAGTGGGGTACTGAAGTCACTCACTCTCACTGTGTGAGGGCCAATATGTGATCTTAACTGGGACTAGCAGACACACCTCATTCAAGACAACTCAGTGGCAGAGTGTTTTTATTGGGAATAGTTGTAGAGTCTCAGATGCCATTCTGCTTCTAAATTCCAAGAGAATTCTGTGCTTTGCTTTGCTTTGCTTTGCGTATGTGGACATCACATGATTTACAGTCGATCTTCTCCATAACTCCACCATGGTGCATCTCCTTGCATCTCCCTGCCACATGCACCGTTTGCAGTGGCTGCATAAGATTCCTTGGGGTAAGTGACCTTACTCTGGTTCCATGAGGCACCTGTTGGATTTACTTTGCCAGTTGATTCTTAACAGTGCTGAAATAGTCACAGCCTCTGTAGGGATGCTGTTGAGCAGAGGAGATAGCATGAACCTTAGAACAAATATAACTGGCTCAGCTCCAGTGTTGCTAATGCGGCTCTTAAGTTGTGTGTGATTCTCCAGTGTTACAAATAAAACTTCCTTACAGGTTGACTTGCTCACCTTTTAGATAGATTACTAACAGAATTTTTTGTGTTGTTGACTAAATTTTAATGAATTATATATAGCCAGAAATTTCCAATTTCTGTATCTGTTTGTTTGTTTTGGTTTGTTTGTTTGTATGTAGGGTCTAACTAGCTCTAGCTGGCCTTGAACTCACTGGGATTAATGGGTTGTGTTTCTGTACCTGTACATACCTGACACTGGCCATATTATACTTTTTATTTGTTTGTTTCTGTGACAAACACCCTAGAGTTTTGTCCTGTTGTTTTAGGGTTTTAAGTCTATGGTCATCTGGTTCTGTTAGTTGTGGGCCATGGTAAAAGGGAATGGCAGAACAAAGTTGCTTACCTTATGGTGGCTAGGAAACAGGAGCAAACAGAAAATAAGGACTAGGAGCAAGCTCCTCTTAAGAAGCCTGCCCAGGGGCCTACTTCCTACACCTCTCAGGAATGCAGTCGGATCACCCACTGGAGGAGTTAGTGCTCTCCTTATCCAGTCACCCCCCCAAGAGCCCCAGAGTTGGCAACTTTAAAAAAAGACGTTTCAGTGTCAGACCACACGGGGGGTATTATTATTTTTATCCTTTTTTATTATGATAGGTGAAAAAAATAAGGAAATAGGCAGTAAACGGGGTGATAGATGCTGAGTTATTTCTGTCTTTGGTGACTTCCTTATCATTGATCTCTGGGCCTTTGGTATTAAGGTCACAACTCTTTGTGAGGCTACTTTGGGTGACTTCCCTTTGTCAAAACTGTTCCATGCTCTGGTTTCAGGGCTGCCTTTCATACAGTTGTAATGGGAACCCCTCTTCATTTGTTTATTTTATGTATATACGTGTACATGTGGCGATGCATGTGTTCCCTGATCTATGTGCTATGATTGGATACAGAAGTTAGGGGACAACTTGTAGCAGTTAGTTCTCTCTTCCACCATGTGGGTCACAGTTCAGACTCAGATTGTCAGCCTTGGTGACAGGCGTCTTTAACCACTGAACCATCTCTGATCCTTCCCTCCACTCTAAAACGGTTCCTTTTCTGGCCAGGTACACAGTTTATACATCTTCGGTACAGTCAGGTTTGGCAAAGCATCTGTTCAGGCTGGACATGTCCAGAACATATTCTGGGCTCCCTAGGGGTTACATGTCTACAGGGAAAGACAAATGTGCAGATGAAAAGTTTAATAAGGCCAGGCATGATACTGTAGTGATATTTGTATTTTTAATAAATAAAGCTTGCCTGAAGTTCAGAGAGTAAAACAGCTGCATTGATCAGCCTACAAACAACATGCTTTTAACCTCAGCATTCAGGAGGCAAAAATAGGCTAATCTCTGTGACTTAGAGGCTAGCCTAGTTTACACAATGAGTTCCAGGTCAGCCAGTGCTACCTAATGAGACCCTGTCTTAAAAAATAAACAAGTAAAAATTTTTAGCCGGGCAGTGGTGGCGCACGCCTTTAATCCCAGCACTTGGGAGGCAGAGGCAGGCGGATCTCTGTGAGTTCGAGACCAGCCTGGTCTATAAGCGCTAGTTCTAGGACAGGCTCAAAAACCCTGTCTCGGAAAAAAAAAAATTTAAGTTTATTTAAGAAAGCATTTCTTGCAGGGCAGTGGTGGTGCATGCCTTTAGTCCCAGCACTCTGGAGGCAGAGGCAGGTGGATCTCTGTTCTGGTCTACAAGAGCTAGTTCTAAGACAGGCCTCAAAGCTACAGAGAAATCCTGTCGCAGAAAACAAAAAAAAAAAAAAGGAAAAAAGAAAAGAAAGCATTTCTTGGTTGACTACATATAAAGTCTTTTACTGAGTTACTTGTAGATTTTTGGTTTGAACAAATCATTTTAAGTTTCCTTTGTGTTCTGAGCAGTGGCCAGGATCTGATGCATGTCATTTGAGTTTGAATTTTAGTATCATGGATGGAACTTTTACTGAAAGTCAGAAGCAGATTTTGTCTCTTGTAATTGATCATTTCCTCTAGCTAATGGAGCTTGTATGCTGACCATTTAAGGACAGACCATGCTGCTTTCTTGAATAGTAATCCCGAAAAACACAGTAATCTGAAATGCTGGACAGCTTCATGACTAGATGCTTGTCTTTAAGAATAAATTTTCTCTGTAAGCTGGAGGTTTCTGCTTCCTTTTTTTTCTTACATTTCTTTCATGGCCACTGCCGCCTACAGCCAGTTGGGGGCAGTCTTCACCCAGTACAAGACAGACATGGCCACTGTTGTAATCTTTGATGTGACCAAGGGACCTTGGCACACAAACACAGTCTTCCAGGACAGGGTTGTTCTGGGTCTGTTCTTGTCTTCAGGTGCATCTACTACCCTCAGCCCGGTGAGAACTCTTCTGCACTTGATGGCAGCCAGATGGTTGTAGATTGTAACCATCGTGGCTGTAGGGACAGTGGGAGCACTCAGCAGCTTGTGCCAAAATGGCGTATAGTATATAAGAATGCACTAACAGCCACATTGTTAGTGGTGATGTATGAAGGGTCATCTGAGCCACTTCCTCGGGACCTGTCACAGTCTGGGGAGTCCCTCAAACTACTTCCATAGGATCTGTCATGCTCCATGTGACGAATAACCCCACACCATCCTAGAGGGCTGAGGAGGTTGTGTCGTAGTCCCGGAGCAGGATCCTACATCTCCAGAGCCTGTCTTGCTGCCCCAGTTCTTCCTACCTGTGTCCCGTCTCAGTGTTCTCAGATACCTGCAGCATGGGCATTACGGTTCCCACTCCGACCTGTGCTTACTTTCTTACTAGTATCCTTCAGACTCATCATCTAATCTGCAAGTTTCTTTGTGTGACATCAGTGAGCAGTTTTACTATTTAAGTCCTTTCCTATTGAACATTAAAATTGTTTCCATTCTTAATAGCGGAAATGAGGAAACAGAGGGAATTCTATCACAAACTGGGCATGGAGGTACCAGGTGACATCAAGGGGGAGGCGTGCTCAGCAAAACAGCACTTAGATCCCCGCAATGGTGAGTAGCTGCTGCATTAGGCCACAATGCAATTCAGAGGCTTTCTCTCACAGAGCACTTTTTCTCAAGGCTTAGGTGGTCTGCCCATTTTCTGATTGTTGTTGAAAAGGATCTTCATCAACCCTGGTAGCTGGACATGTGGGTTAGACTACAAGAAATATAGAAAATACCTAGAGGTCATGTGGAAAAAACGGTAGAAAGTAGATATCCTTAAGATTCTAACTTTGCTTAATTTATGATAAAGAGGTCAAATGCCAGTTGGATTTGAGCATAAAATTAATTGGTGCTTTTAAAGTCTGTATTTAATAAATTATTCAAATCTTGGGTGCTGGCACTTTGCCGGCAGGACCACTCAAGACCACCCTGTATGTGCTGAATATCCAGATCCCTGTGGGAGCCAGACTACGCGTGGGCGGGGGTAGGTTAGGGTGGATGGAAGTGGGAATCTGGTCCCAAGCGTGTGTCCAACAGCAAGGCTCCACGAGCTAGACTACTTAGAGGACTAAGGTTGCTGTGGTGAGTACTGAGTGGTCCTGGAGGCTTGTCTCTGCTTTGCTCACCAATTCTGGTCACTTCTCCATCTTCTGAGTCCCTTAAGACATTAGTCCAAATCCACTGAGCCCCTCAAGACACATAATCCAAGACCTGCCTCACTCAGCTGCAGTCATAGGGTTTCCTACCACAGAGTTGCTTCGTTCCTTAGCTGAAATGCAGAATGGTTTTAACTGCTATCACTGGGCTCTTTGTATGTGTGAGTGTCAGCATCATTTTTAATATACTGTGAACTTTTACAAGTATTATAACATTGGATTTCTTAATATGGGTTTTGCTCATCCAAAATGTTTGGAGCCAAAAGTGTTTCAGAATTTGTTTTTTTTTTTTTTTCATTTTGGAAAAGTTGCATATAATATTTTAATTCTGCCTTTTTCTACATACAGCCTGTCATATGGGGTTAAGTCTAGAAGTTTACACTTACACCTCGAAAAGTTTTACATACTAGAACTTTTGAATTTTGGATTAGAGATATTTCAACCTGTACAACATTTTCTATTTGTGCTAAAAGGTGAAACCAAAGCAGACGACAGTTCCAATAAAGAGACAGCAGAAGAGAAGCAGGAGGAGGACAACGATTACCACAGGAGTGACGAGCAGGTGACAATGCCTCCTCTGTGAACCCTGGCATGTGTGCATACTTCAGTGTCTCATGAAACTGTAACAGGATAAAATATCATAGCTTTTCTTTATATTCCTATTTATTTGTTTCAACAATCAAAGCAGTACATGGTGACTGTAGAGCATTTCAGACATACAGAATTCACAATCAGATTGTTTTCTCCATCCATGGAAACACTCACTATTAGTGGTGTGGTCCCTTCTCTGCTGTGCCCCCAAGGGAAGTGACCCTTCAGCACGATGAAGGGAAGTGGGCGTGCAATGTTGAGAACTCCCCATGTCTTATTTGCCACATTATCAGCTGAGAAAACCAGACCAAACAAACAAAAACCGTATCAAGACAGAAGTGCCACAGAAGGATCTGATAAAACTCCATATCCCTGTCTACAGAACTTCCTAGTTTGTGAGTTCTAACAGTTTTGATGCTTTTGATAAAATAGGATCATTGTCTTACTAAAACGGGAGTAAGGAAATACCATGGCTGTCACTGTGTTTAGAGGCCCTCTCCCAGGGGCAGGGAAACACGGATGAGACAGTTAAGAGGAGTAGATGCTGTATTCCTAGGAAATGCTGTCTTACATAAAACCTGAGACAATCCACTGAAAACAGAACTTAGCTGATTGGATCAGCAGTGCATGTTGGGAATAGGCAACAAACCAGTGCACACCACCATCAAGGATTTTTATGTGATTTCCTGGGAAAGAGAGGTCCTTCCCCAGTCTGACTTTAGACATGATGCCAAAGTCGACAGGAAAGAGCCACTATATGACTCAGTGGGAGATGAATGCGCATCAGTAGTCATGAGATTGCTGCACATAGTGGGGTGATCTTGGCCCTATTAGAAGACACAGTAACATAGTAAATGAAACATTGGCTGGAATGGTGGAATCTTTTTTAACATGTCCATTTCTATAGTTAATGATAGTCGGCACCACAGAAATAGGGTGGGTTTGCAGATAAATGTGGGATAAGTGTTCTTTCCTGTGGTGAGAGGACCACTCTGACAACCCTTGTGTGCACAAGCAATGCAGTCATCTTGGAGGGGCCCCGGTCTCATCTGCTGTGCTGATTCTGAGCACCAGTAGTAGCAGGTGACAGCAGGTTTCATAAGCCCTGCTCTGTAGGCCGTGTGCCTGCCAGCATTTCTGGAGCAATAGTGTTCCTTGCCTGGACTCAGTCCTATGCTTTTGGAAGCCACTAGGTATCTAACCCTAGCCCAGGCCTGGTCATTGCTTGTGTCCTTTTCTTTTTTATACCAAATATACTACTTGTTTAAGTGTTTCTTAAAGCATATATAGGGAGTGAATTTTGTTCTTGTTTTCGTAGTGGTCTAGCTTTTGGAGCTAAACTCTGTGTACTTGGTCTCACACAGGCTGCACACTTCCTGGGTGCCGTGGGTACAATCCCTGACACTTACAAGTTGTGCCTTACAACCCTATCTTTTGCAGAGGCATGAAGGCTGTCATCTTGCCTTTCTGGATAAGTGTTCTCCTGTGTCCACCTGAACCCCCTCTGCTATAGTACTTTCTGCTTCTTTTCATTGATATTTAGAGGATGCTATTTGTGCTGATCTCTGCATGGAGTTTGTGCTCCTCCAGTGTCCAGGTTCTAGTTTACCTTTTTGTTGCTATGATAAACAATATGACTGAAAGCAACTTGGGGAGGAAGGGATTTGTTTCATTTTTCACTTTATGGTCCATCATCAAGAGAAGCCAAGATAGGACATCGAGGTAGGAACCTGGAGGCAGGAACTAAATCAGAGACCACAGAGAAACACTCTTACTGACTTCCTTTCTATGACCTGCTTATTTAGTTTTCTTTTATAGCTCAGGACCACCTCCTTAGTGTAGCAGTGTCCACAGTGGGCTGAGCCCTCCTCCATCAGTCATCAGTCAGCAAAATGCCCCACAGACATTCTCACAGCCCATTTTGATGTAGGCAGTTCCTGCGTTGAGGTCCCCTCTCTCTAGATGTGTCAAAAAAACAACCAAGCCGGGTGATGGTGGTGCACACCTTTAATCCCAGGAGGCAGAGACAGGCAGATCTCTGTGAGTTTGAGGCCAGCCTGGTCTACAGAGCTAGTTTCAGGACAGCTCCAAAGCTACAGAGAAACCCTGTCTCAAAAACCAAACAAACCAACCAGCGTTAGCTATAACAAATCTACTCTTTGTCTTTGTCAACTTGACATATAGACATATCACTACTAAACCATAACCTTTCCTTTTTCATTTGTCCCAGGATTTTATGTTAATATGAGAATATAAAATATAGTGCAACTTTAAAGTGATGAAACTTCTTAAACACTGTGGGACTTTAAAGTTCAGGGTCTTGGGACTAGAGAGATGGCTCAGTGAATCTCTTTAAAAAGTCTTAATTCTAGGTCCCTGTAAAATCAAAGCCAAGTTAAATACATTCTTGTTTCAAAAGGAAAACCATCACAGTTGCTAGGTGATGGTGGCATATGCCATTAATCCCAGGACTTGGGAGACAGAGGCAGACCAGTCTAGACTGACCTGGTCTACAGAATGAGCTAGGGCTATGCAGAGAAACCCTGTCTGGAAAAAAAAGAAAAGGAAAGGGAAAAAAAATATCAAAAAACAATCACAGTTAAGGAAAACCAAAGTCCAGTAGTGTAGCTCCAAAAATCTTGTGGCTCAGTGTCTGACATCTTGGTTCTTGTGGGTTCCAAAGGGCTTGGGCAGCTCCCTTCTTTGCCTCTGTCATGCCTAGAATGCACAGTTCGTCTCAGATTAGGTTCAGGTCAACTCCCTTCCACATTTGCCTCTGTCTGTGATGGTCTCCTCACTGCCCTAGTATTTCCAGCTCGTCAGTAGCTCTCCTGGCCTCTCATCAGGGAGACTCCAGTCCCACATGGCACTAAGCCTCAGGTTCTCCTCATGACTCTTTCAGTTTCGGGGTTTTCACTGCAACTGAGGCTGCGCCTTCATTAACGCACCCCTCACACATTGGTCCCCCCCACTGGACCATAGTTTCTGTGTGTGATCCTGAGGGAATACTTGAACGATCTCACCTCCATGATGCTGGTCTCTTACTAAGCACAACTGATATTTTTAGCCCCAGCTAACCATCATCAACTGTCACTTCAGAGGTTCTGGTCTCCAGTTAATCACAGTTGTTCTCCAGCTCCAGCTCACCAGAAGTTACAAATTCTTAATGAAAAATATCATCTAACAGACATGGTAGCTCACACCTTTAATCCCGGCACTCAGGAGGCAGAGGCAGGTGGGTCTCTGAGTTTGCGGCTAACCTAGTCTACCCTCTCTTTCCCTCTCTCCTTCCCTCCCTGGTGGAGTCTGAGTTACTCTGAAACTTCACTAGCCAGGCCTTCACTGTCTGTGTTTCTCTCCAATTGTCTTGAACAATTAACTCATGAAGCCCAGAGCAGTCAATGAGTTTTCCAGCCCAAAGCTCCAAATTTTCTCCCTTCATCCTGTAAAACAGTCTAAGACATTAAAGCCAGGGTCAGGTCCATCACAGTATCAGTTACTAGTACCAGTTTCTCTCTTAGTTTACTCTCAGTTTCTGTGATAAAACACTGGCCAAAAGTAGTTTGAGAAGGCAAGAATATATTGACTTCCAGGTTACAAGTCCGTCATGGAGGGCAGCCAAAGCGGGAGCTGAAGCTGAGACCTTAGAGGAGCACTGCATGGTGCCTTCCTTTCCTTGGTTTGCTCACCTAGCCTTCTTATACAACACAGTACAGTTTAGAGGTTACCCCCCCGGTAGACTGGGCCCGCCTCTATCAATTAAAGTACAGGAAATTCCCTGCAGATGTGCCCACGGAGCAGACGAAGGAGGCACTTCCTGAGTTGGGTATGTCAGGTTGACAGTCCAGTTGTGCAGAGAGCCCAGGGGAACGACTCTTTAGTACTGATGTGGCTGTCCTCACCTGCAGCCCCATCTTCTCGCCTCCTAACCCTAACCTTAAGCTGTAACACCTTCATAACTGTCACTCTGCCTATTCCTCAGTTTCCTTGCCTGTGAGATGGTTGGTGCTTATAATATCTTCCCAAGGCATCTGTGCGGTATAGTTGAAGCGTGTGTTACACAATAAAGCACCAAACCAGCTAAGGAGAAATTGGTGTTGGCTTTACACTTATGTCTCTTATTAGTGTGTTCTAACAGGTGTTTGTCTTGGGGAGCACAGGCTGTGGTCCACATTCTTGGTGAGTGTGCTGTCTCCCAGTCGAGTTCTGTGCTGTGCTGTTTCTCTGCTTTGGTTTCTGACTTTTCAGGCTTTGGTGTTGCCACTTCCCTTGTTTTCTCTCTAGACGTTTCTGTGTTCTGATGCTTTAGGTATGCACGTAATGTAGAATTTTATGTTGCATTTTTAAACACATCTTGAAGATCCTGTTTTACAGTTATTTCCATTGGAGTAGCTATCTTCTTCTTCCCTTTCCTATTGACCCATCCTCAGGTTGTTTCTTCTTTCTCACCCATAATCTGGAAATACTGTTTTTCATGGTACTCTTAAATATTTGAACATGCTTAAGTTTACATTTTTAAGTGATCTAATGCTTTGTTTCAGGAGATTTTTTTATGAATCAGAGTTGGGCTTAATGAAGTTATTTTAATTTTAGGGTAAAAGAAAAAGAGATGCTCAGAAGAAAGTAAGACACTGGGTGGTGGTGGTGCACACCTTTAATCTCAGCACTCAGAAAGCCCAGGCAGGCAGCTCACTGTGAGTGTGAGACTTGCCTGGTCTACAAGTGCTAGTTACAAAGCTACAGAGAAACCCTGTCTCAAAAAACCAAAAAAGAAAAAAAAAAAAAAAAGAAAAGAAAAGACAGACAGACACATCCAAAAGCATGAGCATGGCCTTCAGAGGAGTCAGGGTCACTGCCATTTGTAATTTTACTTCCCACCATAAATTGTTGCTTATTTTACTAAACCTTTGGCATAACCAGGTGACTCAACACCTGTAATCCCAGCACTTGAGGTGCTGGGGTGAGAAGATTAGCACAATATTGAGGACAATCTGAATGACACCTTCTCTCCATAAAATATAACTTTACGCACTGGAGAGATCTCAGGGGTTAAGACATTGACTGCTCTCCAGAGGTTCAGGATGGCAGTTTACAGACATACACATACACTGATGTACATATAGCCAAAACACCATACAAAATAAAAGTTTTTAATAAAAAAGCAAAACTTTAAAAATATTTTAATAATCGGAATATATTGTATGCAATTTTTAAAAAATTAATAACTTTAAAAAATAAGTTTTGTTGTTTTTGTTTTTTGAGACAGGGTTTCTCTGTAGCTTTGGAGCCTGTCCAAGCCTGTCCTGGAACTAGCTCTTGTAGATCAGGCTGACCTCGAACTCACAGAGATACACCTGCTTCTGCCTCCTGATTGCTGGGATTAAAGGCATGCGCCACTACCACCCAGTGAAGTTTTTTGTTTGTTTGGTTTTTAAGATTTATTTGCTATATATATAGTGTTCTGCCTGTGTATATGCCTGCACGCTGGGAGAGGGCACCAGACCTCATTACAGGTGGATGAGCCACCGTGTGGGTGCTGGGAACTGAACTCAGACCTCTGGGAAAGCAGCCAGTGCTCTTAACCTCTGAGCCACCTCTGCAGCCCAAAGAATAAAGTTTCTTAAAAAAATAAAACTTAACCAAACCAAAATAATGTTGGTATGGTTTAGGGGAGATTGTTTGTGACAGGGTTTCACTAAACCATTCTTGCCTTGAGCTCACTATTTAACCAAGGATGATCTTGAACTTCTGATCTTCTCCTTAAATGCTAAGAACACAGCTGTGCACAGTCTGCACCCAGTTACGGTGCAGGGATCAAACCTGAGCTTTATCAAGCAAGCACGTAACCAAGCTGCATCCCCAGAATTCTTCCCTAACAGTAAAACGTGGATGCAAAACTAAAAGTTGTGTAGATTTAGTTAAGTGTCATGCTTTTGTGGAGTTTGGTGTTAGTTTTGTTTGTGATGCTAGGGTAGGACATCCTAGGCAAGTGCTTGACTGCCGGGTTACATCTCCAACCCTCTTTATTCTTTCTACTTTTCATTCTGTGACAAGGTCTCAAGTTGCTCAGGATACTCTTACCTCAGCCTCTTGATTAGCTGAGATTAGAGGCTTGTGCCACCATGTCCAGGTCTTTTGGTGTTCGTTTTATTTTCCCACAAATATTGGATTTATCTTCAGTCTTTCTCTTTTGTGTGTTCTGTTTATATGCCATTTCAGACCAAGTGTGTCTATAGTAAACATTTTTGAGTTTTTGTGTGCTGCTGTATTTATTACTGTCACCTCTCATTTGAATAATTTAGTAAACTTAGAATTCTAAATTCACGATAATTTTAATCACTTACCACCAGGCTGTCTTACATCTTTCAACTGCACTTTGTGCCTTAAGCATTAAATATTAAGACAGAAAATGGACGAGGCATGGTGGCATATGCCTTTAATTGCAGCACTTGGTGGGCGGGAGCATAGGCAGGCAGACCTGTGAGTTCCTGATCAGCCTGGTTCCAGACCTGTCAGAGCTACATAGTGAGACTATCTCAAGAAGGAAGAAAAGAGAGAGGAAAGAAAAATGGAAAACTAATAGAGCTAAGGGAATAGTTCAACGGTAGAACTCTTGCCTGGTATGCACAAGGCCCTAAGTTTGACATCCTCTTCCCGACCCAGGACCAGAAAGGAAGGAACAATGAGAGAAACCAGTAAAAGGACAGGCTGCCCAGCCCTATGTGATGTTCCTGGTCTCTCCCTTCTTGAGTTCACTGCTAGCTTAGGCAGGAACATCTACTGGCATTCGATGGCAGGAAGGTCTTGTCCTCTCTGCGGCCACCGCTGGGTGACCACTCTGGCTTGACTCCAGCTCTTTTATTTGGTCAGTCGGGAGTTGGATGGGGCCTGTTCATGGTGCCCCCCCCCCCCCGAATAGAAACTGCCCCTGTTTGTTACCTGTCTTCACTGCTAAATAACCCCAGGAACAGGCTTGTGGGCAGTGAATGATTTATATGGCCTTTCTGGGGAGAGAGGTTTAGTGGACGCTGAGAAGTACAAAAAGCATAGATCAGTCCAGGAATGGGGGCTCACATCTCTAATTCTTCTGCTTAGGATGCAGACGCAGGTGGATCTTTTGAATTCAGTACCAGCCTTGTCTACACACAGAGTTCCAGGCTATGCATAGCTTACACAGTGAGACACTATCTCACAACATAAAAAGTAGGTTAAGTTTCTGTACTCAAAATCATGTTTTCTGAAGAATTGACAAGACTTTTATTTATTTTCCCATTTCCTGGGGCAAGGGGTTGAAGAGGTTCTGTCTGTGGGCACCCCATCTATTTGCAGTTGATCAGGCTCCCCACCCAAGTCAGTCTAACTCTGATTTGGGAGTTCCCAGCTCTCTGGGTATCTGCCTCTGCCTCATGGTGGTTGTTGCTGCTCCACACAGGGAACCTCATTCTTTCTGCTCTTCATTTCCTCTTCCTCTCAGCTTTGCCCCAACTTGAGTCTTTCCTAGGTCCCTTTTTTCTTTCTCTTGCCGTTGTTCACAGTGAAAAGGCTATCTGGGCAGAACCATCACCTATGTTGCATTCTTCTCTGTAGATAAGACATGTGTTGCTACACGTCTCTTTTCCTGAGGCCTGATTACTTCTTTTGGGACAGCCTGAGTAGCAGGTGGTTGGTGAGTGGGCAGGTGGCTCCAGTCACATGTGTGTGTGTGTGTGTGTGTGTGTGTGTGTGTGTGTGTGTATGTATCAGTGTCTGTCTCTCCCTCTCTCACTTATTTCCTCAGAAGATGCCTTCTGCAAGAGATTCTCACACCCAGAAACCCCACAGTGATCAAGGGGCACCTGCTAGCACAGGGGTAGGAATGTGAGTCTTATTTCCATAAAGGCCACTCCTTAGCTCCCTAATGTCTACTATGATGGGGCTTTGTTTTGTTGTTTTGAACAGCCATTCTGGGCTCTGGGGGTCCCCAACTGACATTGATCCCTGCACAAACTGTCCTCCTCATGGGGCTCAGGAAGATATGCTGTTACCCGCACCAGGTCCTTTCTGTGCCCCCCCCCCACCCCCCGTGTATCAATCTCATCTACCTCAGTTCAGTCTCTTCTCACTCTGAATTATTCTTGAATTTCTACTTAGACCTTCCCAGAGGACAGTCATGGCATGCACTGACCCTTGGGGAAGCAGCTTTCTGCCTTTGAGTTTCTTGCGGCTGATGTAAAATCCAGATCAGATGCTACTTGGCAAGAGGGGAAGGCATCAGAGAATGTGGAACAAGTTCAGGGGGTAGTGGGGAGGCAGGAAGTAAAAGCCTGTGGCCTGGTTCTCTGAACAGTCTCTGATGCAGAAAGGGAATTCCTGTGCTACCTACAACAGAGCATGCCCTTCACCCTAGGGTCTCAGCGTCCCCCACATACACCTGAGGGTTTCCTGACCACACCTGAGTCCTCTAGCCAGCGCTAAGCACGGGCCTACAGACCTCACAAGATGCAGACTCTGACGAGAACACACGATAGCCCACAGCTTGCAACCATTTAGCTAAGCAGGTGTCAAGTGGGGCCACTGTAGTCCCTTCACAAAGTTCACCAGGTGCTTCCTTTTTTAAAAATTCCTCTCTTATATATTACATCCCAGCCAACAGTGTCCTCTTCCCCCTCTCTTCCTGTGGTTGTTTGAAAGAAAACGACCCCAAAAGGAGTGCCACTCTTAGTAGGCATTTCTTGTTGGAGGAAGTGTGTCACGGTGGGTGCAGACTTTGAGGTCTCACATGCTCAAGCCATGTCCAGTGAGACAGACTACTTCTGCTGCCTGTGAGTTAAGATGTAGAACTCTCAGCTCCTTCTCTAGCACCATGCTGCCTGCATGCTGCCTTGCTTTCTGTCTCGATGGTAGTGGACTAAACCTCTCAACTGTAACCGAGCCACCACAATTAAATGTTTTTCTTTAGAAGACTTGCCTTGGTCACGGTGTCTCTTCACGGGAATAGAAAACCTAAGACACCTCCCAGCCCCTCCCCCCCTCTTTCCTCTCCCCCAGATCCACTCCTCCTCTGTTTCTCTTCAGAAAACAGCGGGCCTCCCAGGGATATCAACCAAACATGGCATCATCTCAAGTTACAATAAGTTAGGCCCATTCTCTCATATTGTGAGATATGATCATATGAGGTATGTGAGGCTGGATCCCCAGGAGGAGGAAAAGGGTCCCAAAGCAGGCAAGAGTCAGAGACATCCCTGCTTCCCTGTTAGGAGCCCCACACCAAGCTACACAGCCATAACAACCATATGACCCATACAGGCTCCCTGATCGTTGGCTCAGTCTCTGAGCCCTTATGAGCCCCGTTTAGTTGATTCTGTGGGCCGTGTTTTGCTTTGTTTTGTTTTGTGGTGTCCTTGATGCTCATATGATTCCCCTTCACTTCTTTCACAGGGCTCCTTGAGCTCCATCTGATGTTTGTCTGTGGGTCTCTGCATCTGCTCTAATCAGATGGTGCATATAAATTTATAAACGTGGGGCTGGAGAGATGGCTCAGTGGTTAAGAGCTCTGCTTGTTCTTCCGAAGGTCCTAAGTTCAATTCCCAGCAACTACGGGGTGGCTCACAGCCATCTGTAGTGAGATCTGGTGCCCTCTTCTGGCCTGCAGGCATACATGCAGACAGAATACTGAGAATACTGCATAATAAATAAATAAATAAATAAATAAATAAATGTATGTTAACATCCCTTAGGGAATGTTTTCTTAGGGACATTGTTTCTCTTAAAGTCTGCCTTTATTAATCTAAGATAGATTTCTTTTGGTTAATAATCTGGTATTTCAGTTTATTAAATATCTTCCTCTAATATCTAATACTGACTTAGATTTTATTTAATCAAACCAGAATTTTTCTCTTTTTTTTTTTTTTTTTTTTTTTTTTTTGGTTTTTCGAGACAGGGTTTTTCTGTGGTTTTGGAGCCTGTCCTGGAACTAGCTCTTGTAGACCAGGCTGGTCTCGAACTCACAGAGATCCGCCTGCCTCTGCCTCCCAAGTGCTGGGATTAAAGGCGTGCGCCACCACCGCCCGGCTTCTCTTTTTTTAAAAAGATTAATTATGTGTGTGTGTGTGTGTGTGTGTGTGTGTGTTGCTTAATATGGATGTTCATGCGCCCTGCTTGTGCTTGGTGCCTGGAGAGTCCTTGGAACAGGTTACAAGACAGTTATAAACTGTCGTGTAAGTGAGGAGCCAAACCTGAGTCTTCTGCAAAAGCAGCAAATGCTCTTAATCACTGAGCCATCTCTCCAGTCCCTAGAAAATTTAGATGACAAGTTAGTCAAATTTCCCTTGGCCACTGATACATCTGAGCTGATTTCTGCTTTAACTTACCATAGTTATTTATTTTTCTTGTTTCTTCCCTTTTTGGCACTAGGTAGGGTTGATGGCAGAGAATTATGTTTTCTTTAATCTTTTTTTCATGTCTATGTTTTTGTAAGTTAACAGTTCTGTCTTAAAAGCCGGGTGGTGGTGGTGCATGCCTTTAATCTCAGCAGTCGGGAGATGGAGCAGGGGGATTTCTGTGAGTTCGAGGCCAGCCTGGTTTACAAAGGCTAGCTCCAGACAGACCCCAAAGCTACAGAGAAACCCTTGGGGGGGGGGGAGTTCTGTCTTGCTTTACTGGCTACAAATTGCTTAAATGATTATGTACATTTTTAAAAGCCATGGCTGGTATAAGTCAGCACCTTGGCCCTAAGATTCCTCTTGGTCTTCTTCCCATATGTCTTCCTGAACCAGTCTTTTCCATAGTTGTTTGAAAGGAGCTCCTTTTCATTCTTGCTCTATAGTGTGATTTAATAATAATCTTTTCTGATCACTTGACTAGTGCCAACTTCCTCTCATTTTGGTTTAGTTTGTTTTGTCGTTGTTGTTGTTTTTGTCGTTGTTTTGTTTTTTTGATGGCTTCATATAGAGTGTGCTGGCGGGGGGGGGCGTCTTCATATAGAGCATGCTGGTGGGGTGGGCTTCATATAGAGGGTGCTGGCGGTGGGAGGCAGAGCTTCATATAGAGCGTGCTGGTGGTGGTGGGGTCTTCATATAGAGCGTGCTGGCTGGCCTGAGGGGGGGACTTCATGTAGACCATGCTGGCGAGGGTGGGGTGGGGTGGAGACCGTCCTTCACAAGGAGCGTGCTGGCCTGGGGGAGGGGGGGGACTTGACCTTAAACTCCTGATCCACCTACCTCTTCCCCAAGTACTGGGATGAGCAGATGTGTCTTAGCAACGCTGTACCTCAGTCTGTGGCATTTATTTTTATCTTTTAATAAGGTATTTCGTGAAATTTGTTTTGCTTTTTGAAACAGGTTTCTCTTTGTAGTCCTGACTGTCCTGGAACTCACTCTGTAGACCAGGCTGGCCTTGAGCTCACAGAGATTCTCCTGCCTCTGCCTCAGGAGTGCTGGGATTAAAGGCATGCGACACAACCTCCTGGCCTTCTTTTTAATGTGTGTGTGTGTGTGTGTGTGTGTGTGTGTGTGTATGCTATACCTGTGCAGGTCCCCATGGAGACCAAAAGAAGTCATCGGGTACCTTGTAGCTCAAGTTATAGGTGGTTGTGAGCTGCCCAACATGGGTTCTGAGATTCTGAGAACTGAACCCTTGGGTCTCCCAGAAGAGCATCACATAGTTTACCCAAAGGCCATCTTTCCAGCCCCTTTGGTTTTAACTGATAATTTGCTTTCCTCGTCTGCAGGTTTATGATTTTTATCCTCCAGGGAACTTAATTTTAAATTCTGGCTTCCCTTGTCCCTCCCTTTGTGCAAGTCTGGGATTCATCCATCTGTCTTCCTTGTTAGCTTCCTTAATTCTGATACTTTAGTTCGAATTCGCCTTTAAACTTAAATTCTTACTAATAATTTCCTCAAATGATCTTTGAGAAAGTTTTTTTGTCTTGAGCACTTAAGGTATCCAGTGATTTTAGCTTCAGTGTGTTTACTATTTTTAGAAGTTACATTGTATTTTTATGCCTGTATAATGTTCTTTACTCAGTATCTTATGTTTTTAATTCTTTTTTTTTTAATATTTATTCATTATGTATACAATATTCTGTCTGTGTGTATGCCTGCAGGCCAGAAGAGGGCACCAGACCCCATTACAGATGGTTGTGAGCCACCATGTGGTTGCTGGGGATTGAACTCAGAACCTCTAGGAAGAGAGGCAATGCTCTTAACCTCTGAGCCATCTCTCCAGCCCTAATTCTTCCTTTTCTATCTTATGATCTTATAATACATATTTAAGTTTTAATTCTTTTACCTGAATTTTCAAAAGTTTGAGTGAATCATGTTGGAAGGGATTTCTCTACAGCCCCAAGATAAGGCTTTGTCTCCCTGCAACAGATCTCTTGACCTGTTAGGATCCAACAACTGATCCACTTGTACCCTTGACCTGTTAGGATCCAACAACTGATCCACTTGTACCCTTGACCTGTTAGCCAACAACTGATCCACTTGTACCCTGACCTGTTAGGATCCACTTTAGGTTTACACCCACACCTGTGCTCTGACCCTGGAAAACAGTGACACCCAGAGCACTCTCCTTAGAGTCAGGCCCAGGCTTTGCTCGTGGCTGTTCTATGTCAAGAGCACACTGGTTTCCTTCACAAACCTCGTCGGTATAGGGCTTGCCTGACAGGGGCAGCCACTTGAGAACATAAGGGACTCAGTGCCTTTGGCAAATACAGACACATAACTCTCAGGGTGACTGTAAGTTAAGAGAACTAAAGTTGACAGGCTAGAGTGTTTTTCAGCATCACAAAGACTCTAAGGAGGTTTTAAAAGGAAGTATAAAATGACAGGTAAAAATCCTCTACAGGATTTTTAAATCCTGATTTCAAAAGGCCAGGCCAGTACTCATAGGAACTGTGTGCGTCCAGGAAGAGTCTGACCTCGTATCCTTTCTCTTCCAGGTGAGCATCTGTCTAGAATGCAACAGCAGCAAACTGCGGGGCCTGAAGCGGAAGTGGATCCGATGCTCAGCCCAAGCAACAGTGCTGCACCTGAAGAAATTCATCGCCAAGAAACTCAATCTCTCCTCCTTCAATGAGGTAGCCATCAGCCAGAGAGCTGGGATGGGTCCTTCTCGCCTGTCTTGTTTGCTAAAATAACAGCCAAAGACATATATATCCCTTCTTTTTAAGAGCCTTATTTGGAGATTTTTTTTTAAGAACGTTTTAATTAGGTTTTGTGTGTGTGTGTGTGTGTGTGTGTGTGTGTGTGTGTGTACATGTGCAGTGGCACTTGCACGGAGATCAGAGGACAGCTTACAAAAGTCAGTTCTCTCACTCCACTGTGGAGATCCTGGGGATTAAACTCAAAGGTTGTCAGGCTTGGCAACAAAGTGTCATTACCCACTGAGCCATTTTGCTGGCCCCATATATAAATCAGTTTTTGTTTGTTTGTTTAATTTATTTATTTTATTCTATTTATTTATTTTTGGTTTTTTGAGACAGGGTTTCTCTGTGTAACTCGCTTTGTAGATCAGGCTGACCTAAGACTCAGAGAGATCTGCCTGCCTCTGGGCCCCCTCCCTCCCCAGTGCCGGAATTAAAAGCATGTGCCACCACTGCCCAGCAAAAACTAGTTTTTCATAAAAGATAGGTTTGTTTATTTATTTATTTAATGTTTCCCCTGCATGCATATGTACAGTGTGCATGCCGGTGCACACAGAGGTCAAAAGAGGGCATCAGCTCCCCTGGAGCTGGAGTTACAGACATTTGTTGGCCACCATGTGGGCAGAGCGCTCTTAATCACTGAGCTAGTCATTTTTCTAGCTCCTTCTTTGAAAAATTTAATAAAAAAATCAAATCTTAATTTGTGTTTTCTATCTCGTCAGGTAGTATGGAAAGAAATAACAGTGAAAAGCAGAGATTAGATTGTCTGAGCATAAGTTACAGTTACACATAAGAAAGAACTCTGGGTTTTGTGTCTGTGTGTGTGGGAGCAGAGGTGTCTGTGAGCTGAACCCAGAGGAGGATGTTGTGTCCTGTTCTTTCACTCTCTGCCTCTCACTGAATCTGGAGCCTGGCTGGCAGCCCCATCTCATAATCCTTCTAGCTCTGTTCTTCCGTAACAGTGGGGTTACAGAGTCATGCATAATCATGCCCAGATTTTTTTGTTGGTTTGTTTTTGTTTTGTTCTGTTTTTTGAGACAGGGTTTCTCTGCAGCAGTTCTGATGTCCTAGAACTCTCTGTAGACCAGGCTGACTTTGAGCTCACAGAGATCCGCCTACTTCTGCCTCCCAAGTGCTGGGATTAAAGGCATGTACCAACACTGCCTGGCTCATGCCCAGATTTTTAATGTTGGTGCTAGGATCTGGACTCAGAGCCTTAACTACTGAGCCATCTCTGTGGTCCCAGAACTTTGTTTTTTAATTTAATGAATGAGTGGGTGGTAGGTGGATATGATGTGATAACAAAGTAGATCCAGAGACCCAGAGCTTGTGGGGCTCGTGACAGTTGTGCTCAGAAACAGGCTTGAGGAGCAGTCAGGCAAGAACCCCAGGAGCTGGCCCTACTGTGTTAAGGAAGGGTCAGTGATTCAGTGTTGCCTGAGAAGAATTCTGAGGCTGTGTGGAAAAGGACTTAGAAGGCACATAGGACCCGGTCAAGACAGAAGGTCCAGCGTGTTGCCGCATGTACATGTGAGTGTGATTGAGAATAGTTTGGAGAGTCGTATATAGAGCTGTGCTAGCCACTGGACCAGTATCCCAGCAGGAGCTGTGGGTGAGACCCCACTGGAAGAAGGTCTTGACAGATGTAACATCTTAAGGATTTTGAAATGAAACATCTCAGATTATCTGCTAAGCCTAAACCCAGTGACAAGCATCCTCATTAGTATGAAGTAGAAGATTTTCGACATAGGTCAGGGGAATGGGAGATGACAGGCAGTGACTGAAATGACCTGGCCACAAGGCCCTAGAAGCCATGGGGCAAGAGGGTCTTCTTCAATCCATGTGCTGAAAACTCTGTTTCAGCCCCATGGTGCTGGGAGGCAGGGCATTTAAATCATGAGGTGTTTAAATCGTGACCTGGTACCTGGGAAATCTTTTTTTTTTTTTTTTTTGCTTTATTACAGCCTGCAGTGACAGCAAGTGCCTACATTATGAGCAGAATTCCAGCCTCTAGCACATACTAACTGTTAACCAGTTATATTAACTGCTAACTGTGTTATATTAAAAATGCTAATATTTTGTTATGTTACTATTTTAACTGTTTATCGGTTGCCCAGTCTGCTGTTTAATTATAGCCACACTGAACATTCCTGGCAGTTGTCACAGTGGTGTTTCAGAACTGTTCATCAAACCCAGGAACCCATCACGCAGCTCTGAGCCAACCATACAAGTGGTTGGGGAGAAGGTGGCAGACACAGAATGAGAACCTAACTTGACACTCACTACCAGGAGCCCACAGGAAAAAGCAAGTCTAGATTAGGTTTATTTGGGAAATAGGTAGAGGGGAGCCTTGGATCCTATGAAGGTAGAGATGTTCATCTTGACTTTAAGTGGCTTCTATACACTGTACAGAACCAGGGACATCAGGCAGTTCAAGGGGAGACTGCCTGTCATGTGCAGGGATATTTCTCCATGAAGACCGCTGTCAGCTCCTGAGTATCCCAGGTGGATGTGACACTGTTCTCAGAGCCCTGCAGTCCCCAATGCTGTGTGAAGTATAGGGAGCACTGTCCTAGACATTGGATGAGGAGGGGAGTCATAGGAACTGGATGAGGGCATCATGCCTTGCTGGGACAGTGGTTTATATGCACCTTGTGAAATGTACATACCACTTAGTAAAGATGACAGCAGTCAGGTGAGCTCTCATGGACGCGAAGCCTGGTTTTCCACTCATCACTGTTTACAAGAAACATACTCCTTATGGCCTGTGAGAATAGCCTTTCTCCCCTGCCTAGGGAGATAACAATACCATCTGGGTCATCGTTTCACACATGTAGGGAAATAAAAATTAAAAAGCAGACAGTGAGACGTCACCAAGCCCCTCCTCAGGCACCATCTGCAGATATGTAAGGGCCTGGAGCAGTGGGGGCCGGTGCTGTCAGGTACACCTCCTCGCAGACTGAAGGACAAGGTACATAACCCATGCCATAGTAATTTAGTCTAATGGGAACATGTATATAAGATGAGGCAAGGGAGCCTGAAGCTGCTCTAAGTAGTAAAGTCTATTAAATAAGTAAGAAAGAGTCCAAGCCATGGTGAAAACTGTGTGTGAAGAAGGCCCTGTGTGTTCTGTGTGCATAAGGTCCTATGTACTCCGTATGGACCAGGCCCTGTGTTCTGCATGTTAAGAGGAATTGTCGTGTAACTTCCCACCTTGCTGTCTGGGTAACCTGGAGTCCCTGCTGTAGCTTACTGAACCATTGCTGGTGACTGGGCCCTTCAAGGGTCATTGGGTGAACACAGGAATTTACATTTCACTACCAGTTAGGGGGAGGACAATGAATTGAGGTGCAATACGTGGGATCCAGCAGTGGGTCCACCTGTGACGCTTCCAGGACTTCATTAGAGAAGCCCAGAACTGGGGTAGGGACAAGCCAGGATCATTGATGCTCAGAGCAATCAGGCTAAGCCTCTTGGGACCACTGCAACACAGCCGTGGAGTACACCACTATATCTTTGACCCCTGAAGAAGTTTTGGTCTTAACAGAAATGTTCCTTTTCTGTTATAACTCGTGTTTGCTTCTATATTGGATGATGCAGGTAAGTGAGTAAGCAGACAAGCCACCTTCCCACATGGCTGGGGAGGGGCTTGTTTAGGAACACGTGAGAGTTTTGTTCATATTATCACTGTTGGCCTCACTCATTCAAAGGTAGGTTGAATATGTGCCTAACCGAAGCCCCTTCTCCCACCAGCTGGACATTTTATGCAACGAGGAGATCCTGGGCAAGGACCACACTCTCAAGTTCGTGGTTGTTACGCGGTGGAGATTCAAGGTGAGACCGGGTGGTTCTTCCGATGCCTGGTTTGAGACATACTCTTGGTCCTTACTTGCTGTGCGTGTCTTCTATTGCAGACACTCTGTGAGCAGCTGTCTTTCTGGAACCATCTACCCAGCCAGGGTGTTTGCTCACCACCCCACTCAGTCCCCTGAGTCCCCAGTGGAGCAAACTCTCAAACTCTTGGGTACCTTTCTGAATCAGGAACTGGTATTATGGTCCCTGCCTAGGACTGGAATGCAGCTCTTCCACCTCTAGTCATGGTACTGCCCAGGAAGAAGGGGATGCAGACAACTGGGCCAGCCAAAGACCAGGAGGACCAGTAGCTGACCAGGGCAAGGGTTGGGAAGTATAAGAAACTGCACAGGAAAGACCAGAGCTAGTGTGGTAGGCAGGAGGAATAAGCTGAAGTTCTGGCTGCACAGGCCCTGCCGTGAGCCCCAAACACCACCCAGGTTACCACTGGGTCACCTGAGGCCAATGACAATTACTCCTTGTCCCCAGAACTGGACTCAGCTGTGGCGTTGCTTGTGCAGTGTGTGGGCCCCTCCTACTTCCCTCAGCCACCTTTCTTTTGTCTTACAGAAGGCGCCCCTCCTGCTACACTACAGACCCAAGATGGACTTGCTGTAAGCCCAGCCAGACTCAGCCCACACCCAGTGCTCTACACGGCAAAATGTGCCGTGGAATGTTGCCTCTGGGTGCCATGTGGACCAGATTTCTGAATAGAGAATATTTATAACTTTTGTATGAGAGAATCCACTCCCAACAAGACACTACCAGCACGTGTTTACAGAGGATGAAAACACTTCACAGTTCGCTCCTCTCTGCTTCAGGTCCACAGGCCAGAGAACAAGTGAATCCGTGACCACACGCAGCGCCTCTGCTTGCTTTCCAGGGCTTGAGAATCTGAATTCCTTTTGGCTTAATTTGTGGATTAGGTTTCATTATTAATAAGCCTCAGAAACACTTGGGCTTTCATTAAGTCCTTCCTAAGTTATTGAAAGTCTTTTCATGGTATATATTTATGTTGCCTTTAGCTTCCTGAAGACTGAAGAGATATATAAAAATTTAATTTAAAGTATACCCAAAGAGGCTTGCAGTAATACTATTATTTAGCCATGCTATTTAATTTCCCACCTTCTAGAGTACAGCAGAGGTCCATTCCCAAATTAGAGTCTTGTACTGTGTATCCTGGCTGGGCAAGGGGAGACCCTGCCTCAGTCCCCAGCGTCTTGTGGCTGCAGTTTCGTCCCCTCCGTAAGGCAAGTCAGGGGTGAAATGGCTGGTGCAGCGCTGGCTTGCTGAAGTCATCCCGAAAGTTCCTGCCTTTAGCTTTCTGTTTTCCTTCCACTGGCAAGATGTGGTGGTGGCTGTTTGTCTTTCCAAACAGCACAAGCCCTCCTGTGGGGAGACCTTGTAAAGGCACTTGGGAGGTGAGGCTGTCTTTCCAAACAGCACAAGCCCTCCTGTGGGGAGACCTTGTAAAGGCACTTGGGAGGTGACCTCTAACCTCCGTGTTCCTGGCTTGCCTTTCTGCTCACGGGGTTAACATCTTTTTTTTTTTTTTTTTTTTTTTTTTTTTTTCCCCTTTTTCATGAAAAGTAACTGAGCAACCTGCTCAGCAGACATTTTTCAGGATACTGTTTGTGAACTTCCCACTTCACGTGTAATTTATTTGGTTTGGTTTGGTTAGAGATAAATGCCAGCATATCCAACTTTGTTCTCTCTTAAGGGGTATGAAGGCAAGAGCAAGGAGAAGGGATAATGGCCTGGGGTTCCCAGGGACCTCTCTCAGTCACTTCCTGCCCTCCCAGGCCCCGTGGGAATCGTAGAACCCTGTAATCCCAGGGTTAGCTCTGCTCTTGGTGGGCAGAGGAGGATCTTAGTGTGTCCTTGGGGCCAGGCTTTCTGTGTCTTCACCTTAGCAACTGGAATTTTTCTTGCATTGCTTTGACGGTTGGGATTGGGTTTATCAGTGCCCACTCTTCTACTTCCTCTTTCACTCACACAGCGTCAGAAGCAGCGACTCGTGAGCCCTAATGTCCCTAAGGATAGAACATCCAAATTAACGGAATCCTTAATGTATGACCTTGTAAAACAAAAGCAAGCTCTTTGTTTGGAATTGATCAAAATTCACCTCTCTATTTGAGACCAGGACTGTTTGGATTGTCAGTTTCCTGAGTTTGCTGTTCATCCAAATCATTTCTAGAGTTACTACACAAGGGTTCATGCGTAAATATTACCTGTCTACCTCAGAACACAAGTGCTGCTGAAGCATCCGCAAGACCGTGTTCTCACCATGCAGTTACATTAGAATCTAGGTATTTCCCATGTGGTGAAACTAAAGAAGACTTAGACAGTTAGAGGCCTCCAAATTAAAGTTAATTTACAGTTCAGATCAAACTTAGTATGGCTGTATAATCTCATGATCTATATTTGTAACTTTGTAGCTACTTTTAGAATCACTGACTTTGCTATGGTGCTAAGTTGATAGCTCTAAGTATTCAGCGAGGCGGACATCGCAACTGATGTCCTAGCTGGGCGCCGCCGCCCCAACAGCCCTGCTTTTGTCACCACGTTAACCTGATCAACCTCAGCAGCAAAAATACCTATTTTTCTAAGATTCCATCATGCGCCTGTCTGCTCTGCAGGCAGCTTTCCGATGCCCTTCCGCCCTCTGGTCTGACCTGTAGCCTTACCTCGCTCCTAGATGAAGCAGAGTGAGCTTGCGTCAGATGGAAGCTCTGGGCGCCTCGTTTCACTCCTGCCAAGCTCCATGTGACATCCAAGGCCGAATTTTATTTTTCCAGCATGAACACGAGGATCAGTTAGTGATTGGTCCTGTCCAGCTTTCTCAGCAGGCGGAGCTCCTGTGAAGTTGTTTTCATAGCTGCCGATGCTAAAAACCCGATGCATCCAACCGGCAGCCCCGGGACCAGCCTCCCAGCACGTGGTCTCGCTCAGTACCATTTTCACGAAAATAGAAATCTCAGATAGAATATATAATATTGAATTTAAGATTTGGGGGGTTAAAAAAAGAAAACTTAACTTTATAAAATTATTTATTCTATTTTAAGCCTTCTATCATATTTTCCCATCCAGTTGTTTGGTTTCTGTGGTCCAGCTTTATTTACAGGCATATAAGATAAAATTGTGAGATGTTTTGCAAGCTTCTTTTACTTTTTGTAGCCTTTGGTTTGTATGTTTTTATAGGGATGAAGAGCATTTTTATGCTTTTGTGCAATAGGTTCCAACATGCATTTATTAGAGTGTGTTTAAATTGTGATCTAGCATCGATTCTACTAAATTGAAAGGGAATATAGGTGGAATTTCGATATCTGTGCATTCAGCTATTTGGTTTTGCCTTTTTCACTGTTATTATAAGAATGCTGTTAGAGAGAGAGAGAGAGAGAGAGAGAGAGAGAGAGAGAGAGTGTGTGTGTGTGTGTGTGTGTGTGTATGTGTAGATATGTTCCATCAATATTAAAAGATAAGCAGCCAGGCAGGAAGTGATGAGGTTGGCACCATGCTAGGCTTGTGTCTCCTGTGGGCAAACCCAGTCCTTGAGCTGAGGCTGTGACTGGGCCATCCTGGGGGTTGGGATTTCATCGTCTCCCCACCTATCAACCTGGCAGTGCTGACCTTTAGGCCCCTGATGCCTGCCCTGCCATCAGAATCTTTGGAGCCTGGTGTATTTTGTTTCTGAGGGCATACAGGGTGGTGTATCACAGTGCTCTGAAGTGTATCGTTAGCTTAAATGTTCCACGAATGAGCCAACTGAGTTCTGCTTTGTATATGGATATTGAATATGCTTCTAAAACACTGAAAGTAAATTTAGTGCAGATAGCGAAATCTCAATCTCTCTCTCTCACACACACCATACACACACCACCACCACACACACAATATGTCTGTTTCCTCAGGAAATCATTTAAACCCCAACACATCACATGTGACCTTAACCTGAAAACAAAAGTTTTCTCTGCCTTGGTATTAAATACACCAAGTAAATAAACTGGGATACATAGATTAGGAAATCCACTTAATTGTACCACAGTCTGCACATCTTCATTCCTCCAGGTAGGAATTACTACCATTCAGGCTCCCATCAGAAACAGCTGTGTGGGACTGTGGTCCTCACGCCCAGTGTTCACACCTGTTGTCCCTTACTCCCACCCGAGAGCACATTTGGAGAAAGAACTGATGTGTGTACCACAGTAGCATGTGTTAGTTCCGGTTCTCAGCTTGTACCAGACATTTTCCCCAAGTGAAGGTCACATCAGGTCACAGACAGCAGCACCATGTGCGCCCACCTTGGAATGCAGCCACAGCTAACAACTGTCATGGTGTATGAAATGATGCAGATTCATATTTTTGACTGTTTAATTTGAAAGTTTACATTTTTATGATTGTGTTAGTGTGTAATTTTTGTACCATCAAGTGGCTAGTTTTTGTCTGAAATCTTTTTTGGAATATTGCTTAATGTTTTGATTTCACGATAGTGAAGCTTGTATTCAGTGTTTTGCCAATTAATATTATATGCTTGTAATAAAAGCAGAAGAAAAACTTAACTAAAATCTCCTGGACTGGAAATGTTTCACCTGAAGTACTTATGCGTGTGCACAGCAGATAATGCGTTACGGAGTATGATCAGCCTTCTCCATCTGTAGGCTCAGTCATCCAGGGATGAAATAGTCATAAAAATACACAAAATTTTTTTCCTTTTTTTCTTATTCCCTAACTGATTTGAGTTGGTTTTGACTTGTGGGGTTTTTGAGACAGAGTCTCTCTGTGTAGTCCATGCTGCCCTGGAATTCTCTATGTAGACTGGACTCACAGAGGTCCACCTGCTTCTCTGCCTCCTGAGTGCTGGGATTAAAGGTGTGGGCCACCATGCCTGGCCACAGTGTATAATTGACACAAATCACCTAAATTGATTTCGAGAATTCAAGAGGGTGTGCTATTAAAAAAACAAAAAACAAAAAAAACATTGGCTGGGGGCTGGAGAAATGGCTCAGAGGTTAAGAGCAGAGGACCAGGGTTCGATTCCCAGCACCCACATGGCAACTCATACCTGTTTGTATCTCTAGTGCTAGGGGATCTGACACAGACACATGTACAGGCAAAACACCAATGCACACAAAATAAAAATAATTTTGTAAAAGAGAATTGAGCACCCTTAGATTCTGGTGTCCGCAGGGGATCAGACCTCATGGGTGTCCAGGGGCTTCTGTGGTGTTGAGAACTGCTGTAGATGTTCACCATTGAGACATGCCTCACCTTTGCTCAGGAGCACATGCTCACTGTATCACAGTAACACAAGAACACGAGTGTGCAGTCTGTCCATCTGTCTGTGCTCCTGGGTTCACAGCCCTTCCTCTGTTCCATATATCACTTCTAAAATGTTACTCTGTTCCATATATCACTTCTAAAATGTTACTCTGGATCCAGAACTTCATTTAGATTGACCCAGCATGTAGTCCCAGAATTCGGCAAGCATATGAAATACCGTGATTTGTCGAAGAGGAGGGGTTTGGGTCTGAAGCTGTGTATGACAACAATGATGGCTGGAAAGGGGCCTGCTGGTACCCATCAGTAGGCTGAAGAAATGATAGCTTTTTATCTTAAACAGTTTACTCCCCCACAAAAGGGAAAAAGCACTGGTCAGACTTAGTTTATAGAAGTCTTGCAAACCTGAGAAAACTAAAGTTGGAAGGCAAGAAGTTAGTGACCAAAATTAGTTTCTGTGTGCTGTATATGCGCCAGGGGAAAATGTTAAATTTAAATGTCCTCCACCATTTTCCACCTTACCCTTGAGATAAGTCTGTCACTGAATCGAGCTAGGCAGCGACCAACAAGCTCTTATGATCCTCCTGTCTTCCCCCTCCTTACTGGACTTACAGGCATGTACAATCACATCTGGATTCCTTTCTTTGTTTTGTTTTTGTTTGGCTTGGTTTATTTTTTACTTATTTTTATGTATTTGTTTGTTGAGAGGGTTTCTCTGTGTAACAGCCCTAGCTGTCCTGTAACTAGCTCTTGTAGACCAGGCTGACCTTGAACTCACAGATATTCCCCTGCCTCTGCCTCCCGAGTACTGGGATTAAAGGCGTGTGCTACCTCGGCTGGCTCACATCTGGCCTCTTATATTGGTCCTGGAGATTTGAATTTAGGTCCTCAATGCTTGCACAAGTGTGCTAGTCCACTGAGCCACCTCCTTCCTGATTTAAGTTTCTTTTTCTTGTTTTTGGCAAGTCATTACACATCTCAGAGATGTGAGGATATAGTTACATTATAGGCAAATAGGGAGTAACTGTCTTAGTTTCTTTTCTGTTACCATGACAAAACACCATGACCAAGGCAGCATGGGGAGGAAGGGAAGCATTTAATCTGGGCTTCATGGCTCCAGAAGGTAGTAGAGGCCATGATTATCATAATGTGGGCATGGCAAAAGGCAGGCATTGTGCTGAAGCAGTAACTGAGAGCTTACATGATAACAGCCAGGAGGCAGAGAGGGAACTAACTGGAAATGGCGTGGACTTTTGAAACCTGAGAGCCCACCCCTAGTGACACACCTCCTCCAACAAGGCCACAACTCCTCATTTTTCCCAACAGCACTACCAACTACAGAGCAAGCATTCAAATATATGAGTCTATGGGACTCCGTTCTCATTCAAACCACCGTAGTAGCAAACACATCTTCAGCTCCAAGTTGGTTGGTGCCATCCACCTTCCAGGTGAGATCAGTGGGACAGGATGTGAGATTCCTGTTATTTGAGACTGAAGCTTCAGCACAGACAGTTCCTTTAGGGAGATGGTGTCTGTCCCTTCAAAGGCCCTCAGTTGCTACATGGATGCAGGCTCAGGGTGTCTCAACCTTGGTTTTCCTAGTGCTTTCCTGTGTACTTTATCTGTCCTTGTGCGGCATCATGGAGTCAGATGTGGCTTTGTGAAGATCAAATGTGACCACTGTAACGTGAAATAGGTAGGTGAAAACAGGTGGTATTTTGATGGAGTTATCAAAGGCATTGCGCTTCAGAAGCACGCTTTTCCTGGGGAGACATTTACAAACATCTGCTTGCCCCAGATAGGGAACCAAGGGTAGAACAAATTATAGGTGTCACCAGAGTCCAACTTGGTGAACCAGTGCATTTTCCTGGGGTTACTTAGAAGAGCCAACACAGGTGACAGTTTATAACAGCTGGAAACCTGGAACACGTTAACAACCTACAGCAGCTCAACAGGTTGGGTGTGTTCTTAGTGGTTCTGTTGGGCTAAACTTTTCCCAGGCAGCTTAGCTGCTCTCCTCTGTCTTTGCTTCTTCCTGGAAGCCAAGCTGATCTGAGAGCAGTCTTTGCTGTTTAAATACTCTTGGGGGAGGAGGGTTCTAGCTAATTTGGTCAGTTTCAGAGACTTCCTGGAGCAATTTTGAGACGTTTTCTTCTGGTTCCTCCAGGATAGAGCGGGGCACCTCCCCTTAGAACATTCTGTGATTTTCACGTTGTAAACATCCTTCCCTATAAGATCCTGTTTTACTTTTAAATCCTGTGTCTAAAGTTCCCAGTATGATGGAAGGCTTTAACCTTGGAGGAAACTTCTGAGCAATAAATAGAAGCTCACATTTTCCATAGAGGCCCAGGAAGGTTACTGATCCCCAAGACTGAGGTCTTCATCTAATTCTGGTTCTTACAGACTTTCCAGATAACCTATTCAGCTTGGCCAGTATGAGGTTTGGGGAGGCCAATGCCAACATGTCGCTGTAAATGTGAATAGCAGAGTCTTGTGAACCATGAAGGAAGGAAGGAAGCCAGATGTGGTGGCTCACACCCATTGTTGGGTCCAGGGGGGTCACGCAAAGATGGGACAGACCACCAAAGTTTAATAAACCAGAAGCAAGCTTTATTCCAAAATCCAGGAAAAAATAAAAAATATCTCCATGGGGCACAAAAAGCTTATCAGCTAGCTGAGATCACAGCCAGAGATGGATTCTGTAAGGCTGTGGCAAAGGCCGGTTTCTGAACCCAGCTTTTATACTAGGGGCACCAGGCATTAGGTCTGAACAAAGGAATTTTTACAATCTTGAGGTAAAACTCAGATACAGATTGCCTTACTTAACAATCTCCGTTAACAGAGTTTTTCAGTTAAACTAGTGTTTGTACTTAATCTGTTGCCTACCTTGGTCCTTCCAGGTAGTGTTTGCTGAAGCCCTGTGCTCTCCCCTTTGATGCTGCCAGTTTCACAGAGCAGGGATAATGTGTAACCTGGAGGTTCTATATCTGTTACCTAAAAGTTGACTCAGCTCATGTCCATAGGCTAGCTCTCAGCTTGCAGAGAGATGCTTTGGCCTCATGAATAGAGCTATGGGTTGTAAAGCGGAGTAGCCCACTGTTAATAATTCATCCTTAAGCCGCTGAGAAAGCTGCTGAGAGTCTGTTCTCATTCTCCTATGCTTACAACTTTATATTTCTTTATTTCTACATTCCTATTTCTGAAATCTACATTTTTATATTCTTATTCCTGGACCCTTTATCTATCATCCCGACACTCAGGAGGCCAAGGCCTAAAGACTACAGCAAGTTTGAGGGAGCCTGGACTTTATAGCGAGACCTTGTCCTTTAAAGGCGGGTGTAGAGGATTGGATGGATGGGACTGGGAAGATGGGTCAGTGGTTAAGATCACTTGCTGCTCTTGCTGCTGTGGTCCCAGCACCCACATAAGTGCCTACCGTCCAATCATCTGTAACTTCAGTATCAGGGATCTCACTCCTGACCTCCATGAACACCAGGCATGCACATGGTTCACACACAGATATACATGCATGCAAAACACTCATACACATAAAAATTAAAAAATAATAGCTATTTTAAAAACTGAGCCATATGTGGTGGTATACACCTATAATCCCAGCACTCAGGATACTGAAGGCAGAGGATCCTGAGTTTATGGATGATAGCCTGAGCTGACAGTATTGGTGTTGGCTCAGAATTCCAAGACCAAGTTCTCAGCACAAAGGTTTATTTGCCCCAGAGGGACAAAGGGTAGCGAATAAGAGACAAAGAAAGGAGATAGAGGGAAAGGGGACAGGAACAAGGGAGAGGAAGCAGGAATATTTGTCCGAGAGGGGGACAAAGGACTGCCTCTGGAGAGAGAGGAGACGGATGTGCCCCATAGGAAAATGGCGGTGTACTAAAGGTAAAAGGGGAAACTCTGAATTAGGATGAGGTGTTTAATTGGGCATATTAATTAGGTGAGCCAAAGGGGGCTGGACTTCAGTACTTTAATAGCTGGGCCTCAGGAGGAAGTGGTCAAATAAGGGAATAGACCTTGGTGGCTATCTTTGGAAATGTAGTCTAACTGGTTTTAGCAAGGCAGAGGGAGTGGAGAAGAAGGGCAAGGCCTGCCAGAGGCTTGTTTGCTGTGCTTGGGCTGGCAAGAGTCCGTTCCTTCATGGGCTACATAACAAGACTCAAAACTACATGTTTTTAAAGTGTATTAGCTTTTTGTTGGATTTTGATTGCCTCTGTCAAATGGTAAAAACAAAATGCCTCTGGAGCACTCTGAGTTACTTCCTGCACTTGGTGTAAGATAAAAGGTCTGAGTTCACATCTGAATCTCCACTAATCCCTGAGTTTGAAAACCTACCAGTGCCTGAGCTCAAAATCCCACCAATCCCCAGGCTTGCCCCAAGCTCAGGACTTGAAATCCTAATCTCTACCCGGAAATCTCTATCCTGGAAAACTCTTCCCCCAAGAAACCCTCTGTAAGACCTGTCTCCTCCTCAGTTCCACACTGCTTCTCTCCGAAGGAGAGGCAGCCACCCTCTTGTCTTTCCCAGGAAATCTCTTGTGTGAGGTTTGTTGTGCATAGTGACTTTGTGGTATTCCTTGGCTCCCAGCTAACTACCAGGGTACCTTTACCCTCAGAGCTGCAACACTTACTCAGATCTGTCTAGACCATGATCACGTCACAGGCTCTGTCATGTTCTGGCTGGTTTGTTTTTAATTTTGTTAGATATTTCAAAGGATCATTTTACTATTATTTATTTTTATAGCTTTAAAGATATATTGGTATTCTATGAAAGCAATACTAATTCCTTGAGTATTTTTAGGCAGAACCTCTTGAAAAACTGAAAGCTCTGCCACATGAAGGTTTTTGATGGGGAAGATTGGGCCACAGGGAGTGCGCGAGTCAGCCAGTAAGATCACGAGGTGAGTCATTGGATTGTCCAGAAGGGGTTACCTGTTTCCTGCTGCCTCCATGTCTGAACCTAGTTGCTTCCCTCTCCCCTTACTTCAGAGTGACTGGGGCCCACGGCATTATCGTCAGAGAGTTGACGATTACTGTGTTATCTCCTGTCCTTCCATTGATGGCCAGAGTTTGGGGATGTAGTGTACTTGAGCAACCGCTGCTCTCTGACTTCAGAGTTATCCTTTCTGTCCTGGGTTGGTGCCGGTAAAGGCTCCTGTTATCTTTTTCATTACATCGTATGTATGTCTGCATCTCAAACCAGGCTGCTGGGGCCATGGGGCCTCAGCGTGGGCCAGAACTGAAGGGTGATTCAGAGCCTTTAAGGGATGGGATCTAGTTAGAGGCCTCTGGGTCCCTGGCATGTGACGTTGGAGGGCATTGTGGAGCCTCTTCTGTTCTGGTTGCTTCCTGGGTGGGCATCTTGCTCACCACATGCTCCCACCATTGTATGCGGTTTCACCAGCCTTAAAATCAACCGAGACGATTGGCCCGAAACCTCCAAAACTGAGTCAAATGATTCTTCCTGTAGCTGTTTAATAGACTGGGAGGTGGGGTGGGGGCACTCCTGGAAAAATGCCCGTCATCACATACACACACACACACACGCACGCACGCACGCACGCACGTGCACGCACGCATATACACACACAATTTTGGCATTTCTTCTTAAATTGCTCCGTGGAGCAGCCCCCTTTATGGCTTAAAGGAACCTCTTGGCATTCAGTCAGGATTGCAGTAAATTCATGGTTCACACTTTCAGGGTAACCCTGAGGGAAGTCCCCTTTTCCTCAAGACAAAAGAATCTGCTTACCCACATCCTCTTGAGGTCTTCTTGGAGCTTTGTGTGTTGTTCCTCAGAGCAGTGACTAGCTCATGCTCCTGTTGTATGTATGCAGAAAAATCCACGGCTTTCATACTAGATCTGATAGACATTGAATGGGTTTCCATGTGGGGTTACATCATCTGAAACGAAACCTCTAGTCCTGCTGAAGATCAGGAGTGAGCCACGTCAGTGAGCCACGTCACATAGCAGGCTGTGGAGTTCCCGTGTTCACAAGAGTTTTGTAATGCCTTGTTTTTTTTTTAACTAATTAATTTATTTATTTATTTATTATGTATACAATATTCTCTCTATGTGTATGCCTGAAGGCTAGAAGAGGGCGCCAGACCTCTTTACAGATGGTTGTGAGCCACCATGTGATTGCTGGGAATTGAACTCAGGACCTTTGGAAGAGCAGTGAATGCTCTTAACCTCTGAGCCATCTCTCCAGCCCCTGTAAGCCCCTGTAATGCTTTAATGTTTTAAGCATGATTCAGGTTGTAGTGTTTTGATAAATACCATTTACCAAGTTGAGAACTTCTCTCCTATTATTGCTAATGAAAAGATTTAATCATAAATTTGTACTACTTGCCCGGTGATGGAGGCAGAGGTAGTAGGATCTCCTTGAGTTCAAGGCCAACATGGTCTATAATGCTAATTCCAGGACAACCAGAACTGTTACACAGAGAAACTTGAAAAGCAAAGTGGGGTAGTGTTTGGGGAAAGAAAGAAATTTGTACCATTTGTTTATTAAGTAAAAAAAAATTAACTGTTCTGCTTTTATTTGAAGATTTAACACATACAGATTCATGTAGCCTTTATGCTGATCAGGAGGCAGGAAAGTTCTGTCACCTCAAGGAACTCAATGCAAACCCACTCTTATCACATCCTGGGCTGTATTCTCTTTTTGAGAATGCCATTAATAGAATTGTCCACATATAACCTTTGCAGTTTGAGTCCTTCACTCCTGAGTATCTGTGAGATGTGTCTATTGATTACATCAATACCCGTCATCTAAATACAGAATGGTATTTCCCTGTGCGAACACAGCTGTTTTCTAATAACCCGATGTTATGTTTTCATTTCAGTTGTTTTAACTTTTTAGGTTTATCTTATGTGTATGTTTTGTTTGTGTGCATGAATGGATTTGACCAACTTGTGTGTGTGGTGCCCATAGAAGCTAGAAGGCAGCCCCGGGTCCTTAGAACTGGAGTTACAGACCATTGTGAACCACTGTGTGATTGCTGAGAATTGAGCCTGTGTCCTCTGGAAGAGCAGCCAGAACTCTTAACCACTGCCCTCTCTCGGGTCTTTCCAGTCTCCAGAGTGTCTTTTTCGTCCATTTATCATATGGCTACGTCTTTTGTGCAGTGTACATGTTCAAGTCCCTCCTACTTTTGAGTTGCTTGTTTTCTTACTATTGAATTTTAAGAAATCTTTGCATATTCTGAAGGCATTTCGGTAAGTGATTTGCTAATATTTTTTCCTCATCTCCACTTGTCTTTGATTTTTTTCTACCCTTGACATTTCTGATAGATCTTTCTCTAATAAAGTCATTTATTTATAAGTACATATTTCTTGGATTTCTTTGTGGATTTTTGTCATGTCTAAGATCTCTGCCAAATGCCAAGTCATAAAAGTATTTATCTGTTTTATCCCAAGTGTTTTATAGCTTTATGCTTGCTACTTATATATAATATATCTTGACTTAATGGTATAAGGTGTGAGGTTTAGGTAAAGGTTTTGTTTCCTATCTGTGGACACCAGCTGTTGAGAAGACTGTCCTTTCTCTTTGTGTTGCTGTGAAAGACCCAAAGGTTTTGTGTTTACGTATGTTTCTGGCCTCCGATCCCTGACCTGTCTGTTCCTTCCCGAATACCTCGCTGTGGCCTTGGTAGTTGTGAACTATGAAATAATGATTCTTCCAACACCATTAAGGCACATCCTCAGCCTCTTTTATAAAATTATCACCATTGTTATTAACTGATATGTGTGAGGTAGAGTACAGATTGTACATGCCACAGTGTACGTGTAGGGATCAGAAGACGCTCGCAGGGGTCAGTTCTCTCTGTCATGTGGTTCAGGGGATCCAATCCCAGTCATCGGGCTTAGTGGCAAGTGCCTTTATCTGCTGAGCTATCTTGCCAGAATCTATTTGCTTTGTTCTGAATTAAGAAGAAAACATTCTCTTTAATTACTACTGTCGTACATGTATAAAAGTTTATGGAACTGCACACTGAAAATCAGGAGCTGGAGAGATGGCTCGGTGTCTAAGAATAAATACTTGCTGCTATTGCAGAGAACTGGAGTTCAATTTCTAATACATCAGGGGACTCACAACTGCCTGTAACTCTGACTCCAGGGGATCTAATATTATCTCCGTATATATACACAAAGACAGATAGACACACAATATATAAATAAAATATTTTTTAAAAATCAGGTTTAGTATAATTTTTTAAATTTAAAATATAACATCTGCAGGTGAAGTGAACAATTGGAAATAATTTAAAATGTAGTTTCAAGTCTGGTGAGATGGTTTATCTTAGAGATGGTCACTCGCTGCCAACCCTGACCACTTGAGTTTGTTCCCTGAGCCCCATAGGTGAGATGAGAGCAATGACCCCCACGTGTTGTCCTTAGACCTCTGCGTGTTCACTGCAGTTCTTGCACCCATGTGCCGTCCTTTGACCTCTGCGTGTTCACTGCGGTTCTTGCACCCCCACATTCATACATACACCATATACACAAAAATAAATGTTTTTAAAAGAACCACAGTATCATTTATATTAGCAGTAAAGGGGTGCATAGATGTAAATCTTGCAAAACATAAACAAGATCCACACAAGGAAAAGTGTAAAACTTTGATGAAAGGAGTGAAGGAACTAAGTAACCGTATAGCTATTCCATGTTGATGGATAGGGAGACTCAATACCATCGGAATGTCGGTTTTTTCCAACTTCTATAAAGCCAGCAAATTCTAAACAGATTCCCAGTAAGTGTGATGTAGATATTGCAATAGTGCTAGTTTCCAGCTTCACAGGATCTGGAATGTGCGAGGTCTGAGGAAGTCCACATATCCAGAGATGAGCTGGAGCTGAGCTCTAGACGGATCTCTGGTGTTAGATAAAAGCCGGCACTCCTTGGGAACCTGTGGAACTCCTCAGAAGGAATCCCTCCTCCCAGATACTGTTGGCCTTATAATCTGCATGATTCTGGTTCTCTGCCTGTCTGGTTCTCTCTCTGCTCTGGGTTCTCCCAGATGCCTCTGGATATTTTCTCTCTCTTTCCTACAATAAAATTTTTCCCCTAATGGAGTCAGCAGTTTCTTCTTTGTGCCTATGCTGGTGGAGTCATCTAGGAGTCAACCCTCCAGGCATCACCTATGGGGGTTTGGTGAGCCTCTGGCAATGCCTGTAGGGGGATAGATTAGGATAATGGAGGTGGGAAGACTCATCTTTAAACTGGGCAGCACCATTCACTGGGCTGAATAAAAAGAAGAAAAAGAGCTGTCTGCTTCCTGATTGTGGATGTGACATGACCAGCTGCTTCAAGTTTCTGCTCCATTGACACCCCTGTCACAGTGGACTGCACCCCTGAACTGTGAGCCAGGATAAACCCATTCTCCCTTAAGTTGCTTTTATCAGGGTATTTTTTTCACAGCAACAAGAAAAGAAACTAAGGCACGCCAAACTGTCTGGGGTTCATAGTCAAAGCCAAAAGACACAGAATAAAATGTCCAAAACTGAAATGGAAGAGTGAGCTTGACTCCCCTGATTTAAAGTAATCAAGACAGTGTGGTATTGATAAAAGACCAAACATATAAATGGAATGGAACAGATTTGAATACAGACTGTTAGGAACATAACAAGAACCATTTTGTGTAACTCAAAAGCCACTTTATGTGACTTGGAATAATATAATGCCTAGCATGCTGCCAGGTAGCTTTGGTAAGAGGTAGGCTGGTGTGGGAAGTCCTTCTGTATTTGTGTTGCTTTTATTGGTTAACAAATAAAGAAGCTGCTTTCGGCCAATGGCTTGACAGAATTTAGCAAGACTGGAAAAGATAGAGAGTAACGAGTCAGGAAGAAGCCATGTAGCCCCACCAGAGACAGATGGATGGAACTTTACCTGGTAAGCCACAGCCACATGGCGATACACATATTAATGGAGATGGGTTAGTTTAGGATATAAGAGCTAGCTAGCAATCCGCGTAAGTGATTGTCCAAGCAGTGATTCAAATAATATAGTTTCTGAGTGATTATTTCAAGTCAGGGCTGTAGGGAAATGAACTCGTGGACTCCAATGTAGTAATAAGGGGCGGCGGCGGGGCTGCATTCCCAGCACCCCGGCCTCCTGCTCGGCTAGCTTATGCCCCAAAATAATTACACAGACACTGTATTCTTTTAAGCACTGCTTGGCCCTTTAGCTCTAGCACTTACAGGCTAATTCTCACATCCTGATCAACCCATCTCTAATAATCTGTGAGAACCAATCTTACCGGGAAGATTCTAGCCTAGTCCATCCTGGGTCGGAGCTTCATGCCGGGAGCGGGGCATGGCGTCTCTCTCAGGCGTCTGCTCCCTAGAGGAGAGCTGTGGAATCTCTGAGCTCACTTCCTCTTCCTCCCAGCGTTCTGTTCTGTTTACTCCTCCCACCTATCCTCTAACCAATAAAATGGGCCAGGGCAGTTCCTTTGTTAGCCAATGACCTTCCTCCATCACTCCAACAACAGTGGCCCTTAAAAGCAAGCTCCAGGCAGGCCACCCAGAAGGTCAAATAGGAGATTAGCCCAGGACAGGCCTTGACATACTAGTGAAGTAAGCCCAAGGTGCTGTGGCTGTGATAGTGAACCAGCTCGGGGCTGTGAGCTGCTGTCCAATGAAATGATAGAAAAATTGAACCTTTGGGAATGGTCTCTAGGATTGTACTGCTGTACTCCAAAGACACAGCTTCTCTAGCCTCATTGGCGATACCCATCAGCAAGAAGACTTAAGGCACTGTGTGTGGTCCTGGCCTTAGTGTCCAGTGGACTCCAGCATTGTCCCTGGACCCACACAAGCCTGCCTAGGCTCTCAAAGACTTCCTGGGACCTTCATCAGGGCCATCCTCTCAGCCTGCCGCAGCTGAATCACGTCGGAAGTGGGCTGAGCCTGCAAGGTTCTGAAGTTCCTCACTAGAAACTAGAAGTGTCCCCAGTGTCACCGCCACCCTCGTCCAGCAAGGATGATGCGACCACCGGAGCTCTTCTTGCATCAATTTTCAGGACTTTATTTACAGCAATCTATCTCCTCCTTCTCTTTCTCTCTCTCTCCTCTCTCCCCGGGCAAACCTCTCCCAGCCCTTAAGTAGGCATGGGCTGCCAACCCCGAACTGCCAGGTGGGCACTGCCCATAGGTTCACGCATATGCAGGCAGCTGATAATCATTGTGTGATCATAGCATAGGTCAGGTCTTAGCCATCTCAGGAGTTGATTATACATCTCCATCAGGTGTGACACCACACAGCTCGCTACACCCCAGCAGAACTCTGCAGCAGCTTTTCTGCCCGAACAACTGTTCCCTGCTTAGTGATATATCTGTTTAAATTTTATATTGAAAGACCCCTATCTAGCAGCATTAAGTTAGCAGCAGCAATAACAAGCCCAGCCACCCCCCCCCCCCCCAGCTTCAAGAGTAACTTATAGATTTGTGGGACTCCCAAACACCTCATTCCTTGGCGTGTAGGTTAAGCCAGACTAAATCACATGGTGTGGAACCTACTGCAGGTCCCTCCAAACCTGTGAAAATAGGGAGATGTTCTTTGTTCATAGTGAAAGACCCTCTGGACATTCCCCCCCCCACCAGAATCCGCAGCTGGCCTGCTCCCATGAGAACATCCTGTTCGCTTGAGACCCTCAGGACCCTCTCAGGACCTGCAGCTAGCCGGCTCTCATGAGAACATCCCATTTGCTTAGGGAAACAGGATGCCTATAGTCAGCACATGTGCACAACTTAGAATATCAGCAATTCACAAAAGAAACAATTCCCCCTATGAAAGATCCCAGCTTAGCTGCTGTAACGTCATTTCACAAAGCTTTTGACGAACAAATGTAAGTGCAGAGTGAGGTCAGGGTCCCTGGCTGCAAAGCAGGATATCTATATCTATAGAATAGGACAGGACATCAATTAACAGGAAATCTGTTGCCATACATCTGTGCTGGGAAAGGAAAAACCAAAAGAGGAACAGGATATCTGTTCCCATACATCTGTGCTGGGAAAGGAAAAACCACCTATGCCCCTTGCCCCATTCCAACTGACCACTAACCACGCATTTGCTTCTGTAATCTGCTTCTGCTGCCCTCTTTCCTATAAAAAGACCTTCCCCCAGTCTGCAGGCACGCTAGTCCTCCGAGCGACTAAGACGCCCCAGGTACCTGTGTATCTGAATAAACCTCTTGCTGATTGCATCCGCACGAGTGGTCTCGCTGTTCCTTGGGAGGGTCCCCCAGACTGAAAGGCAGCCCACCTCGGGGGTCTTTCAATATTAGCGTTATATTATCATAAGGAATGTTTGTGTGGTAGATGGAGCATATACAAAAGACAGATCTTGTGTGGACAAACTAATTGCTGAGCGCCTCGTAGCCCATAGCTCCATTCTCTCCACACAGACCCATAAAGGAAGTGGCAATGAGGTTTGGAATGTAGACTTTTAAGAAGAACAGGATAACCACTTTCTAAAAAGTAAAATTCAACACCGTTCTCACATCTCTAAAGTTAGATCAGATAGATCATCTTTAATCTGAAACACAAAACTATATAATCTCTAAAAGATAGCACGAGAGATTAAAAATCTAGTGTCCTTGGGTTGCTTCCTGAAAACCATGAGGGGAGCAGCTTCTGCCTTATACTCTTCCTTATGTATCCAGTCAAATCTCAGTCTAAGAGTGATGGATCCAGACAGTCTTGGACTGAAATTTCTGGATCCAAATTTAATCTATTACTCTATTACTCATAGTAATGAAGACCTCAAGACCCAAATTATTTGAAAACTTACATTCATGCAGGACACTGAATAAATATTTATAGCGCTTTTCATAGTTACCATAACCTGGAAACAACAAAGATATTCAAGAGTGAGTGAATAAGAATACTGTAGTCTGATGCACAGACTCACAACCAGACATCAGATGGAGCTCAGGGAAGGGAGGATTGTAGGAGCCATATGGGTCAAGAGGGGACACCACAAGAAAACCCACAGAATCAACTAACCTAAACTCAAAGAAGCTCACAGAGACCGAACCAACAACCAGGGAACCTGCATGAGACTTATGTAGGCTCTCTGCATATATGTTACATTTGTGTAGCTTGTGGGACTCCTAACAGTGGGAACGGGCTATCTCTGACATTTTTTGTTGACATCCCTGGGAGGCCTGTCCTTTAATGAATAAAAATGAGAGGAGTGGATGGGGTGGGGCCAAAGGGGAGGTGGGAGGAGCAAGGAGGAAAGGAAGGCGGGGAAACTGTAGTCAGGATGTTTTAAAAAAAACTAATAAAATCATTTAAAAATAACTAAACAATGAAAAAATGAATTAAAATTGATTATATTGAGATTAGTATTAGAAAAATAATCTGTAGCCCATCGGATAATTAAACACTATTCAACAGTAAAAAGAAACGAGGAAGTGCTGGAGGGATGGTTCATGCTTAAGAACACTGCTGTTCTTTCAGAGGACCCAAGTTCAGTTCCTAAAAACCCAGCTTCAGGGGATCCAAGGCTGCTTTTTGGCCTCCACAGGCGCACACACACACACACACACACACACACACACACACACGTACACAGAGAGAGAAAAAAATAAAATACCACAAATATGGCTCAGTGACAGAGTGTATGTTTAGCATGCACAAGACCCCAGGTCCAGTCTACTTTACCATAAAGGAGAAAGTAGGAGAAGGAAGGAAGAGGAAGGCGTAACCAAGCCTCTCCTCTCAATTAGCTTACATGCATATTACTAGCTAAAAGAAGTCAGTCTGAAAGCATATATACGTTAGTCCAACTTAATGACATTCTGGAAATAGGTTGATGACTTAAAAAGATGGGGGTGTGTGGATGGTTGCTGGGGTCTTAGGAGGGGAGGGAAAGAAAATCTTATGTAAATTAAGGACTCACTTTAGTCAGTGCCCTAACTGGCTCATTGTCGGGCTCAGAGGAAGCCCCGAGTGTATTGTTGCCGTGGACACAATCATGACAAGGACCAGAGCCTTGGATCCATGGGAAACTGACAAAGATATTCCCCATATTGGTCAGACTCAAAATTGGCAAAGCCTTCTCTTTTTTGGTCCAAGTACCCCTGCATGTTTACAAATTATTGATCAGTGTGTATCAAAACTAGCAGCTGCAGATTCCTCTTCCCAAATGTTTGCGTCTGAGATTGCTTGCCTACAGACTCCTACCAAGATTAGCTAAACTCTCCCCCTGTGCTGTACATAGTAAGCCCAGCAGGTTCTGGGTAGTGGTGACAGCAGGTCCATCAGACCACACACAGCCTACCTGACCCCAGGTTTTCTGTACATGTCTGTTTCCCTGTCCTTTCTTCATTTTCTTTCTTCCAGAGTAAGATATCCGGAAAGGATGTGGGTTTCTGTTTTTAGCTGCTGTTTTGTGATTTGTTTGTTGTTGGGTTTTTTTTTTGTTTTTGTTTTTTGTTTTTTTTTTTTTTGATTTGAGACAAGGTCTTCCTATACAGATCAGTGTGGGCGTAAACTTAAAACAATTCTCCAGTCTCTGGCTCCCAAGAGCTGGCATTGACAGCACATAACCAGCATGCTCAGCACTTGGGTGAGTTCTGAAGATCCATAAGGAGTCAGAATGGGAGCAGCACTCCAATCTTAAATCTGTCTATCCAAGTAACCCTTTGCCAACATTGTAGGCTCAACACTTCCTACTGTTCCAAAATGACTAACCCATATGTAGAAACCCTGGCCACTTCAAATGCTTATGCCCTGCCGTTTCACTTGGTGTCTAATAACTCAGGCCTCCATTCAAGTTGTGATTCTGTTACTGTCACACAGCTCCTGCCACCTCCATACAAACTTCTGCTGAAGTTCCTGCCATGGAATTCCCCTGCTTTTGACTCGTACAGGTGCCTCTCACTTGCCAGTCTGTTGCTGTTCGCTCTTCGTGTACCCTGCCAGTCAGACTACTTGCACAACTCTGAGCCCTGAGGTTACAGTTACAGGCACCAGGCTCGCCTCCAGCTCATAGATTCCCTTATTCCTTCCCCAAGTCTTTGGTATGTTGGGACTATGAGTGTTTAACTCTAGCATCTTCCAAGCTATGTGAGTCTGAGTTATGGACGAGGTTTCACCCCCTGACATTATCAAAGTGACCTGCATTGAATGACTTCAAAGTATTTCCAGTGCCCTTGAGCTACCAGAACACACTTAAGCAAGTCCAATTCCAAATTCTGACCCGGTTTCTGCTCCCAAGTGGGTAAAATCTTTTTTATGTATGTGGGTATTTACTTGTATATATATTTGTGGACCACATATGTATCTGGTGCCTACAGAGGTCAGAAAAAGGTATCAAATCCCTTGGAACTGGAGATACAGATAGATGTGAGCCCCCAGGTGGGTGCTAGGAATCAAACTCGGGTCCTGTGCACAAGCAACAAGTGCACTTAACCTCTAAGTCATCTCTCCAGTCACGCGTCATCAAAGCCTCTGCCAACCTAGGAACGGACCAGAACTCTGAAAACTCCTTATATAAATACCAGGTCTGTTCCACGTATTTCCCACACCAGGGTTCTGGACAGAGACCCCAACATGCCCTTTTACCTTTGAATTTTCTAAAATTAGATTGCTTTTTTTCCCCTCTGTCATTTCAGGATGCTGGAGAAAGGAAACAACAGCAGAAGCCGTGTGTTAAAATAAGATGGGTGTTGGAAGGGTCTTGGACAAATTAATGATAATAAAGCCCACCCCTCTTCTATTTGAAAAGGCAATCAGGTCATGTCTGCCCAGTTACAGCTGCTCTATCTGTATACCATTCTGGAAATTAACACCTACAACAACAGCTGCCTGTGAGTATGGTAAATCCTAAATTGGTGTTTAAATACATCACTAGGGGAGGAGTCTATTGCCAGGAGAGCTAAACACTTGCCCTAAGCCCTCTAACAATGGGTAAGACTGGACTAGGATTACTGAGGATGCAGTGGTGGGACACTCAGGGGGCACCAACTTGCTTCAGGCTGAAGCCTGCATGTCTCCACTACCTGCTCCTCCAGTTACCCAGATCCTAGCTGCAGTTAGTGTGCTCAAGGCCTGGGTCTAAGCCCCATGGGCGGAGAACCCACTGAGAGGCGCAGCAGTATGTCAGCCTCTCAGCAAAGGCTCAGAGTAATCACCACGGCAATTAGAATTTACTGGATTAATGTTCTTACTGTGCTGTTTCTCCAACCCCTTTTCTCCATGTTTGCTCTTGACAGTTGCTTGCTTCTTGCTTCTCTGTTTCCCTTTCTCTGTTTTTCCAGTTTGCTTCATTCAGAATAGAGTTCCCATTAGTACTGTGGTAAATTTCAACTCTTCTCAAAAACTTGTCTCCCCGTAACCATTTCTACCTTGTGCGTCTGGAAGGGGAAAACTAAGGAAACAGACCTCTTCCTGGTAACTACAGCCCTGTGGGTGGCTGAACACCAGCACCTGTACTGGGCTGTACTTCCCATTTTATTTCTTTCACTGCCTGCTTCATGTTATTTATGTTAATTGAGTTGAATAATATCTTTTCCAGCCAGTAATTTGTTCTTGTTGTTTGTGTGTTTTGACATAAGGTCTCACTATGCAGTGTGAACAAGAACTCCCAGGAAGGAGCTGTGTCTACAGACTAATTGACTAATTAGAGCTGCAGTAATGTGGAAAGATTGGAATGCTCTATGTCCAGATGCTTAGCACCTTGCCAGGTAGCTTTAGACCCAGGAACAGCCATTTCTTGTCCACCCTTCTTGTAGCTTACATCCTACGACTGATAGAAAATTCTCTGGAAATCTATCACCTCCTTGTATGACTTGCGTCACAGAACCCAGACCAGGAAATGAAGAAATGACAGGCACATGGGTACACACGCTGGGACGGGGTGGTCGAGGCTCTGGGAGGGAGAAGCTGCAGCCCCTCAGAAGCTCGGTGTGTTTATCACACACAATTGAACCAGGAGGTGTTGTTGTCTGTGGTTGAACAAGGAAATAGGTTTAGCTAGTCTTGGTCGGGAGCAATCTTCAGGCCACACAGGAGAGGGTGGGGAAGCTACAGTAAACAACGCACACGCTGTGAACACTCCCGGAGCCAGACGAAGGCTTTGCCACTCTCCCGGGGCTGACACATCAGGGTCCTTGACATGGCTGTGCCCATGTCAACAATATACATTTACTCAGGAATTCCCTTACTTCCTACAGAAATCTATGAACTTAATAGAGCATTCCATCAATCCCAAAACCAAGAATGGAATCGCACGGCATCTGAGGCCCTTAGAAGAGCTGTCCCATCTTGCTGTAACTGTCACTCTTATGCACCCACCAATATACTTTAAACTTGACCTGATTTATGACTTTGTTTTTTAAAATTATGAAACTGCTTCCATGTTGGAACATGGAATTTGAGGTAACCTAAATCTGTTCCCAGGTCACGGTCACTTATATTTGACTCTCAAATAAACTTTATTTTTCTCTAAGGTTAAAGCAATACACACACACACACATACACACATATACATACTGCTTATATTGCAATATATATTTGCATTGACAGTAGCCCAGGCTCACTTTGAGATTGGGATTCTTCTGCCCTGTCATCTAGAGTACTGGGATTATTCTTACCATCCCTGGCCAGTTAGTGAATTTTTTAAGGAAACCTTCAGTCCCAGCACTCAGGAAGTGAGGCAGGAGGATCTTTATGAATTCAAGACCAGCCTGGTCTACATAGTGAGTTCCAGACCAAACAAGACTGCATAGTGAGATCCTATCTCAAAGAAAAAAAGAAAAGAAAAAGAAATTGAGAAAGATAAAGAAAAAAGAGAAAGTGAAAATTTAATTTCAAAACTAGGTGACCGAGCCCTGTATATAAAAGCAAAGAGCCTTTCTTTATTCTTACACAGGTTCGTAAACTCAGACTCTCCATGTATCTAATGTATTGGAGTGGTCAAAGAGCCATGAGCTCAGTTGAGGTTGGGTTTTTTTATAGTAGCAAAGGTAGGGGTGAGGGGTTTCTAAGGTCCAGGACCCCCGACTGGCTGACATTTGTCTAGGGGTGCCCTGGTGAAAAGTGATGGGCGCATGCATTGGCAGGTGATCCTATCTACAATGTTGGAATGCCAGGGGCCTCCTCCTTGGTGAAAAGGCCATGGGTGTGTGCTGGGCTAAGGTGGAGCACGGGTGGTCTCAGTTTGCGGTCTTTCTTAGAATTAGGTAATGCCTTAGGGTAAACTGAGACTCAGGCCTACCTTGAGCTTGTCATAGTTGGGTCCTACAGATGCCAGCTAAGACTCCTAGCAGTAGTGGGGAGAGTGCCTGGACTGGCCTTCCCTGTAATCGGATTGGTGGCTACCCAAACTGTTATCATAGAACCTTCATCCAGTAACTGATGGAATTAGATGCAGAGATCTACAGCCAAGCACCAGACTGAGCTCCGGTTCTGAACGATCTTAACAGTTTCCAGGAGAGTCGGACAGGAATTTTATAGAATGTTAAGTGAAATGGATTAATAAAAATGCTGCGGATCCCCAGTGGCAGGAAGGAAGACCTGCCTGCCTCAGTGGATGGGGGAGGGAGTGGGCGTGGCTTGTCTCTTAAAGAGACAGAACAGATCATTACATTAAGCAACTAGGTTGGTTTGCAAGGTTTTCCAAATGATTAGACTGGGTATTCCTGAGGAAGAGCTTAGAAGTAACTAACATGCCCTTAGAGCTCAGAGGAACAGGTTGCCGGGTGCTGCTGGAAGACTAGAAGTGTCAGAGAAACTGGAAGGAAGAGCTCATCAGTGGCTGCACACACACTTAGACTTTTGTCTGAGGGCCAAAGCTTAATTTTTCATTTTAATTTTTCTCTCTGCTGGATTTTCTTTGTTTTTCCTTTATCCCTTTTATGCCACCTAAGACAAAGATTTCTGTGCAAGAAAAGATTACCTTGTAGGACCCAGCCATGACAAGCTCAACAGAGGCCTGAGTCTCAGAAGTTTACCCTGAGGCAGTACCTGGTTCTGGTAAAGACCACAACCTGAGACTACCCAGGCACCACCAAGGAACAGACCATCCAAAGAAAATTCCTAATCATTGTAGATAGGATCACCTGCCGGCACACACCCTGTTAATGTACCTTTTCTGGGTTTTGCCTTTAAATAATGCCCTCTAGAAGGACAGGGCACTTCCTCTTGCCGCCGCTGCACCAGTTGCTTCGATGAGGTCCCTGCCAGTTTGTATTGTGCACACAATAAACCTCGCTTTTGCATTTCAGTAGGTCGGTCTCCCTGGTGGTCTTTTGAGGTCCTCACGGACTGGGCATAACAACCTCACAACTGTAAGTTACATATTTTCCAAAAACAAATTAAAATCTTTACATAAAAAAATAATAAGATCACAAGTTACATGTTTTTCTTAGAAGCTCACAAGCAGTTAAATATTTTCCATTGTATTAATTTTCTCAGCATAACATCTTCACCTCAAAACAATGATTCTTTTATTACTGATTAACAAAGGTTTAAGCAAGCCAAGTGTATTTCTGCAGTTCCTTTGTACTGGCAGGCAGCTGTTTGTGGCTTCAGTGTAGCGGGTTTCTTTCTTAATTCCACTCTGGAGAAACTTTAAACCAGTGGTCAGCTAGCCATCTATTTTTCTTTACACACAATAGGGTCATTTAATTTACTTTCACAACTTTGTTTTTTCAAGGTGCACACCAGGCCTGTGATTAATTCTGTAAGCTGCATGACCAAGGGTGTAGGGGCACATCATTTTCTTTGATCATCAGCCTGTTTTTCCACAGGCAGAATTCGTGCGTCTATAATTTCTGGCCTCTGCAAAGGCTCACAGCTAACAAGGGGAAGGTAACTTTCAGCCTATATTTCCCTTTTATGCATCTCTTATTGGAGCAATTGGCAGAATAACCTAAATCATGTTCCTAATCATCTTTACTGTCAAAAAGTCCAATTAAGTCATAGGTCTAACTAATCAACTTTTCTTATAAAAATTGTCTTTATTATGATCTGTATGTAAATTTCCCAGTGAGGAGTGGGATTTTCCCAAGAAGAAAGTAATCATACCTTACCAAATGCAGCAGGTGCACAGCAAACAGAGAGAAGCACAGCAAAAGCCAGGGGCTTTCTGGAACACACCCCCTCCCTCAGCCCCCGGAGCTTCGCCTCTCCAGGACACAGCTAGAGTAGCTTTGTTATCCTCTGGGACACATTCCACAAACTCATTGCTCCCTGGAGTTCCTCTGACGGGTCCCCCGGCAGCCAGAATCAGTCTGTGCTGGCCACAGGACACAGTACTAGTGACAGCCATCTTGACTACCTGGAATCATGGCGAAATCCTTTGTGCCTTACTCCATAGACTCAAATCCTCCTGCAAAGGCTTCACTTTTAGAAGGGGAAGTTTGCCGTACTTTAACAGAAGAGGGCAGGGTGACTGTGTGGCATCCTCTGCAATGGGAGACTCACCTATTCTCTTTATGCCTTTACTCAGTTTTTAGGTGTGTGTGTGTGTGTGTGTGTGTGTGTGTGTGTGTGTGTAGCTGTGCACATCTTCCCCCATCTGAGTTGTAATCCAGTTCGGCCTCTACCACCGGGTACACTCAACCATGACCACATAGCTATGATAGCACTTCACTGCGGGTTTTCTTCCTTTCTGCCCCAGCTCTAGGTGGTTTTTCCTGGTGGATGAATTTTGTTTATTTCTGTTTCTTATATTGGAATGGGGGTTCAGACGGTTAGTCTGCCACTTTGCCTAAAGCCTCACTAAGTTGCCTCTGCTGTCCCAGACCTGCCTGCCAGTCAGGTAGGGGAGGATGGCCAAAGGGGCTCGGAAATGCAGCGGATCCTGCACCTGGAGCCATATTGAGCCCACACACGTTTGGGTGATGAACTCCAAGGACTCATTAGAAGCATCAGATTTTGGGTCTGGCCTGGGCCCCTTCTATGGGAGGGTGTTAAGGATTATGCGTGAGCCCTGATGCAAGACAAGCAAAGGAGAGGTCTATGCCTCTGCTGGCCATGGGCCTTCCCTGAGCTTCATCGCCCAGCCAAACAGCCTTCTCCACCTACCTACCACACCCTCCCCAATACTGGGGTGCTTTAGGGACTTGTACAGTGCTGGGCTTACAAGTTCCCCCCAGAAACATGGGCCTACACCTTTATAGAGTATGGCAGCCCCCCAGAAAACACTTGGTCACACATACATCGTTATCCAGAGCTAGCACAGTGAGTTCCTAGCTTACTCTTAGCCTGGTCTGACCCAGGTCAGAGGGGAAGCCAGCTCAGGGTTCGCCTGAAGGTTGAAAGGAGGATTTCTGGGGCTCAGAAAGCCCTCATGTGCACAGCCAGAACTAGACTTCTGAAATGTCCAGGGCTACTCGCTGCTCCAGTCTGTTCTCTTGCACCATATTTTGCCTGGTCCTTGATCAAATCATTGTGGGGATAAAGGAAGGGAACAGCCTCTGGCAGCAGCGAGCTGTAATTTTGGGGGGCGGGCGGAAGAGCACAGTTACCCCATGGAAAACAATGTTGGTTGGTACAGGACCCTGTCCAGTGAACATCCCACCGGCCCTTCTGTCTGACCCCCAACCCCACTACTGCCCCCATTTATGAGGAGGGAAGATAGGATGGGTGGGCTGGAATCTGTTGTGACGCTAAAGGCCAAGACTTAATATCTGTGAAGGGTCAGAGTAAGCCACATTTAATTGCTTTAGAAAAGAGAGAGCCTTGCTCAAGACCTTTGGGTATTATTGAGCTCTGTACCCAAGGAGGGTACTAAGCACTTAGCCCATGCTGTTGGGGAAGGGGAAGATAGGAACAGGGGACTAAAGGTTCGGAAAGGCAATGCCATGCGAAGGCGGGGGTAGGGGTGGGGTGGGGCGGGAAAAGGTGGCGAGGAGGCGGCACTGGGACGCACAGACAGCACCACCACCACCCATCCCCCTACCCCCCTTCAGGGTCCCACCCCGAGGAGGGTGGAGGAGACCAGACGAGGGAGGAGCTCAGACGAGGTTTTCTCTAGGCTACTGCGGCTTTCTAGTTTTGATTGGGCAGGATCTGCATGTGATCATCTTGGAACCAATCGTGGCGCCCCTCAGTGGAGCGCGGTGATTGGATCAAGCCTCTTCTGTGATTCCCACACTGCATGCTGAGTCCCACTCTCTGCACCTTGCACCCTTCCACCAGTGGCCGGTTTGAACTGGACTTGGTTATGGGTACCCCTCCTTCACACCTACAGGAGACCTGGCATGTTGTCCCGTTGCCCCTCTGCCCTGGCCCTCTTTCAGCACTGAAGTCCTGAGAGCAGCCAGTGTCCAACAGTGTGGACAGGTGGCGCAGACCCAGGAGTCCTTGGCCCTGCTGGTTTCACGTTGGACAACAGGATTTGTCTAGCTGCGGATTAGCAGGGAGAGACAAAATGGTCCTTAATTGCAGGTGTTTTTAGTTTTCTGGAATGCCTTGATGATCAGAAAGCTTGTGATTGGAAACAGCTCTGCCTCTTGGTCTTAGAGAGTGGAGCACAAGTCAGAACAGATATATATCTGCTGGCTGCCGGGGCTAGCTGCCTACAGATGCCAGAGAAAAGCTGTAACCAGAGCCTGGAGAGAAAATCAGCCAAAAGTGTTCAGGATAAGTCAGCATCCAGAAGGTCCACCTCCAGTGTCTGGGGTTAGGCTGGCAGGTGGGGGTTTTGTAGGAACATCATGTCCTACAGCTTCAGGACAACTTTTCCCTAGCCCTGGTGCCTATCCCTTAACTTGGAATACACACACTCCGTGCATACACAAGCACTTGCATGGAGAGTGCCCACATGACTCCTGCCTCCCATCCTCTTGATCTCTATGTGTCACTCCTGACAGTAACCACAACACTCATGAATAGCAGTTCCAGTTCCTGTAACTGCATACCCATTTTCCTCCAAGCAGAAATCACTAATTACAGTGTCTATTCAACACGTCTCCCATCACACACACAACTACAAGAGAAGGGACCTGGGCTGGAGAGATGGCTCAGTGGTTAAGAGCACTGACTGTTCTTCCAGAGGTCATGAGTTCAATTCCCAGCAACCACATGGTGGCTCACAACCATCTGTGATGAGATCTGGTGCCCTCTTCTGGGGTGCAGGTACACATGCAGGCAGAACACTGTATACATAATAAATAAAATTAAAAAAAGAGAGAGAGAGAGAGAGAAGGGACCTCAGTTGTTCCAGGCCTAGAAGATAATATAACATAATCTGTCAGGATCTAACCCATCAATCTTTGGGTGACCAACTAATTAAGTTCTCCATCAGCTAAAACATTCAGATCATTGTTTAGGCCCAAGGTGGAATCACAGACAACTGTGAGGTGGAGCACCAGATGACAGGTAGGTGACTAATAGGAAGAGTATCCATTCTGGGTGACAGCATTCTGCAAAGCTCCAGAGCCTAGACTCAGAGATCAGGGTCTTAGGTACACCTCCAGGAAAAAGAAGTAGCTGCTGCCCCAGCAGCTGGGATGTGCCTGGAGGAGGTGGTAGGGCTTGGGGTGGATTTCTTCCTCCATAGTCATGAGGGACGTGAGAGATACTTCTCCTGTACTTGGAGAACAGGAGAATCACCTAAATCATCCCCATTTCCCACTTTTCTCTTCACCTCCACCCACCCCAGCAAGTGAGAGTGAGATACATGTAGCCTTTCTGCTCAGACTGGCAGGTTTTGCTGGTTGGAATTTCCACCATTGCTGTCTCCTAGAAGAGGGATGCCCCAAAAGAGAGATGAACAAGGGCTCTTTTAGGACAGGCATCTCGGGTTGGGCTAAGCATGGGGCAAATTGGGATTGCAGACCCACAGAATGAGGTAGATGGACTAGAGTCTGATAAAATATGGCAGGACAGAGAGCTAGCAGGTGCTGTGAGCACTTCCAACTGTTCAGCAGAGTTGACAGTGATCTCAAAAGGTGTGCCCAGGGTATAGGGACATCACCCTGGGCTGGGCAGGGGAACAGAACTATGGAAATTCTAGTGGGTCCAGGCCTGGGAAGCATTGTAGTCTGGATTTACCAGTGCCTGGCAGAACTGTGAGGAAGGAACATTGTGTAAATTGGGGGCTCACCCTGGGCACTGGGGTTCTGAAGGGACAGCTTTGCCCTCTGGAGAATAAGTTGGAGCAGTAAATCTGAGTCAGGACCTAGGAGACACTCTGTATTTGTCCCCAATGTGAGGGAAGCCTCCCCTCCCCCAGGGAGAATGGAAACCCAAGAAGGAAGAGTCACACGGTGTGAAATCACTGTTTATTGGCTGTGATTCCCTCAGAGAGAACATGTGAGGCCTCTGACATGCAGGAGGTGCAGGTACAAGGACAGACAGACAGGTAACACATAGGCTATACTAAGCGCGGCGGCCCTGTGCCCCATGCGCTAAGAACAGGATGCAGGGTTAACTCAAGAGAAGGCCATCTGCTCAGAGCTGGCTTTTCAATCAAACCAGCCAGAGATGCAGAGAGTGGCCCAGGTGAGCAGGATATTGTGGGCCGAGCATGCTTCATCTCTTTGGGCAGAGGGCGTTCTGATTAGTATTGCAGTCTAGTTGTTATGGCTTCTCTAAAGAGCTATGTAAGGTCATGAAGGTCAATGCCAAGCCACACACCTGGCCCAAAACTCGTGGACACTTAATGCAGTTTTAATGTGAACAGGAAGGGTCGGGAAGACCAGGCTGGCCTTTCTGTCAAGATAAAACTTATCAAATACAGACCTCATTTACCTGAGATTCAACATATTATGATGTAAATTAAACGAATATGAAGAACAAAGGCTGCTGGCTGGGCATAGGGGAGTAGCTGAGTCTTATTGCCCTTGGGCCACACACAGAAGAGAATACCACAGTCCGAGCCCAGGAGTTTGCATGTGCGGGCCACTGTCAGCCCTTCAAAGGAGGAATAGTGGAGAGGGTGGGACACCTGCTCCCGTGGCCCTCTATCTGTTCTGCACACGGATCCCCAGAGCCCTGGGCTCTTAGGAAGTGGGGCATTTTGAAGGTAGGTGTGTGGTGGTAAAGCCAGGAGTTCCCTAGAAGACTGCCTGCCCTCCATGAAGAGAACAGGAGGCCACCAGGGAGAGATGGGGTCAGGGAGAGATGGGACTCTGGGAAGTGTGCATCACAAAGGATATCGAGGGACTCAAAGCATGTCTGAGACCCACCCACGTCCAATCTATTGCTTTGTTCCCCCTGGCTGTGGCATTCTTAAGAAGCCAAACCTTGCCGAGCGACAGAGAAAGAGACAGCTGGACAAAATGTGCGAGGGCCGCCGGTGAAGACTAGGGTGGTAGCACACAAACAGGAAGACAGAGCTAATGGTCCAGCAGGTCCAACAAGTCCAGAAACTGGGGCCATGGGCTCAGGGAAGGGCTGGGGCCCCAGGCACCCACGGCTCATTCCCCAAGTCCCACCCCACTATGGCTGTGCTCCTGAGTTTAGGCCCTGACTGGTGGCCACCCACGGAGGGATGGCACCCCAGGGGTGGTCAGGGCTGGCCCTCGGGGCCTGACCTTGGGCAGGCTCAGTGGGAATGGTGAACTCAAGATCAGTAAGGAGGGGTCCAACCACCCAAAGGCAAGGATGCACAGCACAGGGGCCTGAGGGTCACACCCTTGCCTGGTGGGGCCAATGATGGCAGTGCGGGGAGGGTTGGCCAGAGGCTCCCGAGGCGCGAGGGGGACATGGGCGGGATAGATCTAGGACTATGGCTTATTTTTGCAGGGGGGGCTGCATCTGCTCCCAACATCCCTTGTGGGGGGAGGGGGCTCCGAGGGGGTCTGTACAGTGGGCGGGGCTCCTGGCGCTGAGGCAGGATCATTACTTTTTGAACATGTCCTGCAGTGGCCCAGGCAGGTACTTGATGACAGTGTCCAGGATGCTTTCGTCCTCCTCTTCCGGCTCGTCCCCACAGCCTGGAGGGATGGCCTTCTTGGGTCGAGTCAGACTGCCTTCTGAGTTGGCTTCCATGGCTGCCTGGGCCTCAGCCTCACGCTCCTCCTTCTTCTTGATGCCATACTGTGAAGGAAAGGGTAATCAAGCAGGGCTTGCATACTCCCCTCCCCTGTACCCAGCCTGGGTGGCACTGATGCAATACACAGAGAGGCTAGGTCCTTCTTACACGGAGAAACCAACCAGGTGGTTCTCACAGCTGGGGAAGCCTCCAGCTGCGTCCCAGGCCCATCCTATTCACCAGGGCTCCAGAACTGATCCCGCTCAGGTTTTGGAAAACCATACAGAAAATGGGACAACTAAGAGGTGCCTGGAGGACACATGGGATTGGAAAGAGAAAAAAGGTCTGGGGGTGGCTGGAGAGGTGAATCAGCAGTTACCAGACTTGCTGTTCTTTTAGACTGGGACTTGGGTTTTGGTTCCCAGCACCAGTGTCTGTAACTTCAGCTCTAAGGAACTTGAAACCTCTGCCCCTTCAGGTACCTGCACTCATGTGCACACACCTACAGTGTAGACGCACGATCCTACACGTAATTATAAACAATAAAAATAAATATAAAAAACAATAATTTGGGGATGCTACAAGGGAGGAACTGAAGAAGGAGGGTGGGGAAAATCACAAAACACACTTTGTTTATAATGGCATCTAATATATTATATAATGATTTAAAAACAAAAACAAAAAATAAAAGAGGTGCGAAAGATCACAGAGGTAAGAAGGGGCTGCTCGCTAGGGCTCCCTGCTGGAGTCTATCCTGGGACCCCACCCACCCACCCACCCACCCACCCACCGACATAGCACTAATCCTGGCTCCGTTTCCAGCCCCTTTTACGGTGGACCACCCTTCCTGGAAGCCTGAAAGCATGCAAACTCTACAAACTCATAACTTTGTTTCTCCTGCTTATAAGGGAACACAGACACTCCTGACTTATTTCACTACCAGCCCCTATCCAAAGAAATGATGTGATCTGTTTCCAGATGGGGATTTGCCTGGGTGCTCATCCTCTGCTAAAGCCACTTTTATTCTCTCCTGGTGGAGGAGGCAACGGTCAAATTCAGTCAAGACCAGAGGAGACAAGTGTCCCTAATAAAAAACAAATGGGGCTCATTTCTGCTTCTTTGGTGATCCCTCCATCCCTTAACAGAACTGAGAATAGTTTTGTTGACCAGGTGAAAAAGCACGGCAGTGAATGTCATTTTCCCTGGTGCCTTCCAGTACCAGACAGAGAAGTGATGGGTGTCAGCTGGCATGAAAGGCAAACACGGGGGCCACCCCCATCTTCAGCCTGGCACTGGTCCCACTGCAGGTCACCTTCTGGGAAAACCTTACCCATACAGGCAGAGTCCCTGTGGTACAGAAGAGGAACACGTGGCTCAGTGTTCTGTGGGGTAGTGTGTGTGTGAGCCAGGAGAGATGTCTCCAGAAACTGGGTCAGGCCAGAGCAGCTTCCAGCCAGGGGAAGAGCAGAAGGATAAGCCAGGTGGGGTCCATGGGCAATCTGAGAGTCTGAGCTGCCTACGGCTACATTTGGAGACAAGTATGTGATAATTACCTGAAAGCAAGTCCTTCCGCTGAGATTCAAGGTCGTTCTGAAGCCACTTTGAGCTCTATCTCAGGGAAAGTCATGGTTATTCTGCTCGAGAATGCCATCCGGGCCACATCCCAGAACCAGACTCCACTTGTGTGGTCTGTTCTGGTCTTCTGGACTCCAATGATAAATGCCAGGCTAACCCCAGCCAGGTATTCATTACGTCAGGTACCCAAGGACAGGACCACAGGAGGTATCAGTCAGGTTAATTAGAAGGCACACGCTGGGGAGCTTCCAGAGCCAGGTGAAGACTGGGGACTGGGTTAGGGGGTCAACAGAAGACCTAAGAACATTGTTTAGAAGAAGCCTCTAGCGGCTGTCAGTGGTAAGAGCCAACGACTCTAGCTGGTATTCACCGCACACCCTTCCTCATCATACAGATGAAAGAGTCTGAGTACAGAAGCTTGGGGCCTCAAACATGCCAGCTCTACACCTGGGCCTTGTCTCTTTACCAGGAGGAAGGTTCTGGCTCGACAAACGGTTCACTGTGGGTGGCTGAAAGCAGGCGCCAATCGGGTGGTACATATGCAAACCTGAAGGTGTGTGTGCAGATTTGGATGCTGTGGAAATAGAAGTTGGATGGTAGGTATGCAAATCAAGTACCTGCTTAGATGACTTCCTAATGGACACGGATCCTTCTCTAGGAAACACCCCACCTCTTGAGACACTCCCAAATGGCCATGTCCAGTTTTCTGAATGGATTACTGGGGCCTCACATCATATGGATATGAAAATTGTCCCCATTCTCAGTCTCTTCCCCTCCCCCATCACTGCAAAGCCTTGCAACACCATTCAACCTATCAATCCCTGACCAGAGAGACACAGTCGAGGGAAGGTCGGGGATCCAGTTCTAGTGAGGAGCAGGGGCTGCCCAGTGAGGGCTAAAATGTCATACCCAACAGGCAGAATTTACTCCTGTGGGAGCTGGGAAGGTGGAGCAGCAGCAACAAAGGCCCAAGAGTCAGAACTATCAGGTAGCCGGGCAGTGGTGGCACACACCTTTAATTCCAGCACTTGGAGGCAGAGGCAGACAGATCTCTGTGAGTTCGAGGCCAGCCTGGTCTAAAAGAGCTAGTTCCAGGACAGGCCCCAAAGCTACAGAGAAACCCTGTCTCAAAAACAAAACAAAACAAAACAACAAGAAAAGAACTATTAGAGTTTGGGGTGGCCAAGCAGTGGTCCAGCAGCAGGAGGGTGTCGGGAGCATGGCAGCTCTGTACCACCCTGTCCAGTACAGGCTGAGGTCGGATGGGGCCCTACAACTTTACCCTTGGGCCTATCCTTCCCATGGGGTTCATTTGAATGTTCTCCATTTCTTCTTCATAATTAGTCTGGCACAGGCTGTTGAAACTTTCTGAAGTAGTGGTTCTCAGCCTTCCTAATGCTGCAACCCTTTCATACAATCCCTCACATTGTGGTGATCCTCCCATCCCTAACCATAAAATTATTTTAATTGCTACTTCAGAAATAATCTTGCTACTGTTATACATCACAATGTAAATATCTGTGTTTTCTGATGGTCTTGGGTGACCTCTGTGAAAGGGTCATTCTATCCTCAAAGGGTCAGGACTGACAGATTGAGAACTGATGTTCTGAAGAATGAATTTCTCCACAATTTCCAGGAAAATGTATGAAAACAGAAAAGTGGAGAAGGTACCCTGTAGGGTCTTCCTTGAGTCCTTTTTTTAAAAATACTGAGAGGTCAAAGTCTTTGTGAGTGGTGTGATATCTGGCTGTGCTTGCAGCTGCTCTGAGCCTGATGAGCCAGCAGCCGAAAGATCCTGAGAGCTGGCCGTGGCTAACGATCCTTATATAAGCTGCCCCTGAGCGCAATAAAGTTTGGCATTCTTGTATCCAGGATGACCCGTGTCCAGGGTGTCTCTCTCTGTCTATGTGTTTTTAAGTCTCCAGCTTAGTTCCCAGCTAGCCTACGGTCTTGTAGTGGCACGGGTGCTTCAGGACCCTTCGGCTTTTTACGTCCCCGCACCTATCCGCACCTATCCGTTGCTCACCTTGTCTCGGATGCCCTGCCGCATGACCTCACGTTCCGCCTCCATCTTTGCATACTTTGCCTTGCGCTCCTCCTCTGCCTGCCGCAGTGCCTCCTGCCGTTCCTCCTCCTTCTTGGCAGCATCAGGGTCCTTCTCCTCATCACCACCAAGCATCTTCCCCATGTCCTTGGTGGCCCCTAGGAACAAAGGCAGAGGTCAGGCAGTAGCATTCAGCGTTCCCAGTCCCTTCTGCCGGGCATGGGTCCAGTGGTGCCCATCCCTTGTGGGAAGCAGTGGGTGTTCTGGCTGTGCGCATACTTGCAGATATATGTGCAAGTAGTTGTGTTGTAGTTGCATGTTCATATGCTTATCTGTGTATCTTTTTATTGGTGAACATGTTACTGCATATGTGTGCCTAGATGCACTGATGTGTCTGCTCATCCATGTGCTTCTAAGAGGCACATGTCATCCCTGAGGCTTGTGCTGGGCAGAGGATTTGGCTCTGGAAGGTGGTGGAAGGAAAATCCAGATGTGCAGATACATGGATGATGAACAGTTAGGGAACAGATGTCTGGTGGACAATACTGGTCACTAAAGTAGGCACCAGGCACGCACCCATGACCCAGGCTGCAGGGACTGCCTGTCTTTAGCACCAATAATTGCCCCTATGCTAGGCACCAATCTTCTCATGAGCTCCTGAGTCACAGGCCCTACAGAAACCACCCCAAATGCCTTACAGTTTAGCCCAGAGGACAGAGGCTGTAATTACATACTAAAGCTTGACCCAATGAGCAATCCTAAGCCCACTGCACCCAGACATCATGTCACCCAGGATGGGGCACTAAGCCCCACAAGATCTCAGCGTGGGTGCTGGTTCCCTAGTTTTTGTGTCTCTGGAGTACCTGCAACCCTATTACCATGACAAGCAAGAGCAAAGCCAGACGTCCTCTCTCCTCTGCATGATGTCCTTGGATGTTTTGATTGCCTGAAACTCTACCACAGGTGATAGGGTGTGGAGAAACTGAGGACACATCGTTGCTGTCAGGGTGAAGACAGAGACCCAACTTGAAACAGACATTTTCTGACAGAACAGATCTTGAATCTTATTGAAAGTTATGAGCTTCTTGGTTAGTTCTCAGCTGCATCTAGAAACTTACAAAGGAGATGCTGGGTCAGTGACTCAAGGGAAGTTGTTGGGTCGTGAAGAAATCTTTCAGTGGTTTTCCAGGTAACTCACTGGATTCTCGCTGCCTCTAGCACTGCTGTCTCTGGCAGGTGTTGGGGCAGGCAAGGACAAACCTTGCAATCCTGACTGCCTTCATGTAAATTTTATTCTCTACTAGAACAAGCTAATTTACACTTAAGTGAGAGAAACCCATAATTATTTCTCCCTCTGAAAAGGTGCTGGCATTCTAAAGCAGAGATAACTGAATCCGGTGTCTATGTCTATTCCTAGAGCAGTGATTCTCAACCAGTGATTCACAACCCCTTTAGGGGCAGGTCGAACGACCCTTTCACAGGGGTCACTAAGACTATCAGAAAACACCGATATTTATATTACAGTTCATAACACCAAAATTAGTTATGAAGTAGTAATGAAGATTTTATGGTTGGGGATCAGCATAGCATGGGAACTGTTAGGCACTGAAGGACCAGAGCTATAGGAAGGCTGAGAACCACTGTCCTAGAGAAGATGAACTGTGGCTGGAGTGTGACTGTGGGGGCAGTGTGGCTTGTGGCTGCCTATTTAAGGCCTGGCCTGCACCCCACTCTTCACATAGACTGCAATCTCCATTTTACTGACTGCCAGCTATGTGCTACTACAGATCTGTGTGCCTTCCCTGAATCTCCCTATATGCCAGGGATTTCTGCTTGGGCTGGCTCTGGGCTCTGAAGGAAGATCTACATCTGTTACAGGAATTCTGAGCCTTCAGACTGTGGAGGAAGCTCTGGAAGGCAGGGTGACCCCAGCCTGTGGTGCATGCACACAGTGACATTCACAAACCCATAATGACAAATGAATGTGTGCACTCACATACATGGATGAAAAATGTCTTAACAGATCTTTTACCAAGAAACTTATACATGTGGCAAATATGTAGAAATGTGTGATTGGCTGATAGAAATAATGCTTGGTCACAGGAATTCAAGATTAAGTCACCAACAAGTAGAGAATGGCTATACAAGTGCTGGATAAGATGTGCAAACAGCAACACATACTGGTGGGATACAGATGATACAGGAATTGGGGGACAGTGGGTCGACGTCAGCTTGTTCTTTCTCTGCCTTTTTCCCCCAGTGCTTGGAATTGAACTTAGTACCTCACATGCTAGACAAGCACTCTGCCATGGAACTATTAGGGGTTTTGTTTCGTTTTGGTTTTTCGAGACAGGGTTTCTCTGTAGCGTTGGAGCCTGTCCTGGAACTAGCTCTTGTAGACCAGGCTGGCCTTGAACTCCCAAAGATCCACCTGCCTCTGCCTCCTGAGTGCTGGGATTAAAGGCGTGTTCCACCCCTGCCTGGCTTAGTTTCTTACAGTGTTAAACACACCTATAATGTGATTCAAAAAGTATAGTCCCAAGTATTTATCCAACAGAGATAAAACTTAAGTTCACATGAATCTGGGACAAAAGTTATAGCAGTTTTGTTTGTAATAGTAAAACAAAATAACTTCTCTGGCCATCAGCAGGCAAATGGGCAAGTGAACCACGGAACGTGCATGTGGGGGATAAATACTGCTCAGCAATGAAAAGAAGTAGGCCATTGGTTGACGCGCCCAATAGATTGAAAGAAGCTCGACTCTTTGGTGCTGAGTGTAAAAAGCCAGAAAAGAATTATATGATTTTTATTTAAGTAAATTTAAGTGTTGACTGATCTATAATGAGAAGGCAGCTTTGGGATTCTCTGGGGATGGCAACAATCTTAGACCTATGGAAGCTGGTTGACCAATTCCTGTAGGACTAGTATTTGTACTTTCTAAACACCAGAGACACCACAACTCTAATGAGTATTCAATCTCAAAAGACTAAAACTAGAGGTGGTAGAGACCATGTTTCTTGATCCTGATCTAATCAAACTACAAGTTCTAAACAGAAGACCAAATTGCAGAGGTTATAGCCCCAGAGGTTCAAATATTAGAAACAGTTTGCCTTTCAACTGAAGCAGATATTAAACTGAAGGCATAAAAAGCTCGAAAACAGCGGAAAGCAGACACCCTACAGCTGTTCTCTGGCTTTTAGGGAATCACAAGACCATGCACGCACCTGGTCGTGTTTGCACAGGGCATCAGCTCATCCCCCAGAAGCTGCAGGGAAAGTCTGGACAGTTTCAGTGCAGACAAAGGGATCTTCATTTCCCCAAATCTTCACCCCATGATTTGATTAACCTAATCTAACAGACTATATGTCTAAAAATAAAGTCTATGACTAAAGCTGTTCTGGATGAATAATTATAACCTTAATCACAAAGAAGGAAAATCAAAGTGGAGGGGCTTCATAATCATTCTAAGAAATAAAAAAAATTAATCCTACCCAGGTAACGCTGGCACACACCTTTAGTCTCAGCACTCAGTAGGCAGAGACAGGTGGATCTCTGAGTTTGGGGCTAGCCTGGTCTACAGAGTGAGTTCCAGAACAGCCATGGCTACACAGAGAAACCCTGACTTGAAAAGTTAAAAAAAAAAAAAAAGATCCAATGTGATATTGGGAGAGAGGATCTATAGAGAGAATCAGAACTGCAATGAAAGAGAACATACTTCTATTACAATAAAGTGTGACAGGTGCATTGCTGTTCAGCTTTGGAGGCCCAGTTTCACGAGAAAAGTAAATAATAGTGAGTATGGCATCTTAAGACACAGCACTCTCTGTCTCTCCACTTCTCTTGCTGTTGGTGCCATCTTCTGTCTAAAACTCTCAGGATGTTCTAGCAAAAACTGACCAGAACTAACTGCATAGAAGGATAGCAGGGGATGACATTTTACCTAAACTCAATATAGTTTTGCCCCCAAACTATCCATGCCAGTTGAACACACGTACCGAGAACTTGCATTTACAATTATGGAAACAAACTGCATTTTACAAAGAAATCTATAGAATCTTAAGGGTTTTTTAAAATTTATTTTTATTTCATGTGCATCCATGTTTTTCCTGCATGTATGTCTGTAAAGGTGTCAGATTCCCCAGAAACTGGAGTTACAGACTGTTGTGAGATGCCATGTAGGTGCTAGGAATTGAACCTGGGTCCTCTGGAAGAGCAGCCAGCGCTCTTAACCGCTGAGCCATCTCTCCAGCCCATGCTTAAAAAATTTTTTTAAAGACATACCAGCTCCCTGCTGGACAAGCTTACTGTGAAGATGGTGACACCATTGTGGTATGCAACTGTATGCTGCCTGGATTGAATCTCTGACTTAAACTTTGGGGTATCTTAAAATTCTTGATATATTTAAGGTTCTTATGACAGAATGAATGTCTGAAAAATGAAAATACAAAGCCTGAAACAGTAAAGCATACCTGAAATCTTAAAACTTGAGAGGTGTAGCTGGAGTTTCATGAATTCAAGGCCAATCTTAACTAAATAGCAAGTTTGAGGCCAACCTGAGCTATATGAGACCCTGGACCAAAGCAAAGCAAAGCAAAGCAAGAAGGAGGCCAATAAAGTAACAACAGAAGGTGGTCATGTTGTAGATGTTTTAAATGTCATCATGTCCACTCCTGGGGACGGTGCACAGTTAGTTCTTGGAGAAAGGGGGTTAGTGGCAGAAGCTTGGGAAAGTGGTCAGACATTGTTATGCACATCCTCCTACCTAGCCCTCTTACTCCCGTCATCTGTCATAAATGGTCCTTTGTTGGGACATGGGCCTACAGATATCCACTATCCCAACACAAGGCTAGAGATAAGGGATGTCTTGGGCATATGGCCATATAACTGGGGAACATCTGGAGTTATAGTGCACTTGCAGATGTGGAAGACCTAGGAGAGGACCATCATATCCTAGAGGAGGTTGAGAGGCTGCCTCAACCTCCTCTATATTATTATACTGCCTATTATGCAGTATAATAGGTCCACTATGTGAAGAAAAGTTCATCACAGACTCAGTTTTTGGGAAGAAAAGAAAAAAAACCTGGTGGGTAGCCAGGCATAGAGGTGCATGTCTTTAATCCCAGCATTTAGGAAGCAGAGACAGGAGAATATCTGTGAGTTTGAGGCCAGCCTGGTTTACAAAGTGAGTTCCAGGCCAGTCAAAGTTACACAGAGAAACCCTGTCTTGAAAAATCACACACACACCCCAAAACCAAAAACCTGATGGGCAAAGATACCCATGATCTCACAGTTCTTTGAGGATCAAAAATTACCAGAGGCTGTATGTCATCCTCCTGTTAATCCTCAACCCTGGGTGATGGAGGAAGGTCATTGGCTAATAAAGGCACTGCCCTGGCCCATTTTATTGGTTCTGTTTACTCCTCCCACCTATCCTCTAACCAATAAAATGGGCCAGGGCAGTGCCTTTATTAGCCAATGACCTTCCTCCATCACCTGGGAAGCTCTGGGGATGTTCACTAAGATCCACCAAATGCCAGTTTCCACTATACTGAGATACCTCGCACCATACATTAGGACAGGTATTACAAAAGACAGAAAACAGAAGTATTGGTAAAGATGTGGGGGAAAGTGGAACCTTGGCTGGGAATGTGTAGTGGTCCAGCCTGTGGAAGACAGTTTGGTTGGTCCTCAAAAGGCCAAGCATTGGGCCTGAAGAGATAGCTTAATACTTGGGAACACTGGTTGCTCTTGCAGAGGACCTGGGTTCCTGGCGCCCACATGGCAGCTCACAACTGCCTGTAACTCCAGTTCCATTGTATCCAGTGCTCTCTTCTGGTCTCCAAGGATGTTGAACACACATACACACACATCTATCTATCTATCTATCTATATCTATCTATCTATCTATCTATCTATCTATCTATCTATCTATCTACATATACTACACACACACACATGCACTTGTAGGCAAAACACATAAGTAATAGAAAGATCAAATACAGAATTACCATATGATCCAGTAATTCTGAGTACGTACATAAAAATGCTGAAAACACGAATTCAAACAGATATTTGTCCACTTTTAGTCTGAGCAGCATCATTCATAATAGCTAGGAGGCAAAGCAGCAAGAATCAGTCCACAGGTGAATGGAGAAAGGAATAAATGTGTCTGCCCCCACCTTACATATTGCTCAGTCTTAAAAGGGAAGGAAGTTTTGACACAGACCGTATAACCTGGAGACATTATACTGAGGGAAATGCACCAGTCTGTGAAGCCCTCAGAGGACTCAGGTCCATGGAGCAGAAAGTAGAAAGTAGTTTGTGGGCTGGGAGACATAGATAAGAAGCTAAGTGTTTTCCTGGGACAATTTCAGTTTGGAAAGATGAGACCATTCCAGAAGTAGACGTGATGGCTGAACAATAGTGTCATGTGTTTAACAACACTGCTTTGTGCACCTGAAACTGATTAAAGCAGTGAAACTCATATGTATTATCACAATAGAAAGAGAACTATAATTTTAAATTACTTATAATTCCATCTCCCTGGTAGGTTTCCCAAAGCATACATGAGGCTTGGACCAATCTGGTCAAAGCATGACTGGTAATGATATCACCTGTGCAATGAGGCTTGCAAATGTGACCTCCCTAGCAGCAGATGGGTTGTGATATTAGAATGGAAGCTAGAGGTAATGGGGTCATGCTATAGGCCCTAGAAAGCAGCTGGTTTGCAAACTCCCAGCCTCTACCTCAGTCCTCCACAGTAAAGAGAACAATCAAGCAGAAACAGAAAGGAAATTAAAATGACCACACAGGCGCTATGCAAGTGTAGTGTGAAGACCTGAGTTTAGATCCTAGCACTAATGTAATAAAAAGCATGAGAGAGGTGGTGACAACAGGAGGATTGTCCGGGCCTGCTGGAAGTCAGCCCAGCTCTAGACACAGCTCCAGAGAGCTGCTGTTTTAAAGGAATAAAGTGGCAATCATAGCTGAACACTCCGCATCCTTCTTTGGTCTCGTCACACACACACACTAACACACTCACACACAGTAATAAACAAATAATACTAAATACATTGTGTTTTCTATCCTCATACATGGGAAATCTTCAATGAAATTCACACCTCAAAGTATACTTATTATAAAAAGCTGAGAATAATGTCTAGGAATTCACAGATGGAATCTTTCAAACATTCAAGAAACAGGTAATTCCCGTGATATTTAGAATGTTCCTGGAAAAAAAAAAACAAGGAAATCCTCTGTGTTATTTTTATTAAATTACCATAAAAGCGATGCCAGACGTCATGCTGAAGGAAAGGGATGAAGGGAAGGATGAAGGGAAGAATGGAGAGAGGGGGACAGGAGGGAGGGAGGGAGGGAGGGAGAGAGACAGAGGGAGGGAGAGAGACAGAGAGAGAGAGAGAGAGAGAGAGAGAGAGAGAGAGAGATGGGACTGTGGGGGGAAGAGCACTACAGCTTCCAAATGACTAGGAACCAGCACATGGACCAGAGTAGTATCAGCCAAAGGGAAACTGGCATCTGCCATGTTCTAAGGAAACCTATAGGAAAGCACAGCTTCAGTTCAGTGGAGTTCATTTGCAGAAGGTAAAGATGCCCCAGCACCAAAGCATCAATCATGACAGATGTCACCCAGAGCCACAGTGGCCATTGTGCACCTGCGTCATAAGGTGCTGTTCTGAGTATTTGTGTATCCCAGAACAATTCTGTTTCTTTCCCCCACAACAAGTCAGTTCCTGTGTCCCTGATGTAGCTATAGCTTTCACCGCCTTTAGAGGGGGCCTAGAATAATAGGAACTTGCACCATGTCTGACTACTGGCCTGCCTCCTTCATCTTGCTTTACACACGTGGCGAAGGTAGAGACTACGCGTGTAGCTGCTACATGACCATGGCAAAACAAACAACAACAACAACAAAAACGGCAAATGTGCCCTGCCACATTGAACCCACTGCTAAAGTACAATGAGGGCTTATCAGAACATATAAATCTGGCAGGCGGTGGTGGCACATGCCTTTAATCCCAGCACTTGGGAGGCAGAGGCAGGCGGATCTCTGTGAGTTCGAGGCCAGCCTGGTCTACAAGATCTAGTTCCAGGACAGGCCCCACAGCTACAGAGAAATCCTGTCTCAAAAAACCAATAAATAAATAAATAAATAAAATCCTTTACTCTGGACCGGCAGCTGGGGAGCCAGCATGGGACCGAACTAGACCCTCTGCATGTGTGTGACAGTTGTGTGGCTTGGTCTCTTTGTGGAGCCTGTAGCAGTAGGACCAGGATCTGTCCCTGGTGCATGAGCTGGCTTTTTGGAACTCATTCCCTATGCTGGATGCCTTGCTCAACCTTGATGCAAGGGGGAAGGGCCTGGTCCTACCTCAACTTGATGTGCCAGGCTTTGTTGACTCCCCATGGGAGGCCTCACCTTTTGGGAGGAGTGGATGGAGGGCTGGGAGAGAGAGGAGGGAAGTGGGAGGAGGTGAGGGAGGGTGAACTGTGGTTGGTATGTAAAATTAGTAAAAAAAATAAAATAAAAAAATAAGCCTTTGGGGATGGAGAAATGGCTCAGTGGTTAAGGGCATTGCCTACTCTTCCAAAGGTCCTGAGTTCAATTCCCAGCAACCGCATGGTGGCTCACAACCATCTGTAATGGGGTCTGGTGCCCTCTTCTGACCTGCAGGCATACATGTAGGCAGAATATTGTATACATAATAAATAAATATTTTTTTTTAAAAATAAGCCTTTTAAGATGAATGGTAGTGACACACACTTTTGATCTCAGCACTTGGAGGCAAGTGGACCTCTGAGTTCCAGGCCAGCCTAGTCTAAAGAGTGAGTTCCAAGACAGTCAGGGATACACAGAGGAATCCTGTCTCAAAAAACCACCGCTACCACCACCATCCAATCAATCAATCACAAAACATTTTAGCAGTGCTCAGAATTAAACTTTATAACCTTTAATGTAGTTTTTTAATAAATGTGTTCTTTCATCTAAGTTGACAATAATAATATCTATTGTTCTTGTACTATCTATGTCTGAAGAGATGCACACATCCCATTTCTGGTCATTGTCATTTGTCTCTTCTTTCCTTTTCTGATCAATCTGGTTGTTGATGTTATTGATGTTAACGAACTAACTTTGGATTTTTTTTCATTTTATTCATTGTCCTATTTTATTCACAGCATATACTTTTAACTCTGAACTACCTCTCTAGATTCTTATGCTAAAAGCTAAAGTGAACTATTTATAGCCTATCTTCTAGTAGAGCTTCATGACAGAAATTTCCTTCTAAACACTGCTTTAGTTGGGTTTGGTGGTATTCTCAGGAGAATGAGGCAGAATGACTGAGAATTCTAGACCAGCTTGGGCTACACAGGGAAACCATCTCAAAATACCAAAGGATGATTAATTTTCCCAGCTTCTTATATGCTCTCTACATATTTACTTCCTTCAAAAATATAGTTGACAAGAATTTTCTCCTATTTTGTCTTTTTACTCTGCTGATAGTTTCCTTTGCTGTGCAGAGGCATTTTGTTTTTATTTTTTTTTTAGAGTGATTTGCACAAAGTCTATTCAGATTTTAAGATGAGAATATGCAAATAAAATTCATTAAAATATTTTATTTTATTTTTCCCTGTCCCCCTCCTTTCCTCTCCCCTTCCCCTCTCCCCTCCCCTATTGTCCCCATGCTCCCAATTTACTCAGGAGATCTTGCCTTTTTCTACTTCCTATGTAGATTAGATCCATGTAAGTCTCTCTTAGGGTCCTCATTGTTGACCTAGAGGTTCTTTGGGATTGTGATTTGTTGGCTGGTTTTCTTTGCTTTATGTCTAAAAGCCACTGCTCTAGCGCTCTGCCTGCTCCCTTGGTCACGGTATCTCTTTAGAGCAATAGATGAGTAAGTAACATAGTTCTGAAAGAAGAGCCCTCACTCACTTCAGAACCATTACCCAGCCCCTTTAATCCCAGCACTCAAGAAGCAGAAGCAAGCAGAACTCTGTGAGTTCAAAGACAGCCTTGTCTACATAGTGAGTTCCAGGTCAACCAAGGCTAACTACACAGTGAGACCTTGTCTCAAAAAACAAACAGGGGCTGGAGAGATGACTCAGAGGTTAAGAGCACTGGCTACTCTTCCAGAGCTCCTGAGTTCAGTTCCCAGCAACCTGTGGTGGTTCACAGTCATCTATAATGAGCTCTGGTGCCCTCTTCTGGCGTGTAGGCATAACACTGTATACATAATAAATAAATCTTAAAAAAAAAACAGCAACAACAAAACCAAAACAAAACTAAGTAAGTTTAACGAAATAAATTTATAAGTATCACAAAATCAAATGTGAACACCAAAATGCTCTTGTGTACGAAGAAAATAGAATGTTAGCTCAACCCTCTACACTAACTCAAAAGACCCAAAAACAGAAGATAAGAAAGAATGAAAATGCACAAGGAAGTCCTGCATCTGGGAAGTGCAGGCACAAGAATCCTGAACTGAGCCAGCCTGGGCTACTACATCATAGAGAGACCTTGTCTTTGTGGGGAGGGGTCAGGGATGTAAGTGGGCAAGATTTTGGACATGATGAAACCATTATACATTGTGTACATGTGTGAAAACATGGCAGTGTACCTGTAAATATGCAAAATTACTAAAATATATTTTTAAAAGTACATGGAACCCCTGTAGTTACCTTGGCAAGGACTTGATCATTTCTGGCTCAAGCAGTTGGGACTAAATAATGTTATTTATTTCTTGAAACAGTATCTCACTATGTTGTCCTTGCTAGCCTAGAATTTGGTATGTAGATCAGGCAGGCCTCAAACTCATAGAGATCCACTGGCTTCTGCCTCTCACTAGGTCTCAGATACTGAGATTAAAGGTGTGCTGCCACAGCCAGCTTTTTATTTTGTTTTTACACATTTATTTACTTATTTATCCTGTATGTACGCGTGCACACACGTGTGTGTGTGTGTATGTGCATGTGTATGTGTCTACACATGAGAATATGCCATATTGTGGGTGTGGAGATCAGTGGATAATTTTTTAGAATCAGTTTTCTTTGCCTATGCAGTAATCCAGGGATTGAACCCAGGTCATCAGTCTCAGGAGTAAGCACATCTTCCCCCTGGGCCACCTCATTGACCCTGATGTAGGCTCCAGAGCTCTGCAGAAGACTTTTGCTTTTCTGTGCTTGTTTTAGAGGCAGGGTCTCTCTCTGTATCCCTGAGTGGACCGGAACTTGCTATGTAGACTAGGATCACCTGTAGCAAACTTACTGCTCTGCCTCCCAGGCATGTAGCAGATTTTTTAAAAAGATTCAGTCTCCATTTTAAAACGAAATAATGAACCTAAAGAAAGCACCTCTGAAAGTTAGGGTGATAAAGATCAGGTCCAGCACACTGCTGTGGTGGGTGCTGGCACTGCCGAGGAAACAGGCCCTGACTGAACCGCAGCAGAGCTGGCTCCATTGTCTTTGTTTTTAACTCATATGGTTATTGGTTTTGTTGTCTTTTATTATTTCCTTTAGCTTTGAGATTATAATATAATTACATCATTTCTCCTTTCCCTTCCCTCCATCCATACCCTCCCATATACCTCTTCCTGCTCTCTTCAAATTCAAGATATCTTTTCTCATTAGTTGCTGTTACACACGCTTATGTGTATGTATACACATATGTATTCCTAAAGATAATCTGTTCAGTCTGTATAATGTTATGTGTACATATGTTTTCAGAGCTGACCATTTGGTATTGGATAACCAACTGGTGTGTTCCTCCCTGGAGAAGATTATTTCTCCCACTCGCAGAATTCCTTAGCAGCCTGTAAGTTGAAGCCTGGTGCTCTTCCTCCATCCACTTTGGCATGTCTGTTATTGTCCTTGGATGGAGTTTTACTAAAGCCACAGGAATGCCAGCCCAGCTAGACAATGGCATCCAGTAAATACTAGAAAAAAAATCAAAGTAGAATTCTAGGCAAAAACTAGAGGATGATTGACATGATTTTATATTATCTATTAGGTTTTTGAAGTAAAGATGAAACACATGGTGCTGGTTTCAGTTTTTGTCAACTTGTCATGAATCAGTTATCTGGGAAGAGAGAACTTCAACCGAGGAACTGCTTCCATCACACTTGCTGAAGGAAGTCTATGTAGGCATTTTCCTGATTAATGATTGACGTGCAAGGATCAAAGCTACTGTAGGTTGTGCCAACCCTGGGCAGACAGATGGTCCTGGGTTTTATAAGAAAACACGCTTAGCAATCCACGGAGAGAAAGCTAGTAAACAGCACTCCTCAGATAAACTGTAAGCTGAAATGAACCCTTTCCTCTGTAAGTTGTTTTTAGTCTTGGTGTTTATCATAGCGACAGAAACCAAACCATGACAATCGTTTCTTCCCATGCAGTAACCACCTCGAGCTAGGGATGTTACACAAAGTAGCCCCTCTGTCTCCAGCCACTGAAATTCCTGATGAGCCCCAATCCACAATGGGCCTTCCCCTTCCCTCTTGGCTTCTTTCTGGGAATACCCGTTCATCACCACCCTATCTTCACTCCTATAGTACATAGGAGAGGGGGTGGCACATTCAGAACCTGGTAAGCTAGAACTTTTTATCCTTTCTGGTCAATGAATAAACTTCTTTCTAGAGGCAAGACTCCAAGGTTCTGGCCTAAGATGCTTGCTGGACTTGTGTCTCCAAGTCCTACCCCTTAGCCTACTGGGGATGAGTAATGTTTTGATATCACAGTAAATTAGTTTTCTGCTCTTATTCCTGCTTCTGTATATCCATCCCAGGTATCTCTTGAGTTTTAGAAATCTGGTCTGAAGTCCCTGATCCCACCATGCAATGTCTTCAAGTCAGAAAGCAAAAAGGTCCTGGGAAGGTATCTATGAGCTGGACTTTGCCCTGACCTTGTCACCTACTTAAGCACAATATTTAGGCCTTTGGTCTCATTGGTTCCTTATGGCTTTGCCTTGGTGAGTAGATTCAAGGTCCTCGCAGGGCCGGTTTTCATCCCAGATCAGTTCCGAGCCTTGTGTTGTGGAAGCCAGCATCTATGCCCCATGTCATGGGCTAAACAGAATGAACACACCGGCTCAGTTTCTGCGGGGCTTCCCTTGATTTTGGACCTGAGACATCAAAGACTGCTCCTGGGCACAACCCCTTTTGTGGTTCCATAAGCTGACTAGAGCACACACGATTGCCGTACTGGCTAGATCCTTCGGGGAGGAAGAAAAGGCCTGCTGTAGGTACTGCCATCGGTTCCTATGGAGCAAAGTGTCAGACAGACAACACTGTCTGATCTTGGCTTTTGGGAAAGGACAAACACAGAGGAAACAGAGATTAGATGAAGTCACCAATTAGTAAATTCAAAGAGTCGGGCTCTGTGACAGATGGCCCAGCCACCAGTCTTGAACGTGATTGTAATTCTGGCCCTCTGCTCAGTCATTCTTCCAGTCACTCGGAACTGATCCAGTCCACTGACTCTGCCATGTGCTCTCCCCAAACAACCTCAGATGACCAGAGGTGACAGTGCTGCTGTTCTCTGCTGAGGGAGACAAGGGTCAGGGATAGTGAGGTAGGACCCAAGGCAGGGGCCTGGGAGCGCCTCCATCCAGCTGAGCAGTCAGAGCCTGACATTTCTATTGGGTGCGACCACTCATAAATGTCAGTCTGAGACAAAGGCCAGGAGCAGCAGCTGCAGACAGCAGGGCACCAGCCACCCTTGGAGCCTGTGCTCCAGCAGCTGCCTGAATGACTAGATTAGTCCTCCACGTCTGGACCTCAGTCTGTACCTAGCACTGGACACCAACTCCCAGTAGCAGTTCTCAGCACAAGCTAAATGCCCTTGGCTGCAGAGTCCACCTCTCTTCTCATAGAACCATAGGCTGTCCTTCTTATCCTGCTGAGCTGCTGGTCCTATAAAAATGCAACAAGAGACCCTGGGACCGTAGAGGCAGAGAGCGGTGGTGTTCACCCTAATCCAGGAGATAAATGAGGATAACACCGGAAAACTAAACTACGTGGGGGCAAAAGCAGGTGAGGGTGGCTCTGGAGAGATGGTGAGACCAACCGGGTGCTTTCCTGTCCCCCGGCCAGAAGCTCCTTCCTCCAGGGATCCTTTAGGCACACAGGCTTCTCCAAGAAGTCCCTGGCTAATAGTGGGAAACCTCAGACTCCGGGTTTCTGCAGAGCGGGGTGTTTAGCCCCCTCTACCCACCCTATGGTGGTAGGCAGGAAGGAGCCAAAGAAGAGGGTATCCCGTGGGAAGGTGCCAGGGGAGAGCCTGCAATGCTGCCTCTTCTTTCTTGATTCCCTTTCCAGCTTGGGTTGGGCTTTGCTAGGCTAGTCCGCACCAGGCAGCGTGAATTTGCCCGTCACTCTGAAGCTTCTATGCCAGTAACCTCCAGCAGTAGACGGCTGTCACGGCTAGTTCTGCAGTGTGCAGCATTGGCACACTAGTGTCCATTAGGGCTGGGAAATGTACCTTGAGTCCCAGCCAAGATTTCTTGCCAACCAATGGCTCAGAACATAAATGACAATCGGTAAAGTGCTCAGCATCCTCTTCAACCCCAGTCAGGACTAAGGCATTTTCAGTTGATCCACCGTCTAATCGACCAGGAGTATCCTCTCCTAAGGAAAGAGCTGCCTTTCAAGGTTTAGGGAGAGAAGCTGTTTCCCTGAAGTGTCCTTCTCGCCACTGAGAGTCATGGGGCGCGAGTTGGATCTGCTGCGGTGCACCGTACTAGTGTCTTCTGAGTGCACAGGAGTGTGGGTATTTTGTCCTCAAGTGTTTGCTAGCTGCCTGCTCTACTGGGTAAGACAGGAAACGGGGAATCCTATCTATGAAGGGCTCATGGTTAGCAGGCCTGGCATCAAGTGCAAGGCCCAGCCAAGCACTGAGAGCTATTCATTCAATTCCTGCCCTGGTCTGGAGTTCGTGCGTCTACACCAGCCCTCATCTTTGTAGCTGCTTCAATCAGTGGTGCCTAGTGGAAAGCTTCCACAGGATTCCACAGACACATCTGCCAATCAGATAAAGGGCTGTTGCTTAGTTTCTACCCAGGGTAGAGCAGTGATACCAGAATAGCAACAGCCACTTTAAAACTGAGGGGTAGGATAAGTGTGGATGGGCACAAAGGGTAACACCAGGTCCCAATGGCATTGCTGAGCCACCCAATCCTCTGCCACCCTGACTCCAGCTGCTTTCCTCTGGGTCTCTGGTACTTCATCGTGAGACACCCTTCAAGAGCTTCACCTGCAGCCCAGCTCAGTGGCAACCCCATTATCCTCTTTGTACGGGAAGCTCTGAGTGTCTACCTGTGTCCCATACAGCTAAGACCAGCAGTAGTCTGGGAACTCAATGCAGAAGGGTGGGAGAAACAACAGAGAAAGCTGTACTGGTGAGACAAGGTGTTGGGTATTTGCAGCAGACAAAACCGCGAATGAAGATGGAAAGGACACCTGACTCCTCACATCATGCCACGCTCCTCCTCACTAACACCCTCCAGGCTTGCTCAGCTCCTCACAAATCGCATCCTGGACACTTGTCCACCTGTCCCAAGCCAAGGTGCCAGACTTTCACCTGAAATCTTCCTTTTCTCATGCAGTAGGGGCTCCAAGGGTTGTGTCCTGCTCCTGAATCACATCATGGTCTCCAGAGAGGATGCAACAGGTGGCACTAGAATGGAGAACCTCTGGCAAGCAGCAGAACTGGGGCTTGACTGAGCCCAAATAGGCCACTGGAATTGCACACACAGCAGAATCCAGGCACCCACATAGCATCTACAGGAAACACCTGAAACTATCTAGAACTTTGCAATCCAAGGTGAATTTGTCTCTGAACCGAAAGCCTGTGAATTTCAGGACATCACTCACGGTTCCATGGCATTCACACACAAGTCTCGGTTTCTCTGAGCCTCATCTCCAGAACGTACTGTTGCCCAGGCCTGCCTCTGAGGAGGCATTAGGAACACATCAAAAGGGACACGAGGCTTCAAAGTGGGGGCTATTGCTCCTGACAGGCATGGGCCTAGAATGGCCAGGCAATGACGAAGGTGTGTACCATATCCTCATCTAGCCAGATCACAGACCTACCCCTCTTTGGTCTAGGGTCGTGTGAAGCAACAGACCATAAATGCCTGGACCTGCAACCCTAAGAAGACGCAACCCAGTGAAAGAGCTGTACATCTCTTTCTAGGATATTGTTTTCTTTCCTGTCACCTCGTTTCTCTACATCTGGGGCTTGATCTGTGTCCTGGGGTCTCTGGTGCATTCTGACCCTTATCTGGAACTCATTCCTCTCCTCTAACCATCTATGTCTGGCTCCATTTTGCTCACAAACATCCTAAGACACCAAAGGTGACATGCACTAGAGAGAGAGGAGTTCAGGGCCCATGACAAAACTGAGAGTGAGCTGGTGAAGCTATTACCAGCTCCACCAAACATTGCAGGAACTACATTCATATCCCCACAGAATGAATGCAAAACAGATATGGCTTGGTTTTGATGATGTTCAGCTTAGTATGTGGCTGCTACCCTATAGCCCTCTGTCTGCTGGTTATCTCCCACACCGGCAGCTTCCACAGCACCCCAAGAAACACACCCCATCGCTGGTGCAGGAGAAACTTTGGGCTGGCATAGAACAAAGAGGGAATCCAGGCTGGCAATTACCCAGCTAATTTCAGCTATGTAGACAGCCAAATCAGATATTTCAGTTTCTTTAAAAGCCCACCTCAGGGCCTGAATTAGCCATCTAATTAATTATCTGTAGCAGCCTGGGATTCTCTGGTATAACACAGGTCGCTACTGATGCAGGATGCTAGCTTGTCCCTGAATCCTTTCCTGGTGATGTAATCATTATAATTAGATTCAACCTGAGTCTACCTCTGCCATGAACTCTCCGCAAGCACAAGGGGTCTACTTTTCATCATGTATGAGAGAAGTCAAAGACACCCTCTGGGTGGGCCTCTCTCTTTGCTAGCCCTGAGGCCCCAACCAGCTTCCTCTCTGTAAGGTCCCTCCCTTCCCCATATCAGCAAAGGATGCCTAGCGCGTTCCAGCTGCCACTCACGTCAGTCAAGAGGTCCTCCTGCAGGCTACAAGGATTCTCCAATAGTAGAACTGGTAAAGTCTTGGCATTGACACCACACAAGGTTGCTGGGGCACCCACAGCAGGCAGCTCTGAACAAACTTAAGGCCCGTCTAGGGTGATCTCAAAGTCTACAGGCCTGAGCTGCCCAAACTGCCCTGCTGAAGCTCATTCAGGCCAAATGGGAAGCAAACCTTCAGTTCACTGTTTTAGCGCCTCCTGGCCAAGAACTTGGCCCACTGTTCTCTACCAGCTTCTAGTCCTATTGCTGCTGGTTACAAAGATGATTTTGGACCACATGGGGACAGGAGTACCTCCAAACAGTGGCTGCCCTTACTCAACAATATAAAGGGGCTATATTTTCTCTGCAGAAGGGGATTTGGTTACATTTGGCTACACAGTTATCTTTTCTTGTCCTTGCGAACAGTATCATCTCTTACCTGGGTGAAGCCCATAGGTGCCAATGCCACAGTTAAGATTACCCCAATCCTGTTTCCTAACCCAATGCTGGTGCACCTTTTGTTCCCCGGACGGCCACGGTGAAGGCTGCTCACAAGCCTCCTTGGAGTATCTGCCTTGATTTATGTGGCTCAGCTCTTGATTTGCCTCAGTATGACCAGTGGGCTTTACTGGACCATGGGATGGGAGCACATTGCCATCTTACACAGCACATCTTGTCTTCAATCCCAAGCCTTGAGTTCCCAGGGGATTCAAAAGTATTGGGCTAGGGCACTGCCCTGGTTTTGTTCAGTTGGTAAGCGAGCATCTGTAGAGGCTGTGTGTGAGGTCAGAGTGGTCATGCAGCAATGTGTTTAAGTGCCACTGCAGTGGAGACATGTCTGTGTATCCATAGTGGCCCAACCAGGTCCCCCTCCCTGCCCACTTCCTACCTCCCAGGGCTTGTTTCATCACGAACTCCATGATGATGGCTTGGTTCCTCAGGAGCCACTCCGGGGTCAGATTTCACATTCAAGTGTGGTCAGAGTCCTCTTCCTAGAGAGAGCAGGTGATCACAGGTACCCTGACCAGGCTTTCCTCAGACCCTCATCTACTCCTTCCGCCCTTCTCCAGTACCCTGTCGGGGAGGCTTTGACCCATAACCAGACCAGGACGGCAGGGTCCGGAGCCTAGTCAAATCAACAGTTATCTTGCTGCTTCTGGGGTTTCTGAAGGAAGCTCTTAGCTGCCACTGCAGCTTACAACTTGGGGACACCAGTTACAGGAGTCTAGCACCAGCCTCCTCAAGGGGGGGTGGAGCCCAGGGGGCGTTTGAAGGTCAATGCTCCACTGTGGTGCCTAGGTTCTGGCTGCTCAGCTTCCTTGATAGTTCTGGAGCAGTGGGGCAGGGGCCCCTCTGGAGAAAGACTGGAGTGATAAGTCCATAAATGCTGCCCCCCCCGGAAAGGTCCTTAGGGCTTCTTACTAGTATCAACTATATCCGTCTCTAGGGAGACTCTGGAGGCCCCCAAAGGGCCCAGAGCAGAATTGGCCCTGGATTGGGGAGAGAGAGATGGCAGAGGTCCAGTCTTCCAGTGGGAATGGGGGCATATGGCCCCCACCTGCCTCTGCATGGAGTGGGGTGACCCAAGCCAGAATGTACAGCCCGGGCTGAAGTGCCAGCAGCGCTTGGGAAGGTGTTTCTGCAATGCCAACAGCTGCAGGGACAACCCTCTTTGTAGGGTCTTTTCTGCCAGGGAACCTAGTCCCTGGGGATCCAGTATTTCACGGGCTTCCCTCTGCGGAATGAGACCCCAACGAACTGTAGAGGAATGCCAGGCAAGGATAGTGTCCCAGAAGCTAGGGGTTCAGGGATGCTTTTGCCGCAAAGCCAATTGTCTTCTAAACTTCTGTTTCCAGGGAGTAGGGGGATGGGGGCTCCGCAGGGCCAGCCGCAGAGAGGTTAGGACGCTGCGGAGAAAGACCGAGGCGTCCAGTTCTTTTGCGGCCGCCGCACCCTTTGCTTTGCGGACGGGCGAAGTGCCCGGCCCGAGCGCGGCCTCAGGCCAGAGCGCACCTCTCAAAGGAGAAAAAGACGCCTATGGGAGAGGGAACTGAGGGCCGTTTCAGCACCTCGCGCTGGACAGCACCCTCAAGACTGAGCAACCTTGAGGAAAATCCCGCGGCTGAGTGGAACCAAGAAAGAGCCAGGGAACCCGGGAGCTGGGGAGGAGACCCAGGGCTAGAAAGCGGGGAGCCGGGAAGGGAAGCCCAGGAGTCGGGAGGAAGACTGGGCTGGGAAACCGAGAGGAGGGAGCCGGTTAAGGCCGGACCAGCATCAAGGGCGCCAGTTACCTTCCCGGGGCGGACGATCAGCAGCAACGCGCTCTGGGGCCGGCGGGGTCCATGTGGCGCTCTGTGCTGCTGCGGCGGCTGAAGGGCACCGCGAGGAGGGCGCGTCACTCTGAGGCGCCCCCGCCCGCGTCCCGCATGACGAGGAGGGCGGGGCGCGGCGGAAGGGGGGGGGCAGCCGCGCCCCCGGTTCACAGATCCTGGCCTGGAGCGCGCGACCGCTGCATAGGGGCCCCTCCTTGGTGCCGGCCACTCTTTCCACTCCAGCTTGGAGACCCTCGAGAAGTCCTCGCTTGCGAGAACAAGGAGAACGCAGGGTTGGGGTCTGCACCCCTAATCTACCCATCGCGTTTTGCGCCTGACCCGGTTGCCTTCGTCTCTACTCTTTTGCTGGCAGGGCAGGAGGAAGCGAGCAGAGTCCGAGACCCGGTCCTCCCTCTCCTTCCCCCCTCCATAGCGCTGGATAGGCCTACACATCCAAGCTTGTCCAAGTGTGCAGATCCAAATGTGGCTTTGAATAGACAGAAACTCCAGCCAGCAAGGGACGCCTGAAGGTCACTGCGGACACAGATGGGCGGGGGCTCCTCTGGGACAGCCTTAGCCCCGCCTCTAGGCCGCCCCTTCCCTGGCGCCAGGATTTCAACCCTGCTGAGCCAGCACGGTAGAAGAGCCTGGTTGCCACAATGTTGGCCTGGCATCCCTGCACGCACCCTGGGGCTTCTGTGAGGCAATCAGCTCCGCAGAAGCCTGATTATCTGGGGACGCCTAAGCTGTTCTGGCTCTGGCTAGCCAAGGGTGACTATCAGCCTACAGGGGCTAGTGCTGATGGACATTGCGTTAACTGTTACTGTTCCTCCTGGCTGAGTCATTCCTCAGGATTAGGTAGCTCTTGACCTCCATCCAATTCAGGGAGATTTCTGGCCTAATGAGTATTCCTCCCTCACCAACTTCCCAAAGTTGCTTCAAGGTGCTTGGCAACTTGAGCTCACAGGGGTGGTGTCCATCACTGACTTCCTTTCATCATATCCTGTTCCTTTGACCTGGCAGACAAAGTAGAAGAGACTAGAAAGGGAGCTGAGGTGAAGAGAGGAAGAGAGAGTATCAAGCCCTACGCTTTCAAGCTCCCACTTCAGTCTGGGGAGCTTAGAGTTTGGGAACTTAGGCAGCCCCTCAATACGGTCTGTTCCCAATGGTGGAGTGAACTGCACCTAGGCTTATGCCAACGAAGAGGAGACCAATTAGGAAGCTGGACCAGCAAAACTCACACTGAACACAGAGGAGTTTAGTCTCCCAGTGCCCCTCCTCCTGGCGCTGTCCATCTCAGTTCACCCTCCTGGTAAGGTTGGTTGATGCCCCAGGTCTTGTGTATGCCCAGGACTGGTGCCCTGTGGGACAGCATCACAGATGTGCCCAGTCTGGCTCTGTCTGTGTTTTCAGTCTAGGGTAGCTAACAAAATCAAGGACTGGAGTAACAGACCCATCATTTCTCATTGGCTTTTCCTCTCTCCAGCACTCCATTAGATGGACCTGACCCTCTGGCAGCAATCCTGTAGAAGATCCCAGGTTGATCTCCTGAGCCAGAGCAGGCCAAGCTCATCCATTTACTACCCATAGCCCCAAGACTGACTGACTGACTAACAACTAACTAAAGGACCCTAGGACTTTCAAACTTCTACTTCATCTCTGTTTCTCTCTGGCTGTCTCTCTCTATCTCAATATATCATCTTTATATCTGTAGCTCTTGTCTTTATGTCTCTCTGTCCTAGCTTTTCCTTTTGTGACCGTATGGGTACTTTGTCTGCCTGTCTGTACACCACATGTGCATCTGGTGCCTGTAGGGGCCAGAAGAGCGTGCTGGGACTGGAGTTACAAATTTTGGTGAATACCATGTGGGCACTGGGAATCGAACCTGGGTCCTCAGAAAGTACTGTCAGTGCCCTCAACTATTGACCTATCTCTCTAGTTTAATTTTGTATATGTGATTTTTTTGTTGTTTTTTGAGGCTGGCTTTGAACTTGATATCTAGTCAATGGATGACTTTATACTCTTGTCACCACCTCTGAAGTTCTGAGAGTATTGTACACTGCCATACCCAGACTCTGGGAGAAATAATGATAGTCTAGGTTTGAGTGACAGAACCCTGGGAGGTGGCAGCTGCTTGGGCCTGAGACATGGTTTGAAAGCAAAGAGGCCAGTCTGGCCTCAAACTCACAGAGATCCCCCACTTCCACCTCCCAGCTGCTGGAAATTAAGGGTATAGATCACCACTCCTGGCTGCTTCATTTCTATTTTAATATTCTTGTGTGAGATATTTCTACATAAAAGGAATATTAGAAGCTGGGCGGTGGTGGCGCACGCCTTTAATCCCAGCACTCGGGAGGCAGGCTGAGTTCGAGACCAGCCTGGTCTACAGAGCTAGTAGCTAGCTCCAGGACAGGCTTCAAAGCCACAGAGAAACCCTGTTTCGAAAAACCAAAAAAAAAAAAAAAAAAAAAAAAAAGAAATTAAGAAAGAAATATAGGTTGATAACCATCCATAATAGTCAAGCGTGTAGTCATGTTAGTTAGGTTTTCTAGATATATAAATATATATTTCAGTTAAGTACTTTTCAAATCTTTCAGAGACCTTCTGAATTTTAAAATGTTTAAAAAATTTTGGGCTTCTCATGGCAATGAGACACATCTGCTCCTGGCAGCACCAATCTACTTCAAGAGTAAGATGGGCATCAAAAAGGCTCTTCATGGAGTTTGTTAGCCATTTGGGCAAGAAACTGCTCTTGCCTGGACTGCTTGATGGTATGTGGTATGAACTGGACATGCAGATCCAGAAAAAAATGACTGCTGAAGGTGAGACAGTCCTTCAGGGTTCCTGCTTCATCTTCTGCAGGACACAGAAGAAAGTGACTGTCAAACTGCCAATATAGGCAGATCTGTCTTTAAAATTTCCTGCTACATGGAAAAGTCTGCCAGATACAATGAGCCTGTAGTCTAAAGATGGATGCCCCAACAGTACAAAAGAACTCTGGGTGACTGCCCAGGCAGTGGGATGTCTCTGTCAATTCTAGAAGTCTGGAAGTTGTTTACAATGCACTTCCTGTTTACTTATGTAATATTATATCCTTCTGGAGTCTTTGATGGAGTTGAAATTATAATTATAGTTTTCCTTAGTTATGATAAAAGATAATGTAGATATAAATATAGTAACTGTAACTCTTGCTTGATAACTGTTTTGTTATATATAATTTTACTACATTAAAGTTAAAACCTTTTTTTATTTAAACAGAAAAGGGGAGGTGATATGGGATTCCCTTTGGTATGCTATGACTACCATTGGTTAATAAAGAAACTGGCTTGGCCTGACAGAGTAGAACAGAGCTAGATGGAGAAAACTAAACTGAATGCTGGGAGAAAGGGTGGAGTCAGGAAAAACCGTGTAGCCCCACCAGAGACAGATACCAGAACTCTAATCATTAAGCCACAGCCTTATGGCAATACACAGATTAATGGAAATGGGTTAAACTAATATGTAAGAGTTAGCTAATAAGAAGCTAGAGCTAATGGGCCAAGCAGTGTGGTTATTTGGGGGCCAAGAAGCCAGAAACTAATTAGTGGCCTCCTAGAACATCCTGTAGCTTTTCAAGTCTTTTCCCCAGGTGTGTGGTCTCAGTACCCTGGCACTTAACACCAATGGTTACTTCTTCAAATCTCCTGAGAAGCTTTAAGCTGCATACTAGGGGCTTCCAAGGAAATGGTTCCAAAGGCCTCCTTACATCCTCTAAGAAGCGTGACCTTCCTTTCCTCCACTCTGAACTACCTTGTCAGCTCAGCCTGTGTGCTTACAGAAGAGCCACTTCTGTCCCTAGACAATTCAGACTCACAGAAATAGCTGAGTGGTTGCCTGAGGATGTCAGTGTGGGGAACTAAGGTTGAATGGATCCAAGCAGCTCCTACCTTTCTGATGCCATGGAATCCTGGAACAGTCATCATGTTCTAACTTCCCTTCTGTTCCCTGAGACCTGAACCTCACTCCCAGGAAGATCCTAAGCTAAAGCAGGATTAAGAGTGAGATGTGGACACATGCTGGTGGGGTAGGGAAGCCTGGAGGCCTAAGGCATGCTAAGGTTCCCTGTTCCTGGCTGAGGTCTCATCCATTAAAGCTAGGACACTTCAGGTCATGCCCCATGACTGCCACTCTTCTAATATTTGTAATTTCCAGTACGCCATTTCCTCCAGGCTCAGGGCTGACCCAAGTTCAGCAGCTTGCCTAGGCAGTAAGGCTGGTTCTCTAGCTGCAGGTAAGAGCCCCTGGCTTCTTAACACTTGTCTGGGAGTGTAAGTCAAGTAGCCTCCTTCAATGCGGTGACTGAGCTGGCTCTTGAAGAGCAGGCTTCAGGGAGACTCTCTTCAGACAGGAGTCTGCCTGATGGTGATTAGTGGATGATGAAAACCTCTTATAAAGATGCAGATGAGTGGCAGGGTAGGAGAGGTGAGCTAAGACTTTTTGGAAGGCATATACTTCTTTCTGCTTCTTCTCAGGTAACACACAGATTGAGGCCATGTCACATGCAAGTATTTCTGGACTGTCACATAGCAGAGAGGCAGTGCGGGGAGCCATTTTAGCTCTGCTGCAGCAAAGCCTGCTGCACTCAGATACTGAAGCTCTGGCTCAGGTCTGGCTTCTCATTGGTACACATGGGCAGAGATCTTCTCCTGACCATTGGGGCTCAGTCCATGGCATCAGTTTTTGGATCCAAGTCTTGTCATGTGGTGTGGCCAAGTCAAAGCAGGGATGAATGGGAGGTATAGAAAAGCAGCTGATGCTGCAGAGGGTGCCTTCCCTAATGAAGGGAGGGCATCCAATGTTGAACTTCAGCAACTCAGTAACTTTAAACCAGTCAGGTGGGAGACCTACAGCACCATCCTGGCCTTTTTCTTTACCCTCATCCCATAAAGCCAGTTGGTGACTGTCTCAGCATACCACTGACACCCAGAAAAGAATATGAAGCCAAGTTGTAGGAATATTTTTCAGTATTGGATATTAACTTCTGTGAAGTAATCACTCTACAAACTGTATCCCCAACCTATGGAACTGGTTAAGAAATGTTAACATAAAATAACTTTCTGGTAACTAGGGTTAATAGAAAGACAGGTGCTGAGGGAAAGAATGTATATCCAAGTGTGGGTGTGGACTTCTTAAAAGAAAGGCATATTTAAGTTTCTATAATAACTATATAGATAGATGATTTTGATGACTTCTGAAGTTATCTTTAGGGATGGCCAAGGAATCTTTCCCTTTTCATAAATGAGATCATATGGTGGTCCCTGCGGGACACTGGATATGATACGGCTGGTAGCTGGTAAAGTAAAAACATGCTTAAGCAGATTGTTTTTATTTTTATTTATTTATTTATTTTTTTTTTTTTTTTTTTGGTTTTTCGAGACAGGGTTTCTCTGTGGTTTTGGACCCTGTCCTGGAACTAGCTCTTGTAGACCAGGCTGGTCTCGAACTCACAGAGATCCGCCTGCCTCTGCCTCCCGAGTGCTGGGATTAAAGGCGTGCGCCACCACCGCCCGATTGTTTTTATTTTAAATAAAGTTTACGGTCTTGTTTGGGAGATTCCTAAAATCCTGCAGATTTGTAACTTGGAAATACTACACACTATATGCTTAGGCTTTAAGCATGGATATTGTGTTTTTTTTAAATTTTATTATTACAATTTATGTGTATATATATGTGGCTGCTTATCTGTATGTACATCCTGGAGGCCAGAAGAGGGCATGAGATCCCCTGAAACTGCAGTTACAGTTGGTTGTGAGATGCCTAATATAAGTGCTGGGAATTGAACTCAGATCTTCAGCAAGAGTGCCATTAACCACTGAGCCATCTTAAACAGCCACAGCCCTTTCATTATCTTTTTATCAAGACAGGATGTCCCTATGTAGCAGGCTGGCCTAGAACTTTCCAAGTAGACCAGACTGTCCTCAAACACAGACATCCTTTTGCTTCCACCCCACACCACACATACAAGTGCTAGGAATTAAGGGTATATACCACCACTCCAGCCTGCTTCATTATTATTTTAATATTCTTGTTTTAGATATCTCTATATAAAAAGAATATTGGTGCTGGAGAGATGGCTCAGCAGGTAAGAGAGATTGATGCTCTTGCAGATGATCTAGATTTAGTTACCCACATAGCAGCTAACAACTATGTGCATCTTCAGTTCCAATGGATCTGATGCCCTGCATGTGTACATGCAAGCAAAACACGCATGCAAATATTTTTTTTAAAAAAAAATTAAAAACAAAGTAAAATGAACATTTTTTTTATGTAGGCAAACTTCACAGCAAATCTCATTAATTTTCCTGGAATTCTTGACCCTCAGCTCATAAGGATTTCAACCAGGCTCTGGGGTAAGGGATTTCTTTCTCCTTCTGTGTATCTTAGGGTTACTGTTGCTGCGAAGAGACACCATGGCCACAGCAACTCTTTAAAAGAAAAAAGCTTTAATTGGAGAGGCTTACAGTTTCAGAGGGTTAGTCCATTATCATCATGGTGAGCCATGTCAGCACGCAGCAAGCAGACATGGTGCTGGAGAAGGAGCTGAGAGTTCTACATCTTGATTGGCAGACAACAGGAAGTGAACAGTGTCACTGGGCATAGCTTGAACATAGGTGACCTCAAAGCCCACCCCACAGTGACACACTTCTTCCAACAAGGCCATACCTACTCCAACAAAGCTAGACCTCCTAATAGTGCCACTTCCTATGAGCTTATGGGGACCATTTTCTTTCATACCACTATATTCCACTCCCTGCTCCCCAAAAGCTTATAACAATATAATGCAAAATGTGTTTAGTTAGTCCAACTTCAAAAGTCCCCAAAGTCTTTCACAGTCTCAACAATTTAAAATCCAAAGTTCAAAGTCTCTCTTCGGCTGACTCCACTCCCTGTTAGCAGCTTTTCTCGGCAGGTATCCCATGGCTCAAGCATCCCCAATCTTGGGGTCTACAAGGCAAATCCGTGCTTTAACTTCACAGCTTCACACATTATCTTCTCTGGGCTTCCATACAGGTACACCCCTGAAATGCCTGGCCTCGGTGGTTTTCTTTAGTTGTGGAGGGAGATTCCATAACCCCTTTCTTTTACCCTTGACTCTAAAGCCAGAACCATGTGGCTGAAGTTGCCAAGTACTTGCTGGGGCTGAAACATGGCCCCCTCATTCAATTACAGCTTCACCAGCTTTTTGCTTTCCATAGTTTCCTTTACTACCTAAGCTTGGCTGTCCTAAAATTGGATCTGTAGACTAGGTTGGTCTCAGACTCAGAGATCTACCTGCCTCTGCCTCTGGAGTGCTGGGATTAAAGGCATACACTGCTGTGGGACAATGCTCTTATACACTATAAAGATTTGTCACTCATATTGGTTTAATGATATGCTGATTGGTCAGTAGCCAGGCAGGAAGTATAGGTGGGGCAAACAGACTAGAAGAATTCTAGGAAGAAGAAAGGCAGAGACACAGTTGCAAGCCAGACACAGAGGAAACAAGATGAGAATGGCTTACTGAGAAAAGGTACCAAGCCATGTGGTTAACCATAGATAAGAATTATGGGTCAATTTAAATTTAAGAGCTAGTTAGTTTGGCCTGAGCAATAGACCAACAGTTTATAATTTTTTATAATTAGTGTCAAGTTGGGAGTTAGGATTTCTATTGCTGTGGAGAGAAACCATGACCACAGCAACTCTTATAAAGAAAAACATTTAATTGGGGGCTGGCTTAGAGTTTCAGGGGTTTAGTTCATTATCATCATGGTGGGACATGGCAGCATGCAGGTAGACATGGTGCTGGAGAAGGAGCTGATTGCCAGGCAACAGGAAGTGAACTGTGTCACTAGGTGGACTTGAGCATAGGAGACCTCAAAGCCCACCCCCACAATGACACACTTCCTCCAACTAGGCCATATCTACTGCAACTAAGTTACACCTCCTAATAGTGCCGCTCCCTATGAGTTTGTGGGGACCAATTACATTCAAACGACCACACTGTGTTCCCTTAGTTTTCCTTATCTTTCACCCTAACTCACAGACATGCTTGAGAATTGTAACCTTGAAGTGGATTGCTTGGGCCCTACTCCTACTGGGTTGCCTCCTGGATGCAGAATAGTACTCATGTGTCTCCAAAGTCCCTCTAGCAACCTTGAATGATTCAGTAAGATGACAGAAAAATTACCCAACACCAGTCTGGGAATGGGTTCAGGAATCTGCCTGTGGGTAATATCCTTGTAAGACATCAGTACAGAATCAGAAGAATTTGAGGTCCTCCAACAGGTTTTGGCTTCAAGAAGAAAGACAAGTTGGACTAGGGTTCTGGCCCACCCCACCCCTCTGCTATTAGCTCAAGCAGGGCTGGACTTAAGACAAGTTCAAAATACTACTTGTGTATTGGCTGCTGGGAAACATATAGAGCAAAGAACTCCTCAGGAGGTGTGAAACAATGTCTGAGATGGGCATTCCTCAGCTGGGGACAGAGGCCAGTTCCATACTAGGCAGGGGAAAGATGCAACGCCTGGAGCTAAAGACATGATCTTCAGACATGCTGCCTAAGGCTATTAGGAGGTATGGCTTTGTTGGAATGGGTATGGCCTTGAGGTTTTCTATGCTCAGCACACTGCCCAGCCAACATCCTGTTGCCTAAAAGATATAGGACTCTCCAGCATGTTTGCCTGTATGCTGCCACACTTCCCATTGTGATGATAATGGACTGAACCTCTGAAACTAAGTGAGCCACCCAATTAAATGTATTCTTTAGAAGAGTTGCCATGGTCATGTTGCCTCTTTAAAACAATAAAAACCTTAACTAAGACAGATTGCCATTCAACCTTAGGTGATGAGAAGGCCTGAATTCTCTAGCCTAGGGGCAATAACTTTTCCATGTTCTTCCCAAGGACTCAGCTTATTGTCTAGTCACTTTTTTAGTCTCTGTGTTGTACAGAGTAAAGCTCAGTATTCTTAGATTGAGGACTAGGGCCCTAGACTACCTCCACATTGTTGCTCTTAGTACATGGTTCTTTCATTCCACACATGGTCTCTGTAGGGCTTTGTATGTAGGATCAAGGTCAGAATTCCAATGAGGGGCTCAGGCAATTTTAAGTGAGTAGAGAAATGTGCCTATGTTAAGCCCAGCAGGGAATTCTCTGGCCCTCCCTCAGCAGAACTGACACTATCAGATGGGCTCAAGTAGCCTGTCCCCTCTGCTCTGATAGGCATGAGTAGCAAGCCTACCTAGAAACCATTATCACATCTACACAACCTTGGCTGAAGGTAGGGTTGGGTCTGGGGTTCTGGGTTGAACCTTTTAGTCTTAGTCAAAGCTTTGAGGATCAAAGTGGGAGCCTCAGCCAACTGCCCTATGTGAGCCCGAGTTCCCTTCTGGTTAATATAAGAACATCTCACTTGCTTCTCCTACACTTGGCAAGACTTTCTTGTGGACTAGGCACAGCCCTGCAGTGGCTCATGCTCAGGGAGGTGGATTCCTTGAATCCCAGCAAGAATGCTGTGAAGGCTGGGCATAGCAAGAGTGTACAGAGCATCACACTCATCCTTTGTCACCAACTGGGATCCCTCTGGGCTCTGACCCATAAGTGCTGTTTGTTGAAGTAGGTGGCAGTCTACCAACCAGAGCATTCGTGGCCCAAGGCCCTACCCATAGCTACTAGCCAATCTGCCTGAACTTGCCCAGCTCCAGTGCTGGTACTAGAATCAAGAGCTCCATCAGGCTGTGTATTGGTGAAGGGAGGTTATGAGCACCATATAAAGGGTTTCTGGGTCTCTGTGGGGGCCAACTCGCATTGTCTTTTAGTCCCCAAATTATCAGCTAGTCTGGATACACTCTACCCCACCTCAGGGCTTTTGCTGACGGTTCTCCAGGCCACTTTTGGAGACCTTCCCACCAGGTATAGCTATCTATCTACTTTCTAGGTGGGTTTTCTGTTCATCCTTCCTACCTGGAGGTCAGGGCCACAAAAGCAGGCCCATACTTGCACCCTTAGATCCCCTAAAAATAGTTCCCTCAAAATATGGGGGATTATGAGGGTGTTTACAGACTAGTGTGAAAGCGCTGGTTCTATCCAGCCATGTGTTAAGGCCTTGCTAGACAGATCTGTCAACCTAGAAAGCACTGGTTTACCCAGCCACGTGCTAGGCAGTGTAGGAGGGTCTTCTATGTGTTGCTTTCATTGGTTAAATAAAGAGACTGTCTTGGCCTTTTGATAAGACAGCAGCTTAGATAGGCAGAGTAGACAGAATAGAATGCTGGGAGAAAGGAGGCAGAGGCAGAGAGCCGCGGCCATGAAGCTAACATGTCAGACATGCTGAATCTTTCCCAGTAAGCCACGGCCTCGTGGTGACATACAGATTATCAGAAATGGGTTGAATCAAGATGTGAGAGTTAGCCAGTAAGAAGCTAGAGCTAACGGGCCAGGCAGTGTTTAAATGAATACAGTTTCCGTGTAATTATTTCGGGGTTAAGCTAGCCAGGTGGCGGAAAGCAGCCTGCGCTCCTCTTACAACAGCTAGGGCCTTGCTAGACAGATCTGTCAACCTAGAAAGCAAAGATAGTTCTTGGCTGGCAATCAGGTAGGTAATCACACCATGCAGGAGTATTTCAAGAACATTAAGTGTCTGGGCTGTGATTTGTTATCTGTATACTTTTCTCCACATGTGGGTGCTTCCGAAAACCCATTTATGAGCCCCAATTCCTTTTGGGTGCCAGTCTCCTTGGGTGGAACTTCCCTGTCTTGCAGTCAGCGTCTCTTTTCTGTTCCCTTCCTCATTCTGCAATGAATTAATAATCTCTATAACCTCTGGGAGGCTGGGCAGGTGACCTGCTGCCCCTTAGTTACAACCATGGTTCATGCCCCAAATGAGGGCTTCCAAGGATGCGGCCAAGTACAGTGAGGACTTGGATTTCCCCCAACCCCAGGGAGGGCAGTGTTAAAACCAGTAAACTGTTGGAAGAATTTGAGGTCCAACATTCAGGCCTGGGGTAAGAAAGGTTTGGGAGCACTCTACATTGTAGGGTTGGCAGAATGGGAGCTGGGATACTCCAGCAGGGGTGGAACAGAAATGCAGATGGACATAAGGCCTAGCACAACCAATGTCAGTGGGGAACCAGTGAGGTTGGGAACTTCTTTATAGTTCCAAGGACTCCCAGAGTCCACCTTTTCCCTATCACTGGAGGCTGTTTGCTACCTAATGGATCCCACTGAGCCCACTGAATATTCCCCAACATGATCAAGGAGCTTTATAGCACCTGTCTGAGCCCCACCAGGTCCTGAACTGGGAATCCTGAGCAGCTTTGAAGTGAAACATCTCGGCACCTATTCAGGTTGCTCATTATTTTTTAAAAGAGCAGAACACTAAAAATAGCATCAACACAAAGGAAATAGGAGTCATTAAACAAGGGAATGACAGAATGAAGCTTGCATATTTCAGGGCCAGATTAAAGGGGAGGGTGCTTGGTGTCAAGCATCACATATGGGGCAGGGTGGGCAGTGCCCACCATCCCCAACTCAGATTCTGGGCCTGCACTGGGCTAGGCTGAGTGGCAAGGAGGGAGGGCTAGGTCTGCTGAACTGGGGCTCTGAGCACCAGAGGTGGTCATGGAACCAGGGCCATCATGGTGTTCTGGGCAGTAGTGGCAAACTTCTACCTTCACGGTGCTGGAGCTGGGACCATTTGGTATCCACTATGGTGGTGGTGCCTAGGATTTCCAACACTATTCTACGAGGACATCATACTTGCTTCCAGGGTTCTGTAAACAGTAATCCCAACTAAAAGAAAATAATATTCCTCTGCAGTAGACCCACAGTGACTGAGGTGACATGATAGACCTGAAATGGAGCAGCCCAAGGGAACAAAGGATAACCCCTATAACAGACATGCACTTTAACTGGTCACTAGACTGGCAGAGAATGGCCCCTTCTTAGGCTTCCATCTGGATGGATGTGGGGTTAGACCCCATTGCCTGTATTAACTAGCAGTCACCTTACCACTTCTTATCTGCTCTTGCTTTGTTAGCCCAGTCAAATGTGAACCCTCATTTCTGCAAGTTAAGAGCACCGGGTATTGTTCAGCAGCTAGTGGATCTGAAGCTTCAGCCAAACTTGTACCCATGGAATGCCACTGGGACTCTCACAGACAAGTTATCTTATATACACGTTATAACCAAAGGGCTAACATGCACTACAGGACTTGCATATTTAGCCAGGCTCTAGCTGGCATCATACTGAATTAATGACTTACATCTAGATAAAGAGGCCACACAGGGACGTGGCAAGTGTTCTGCCAACAACATAATTCCTTGGGCACCTGTGAAGAGATGCTACTTACAGACTTCCAGGGGAAGATGAATTAGTCACGCCTGGCTGAAGTCACCATCCATAGCCCAGAAGCCCTATGATGAAGTCTGTGATGGGGGCAGTTGAAGAAATTACATTTAAATTCCCTGAATAATAATGCAAAGTTCTTGCTCTAATCCTGCTCAGATCCAGAACAATCCAATGGGGCAGAGGAATCTCAATCTTTTTTTTTTTTTTTTTTTTTTTTTTTTGCTTTTTCGAGACAGGGTTTCTCTGTGGCTTTGGACCCTGTCCTGGAACTAGCTCTTGTAGACCAGGCTGGTCTCGAACTCACAGAGATCCGCCTGCCTCTGCCTCCCAAGTGCTGGGATTAAAGGCGTGCGCCACCACCGCTCGGCGGAATCTCAATCTTGAAGGCAGAAGGGGCTCTGAGTTCTGCATCTGTGTGGATCCAAACTGACACAACTGCAGTCATGGTGAGGTGTCTGTGTCATGACTTCCCAAGTGAACCACAGAACAGATCATCAGAGTGCTTTACAAGTAGACCCACGATTTTGACATTAACTTAAGGTAAACCTGGAACATCCAGTCCCGGTCTGGTCAGTGTTGTCCTAATCAATACATATTTAGGTGCTTCAGATCCAAATCATGGGGTCTGGGGGTCTTGTTGCATCCTTTTATTTTGTCCCCAATAAATACCACTGCAGTTATGGTTGTCTGCCTGCCTACTGGATTGTTTTGAAGCAGTGTTCCTCACTCTAAACTGCACTCTGACCATGGACGGTTAGTCCAAGGGGCAATATCAAGCCACCTGCCCCATGGCTGTGTCTTGTCTACACAGTGACGAAGGCATTTCTTCTGTCAGTGACTTTTAGGCCTGGACCACTGGCTTGAGGTTTCACTAGAGTCCTTAGAAAATGAGTGAGATCCAGCCAATAAAGCAAGTGTCTGAGAGTAGCAGCCCCTGGCATGTGGAAGTACCCTAAGACCCCTCCAAGAACTCTAGTTATGAGCTGAGATGAAGAACAGCAGCATTTTGGAAGGTGGTGTTAGACTCCAGGCCCTGGGAAAGGTCCAATGCTGTAGACTAGACTCCCATTCGATCTCTTTCTAGAACTTTCCTTTAACAAAGTGTTTGGAGAAGACAGTATCAATGCTGGTCTTTGCAGGCAATTCTCAGTCAACCTCAAGATCCTATAATATATCCTAGGTGAAAAACTGAGGACAAACAGGTTACCAGGTACCAGGTAAGAAGTGCTTTCCAAGCCAGAGACTGCACCAGCCATCAGAAAATAGTTTAATTATGTACAGATGATTGGTGAACTGATCAGAGTAGGGTGTGAATGCCCCCAGATTTGAAGAAGTGGCAGGAGGGCAGTGCCGGCGACATGTGCCATTCAAGAGGTGACAGCCACCAGGCACCAAGTAAGTCACAAACCGTGACAGCTGTGGAAGGAGTATAAATCAACACTTTTCCTCTGGGACAAGAAAAAGAAAAACAAAACAACAAACATCAGATCCGAGGAATGCTTTCTCTCCCAGCCATGGAATGGTATTTGTCCATGATGAATGCAGGATGGCTGGGAGTAGATGGTCCAGGCCCCTGGGGCCGCATCACCTGCCACACCTGCTTATGGTCCCATCTGTGCATCAGTCAGGCCAGCAGCATTCGGGCTTCATGAGCAGCTCTTGCAGTCACAGCAATCCCTGGCCTCAGAAGAGAGGCCTTGAGCCCTGGTTCTCAAACTCAGACCATGCATCATTCAGCTCCATGAAGATCATCTTGGCATACTGCTCGTATGGCTGCCCAGTGGCCTGTGGGCAACAGAGGGAGAGCCAGACTGACCACTCAGCCCACTCCCTACCAGCACCTTTCATGCGATATAGCCAGCAGGCAAAAGGCTCCTACAGGATGAGAGACAAGCACAGGGTCCAGAAGCCCCCTCCATACACTTACTTTATCTGGATGCACTACCAGCACTGCTCGGCGGTACTGCTTCTTCACCTGCTCTGGAGTCACCAGGTCAGCCATACTCACAGGTGTCCAGCGGCTCTCCCCATCCCACAGTACTGTGTGCAGCGTGGACAGCAGAGCACGGATGTTCCTCTCCTTGCCTTCAATCCACTCCAAAAGCTGCAGACACCAGTGCATAAAGAACCTCAGGAAGAAGCTGTAATTTAGGAGACCTCCCTCCCTGCTATGTGGAGTGTGGGGTGGGAAAAATCAACGTAAGCAGCAAAGCAAGTACTGAGGGATATTCAGATGCTAGAGAGGGTGGGGGCATCATTTCAATGGTCCTGGGTCCTAAAGGGAAAGACAACCTGCAGGCTGGGGAGCAAGCTTCTATGAAAGCCCCTTGAAAACATGGTTTGGTACCTCTCTTTATTCCTATAGGAGAGCAGGGAAGCCATGGCTCCACCCTACTCACCTAGCCCTTCTTTCAGCACTGGGCCCACCCCAGACCATATAGACCAGGTGGGTCAAGCTATACATCTAGGACAGAACTGAGCCCCTTTTCAGCCATATAAAAAGACAAAACCCTAATCCCTCAATACAGCCTCCTGACCGATGCACAAGGTTCAAAGAGGACAATTGGGTCCCTGGCAACCTTTCAGGTAGTTTGTAAGGAAACGGCTTCACTGTACCCTAAAATTGATCACCACACAAACTTAAAGAAATAGTTACATTTAATATATAGAGTGGAACAATCTGACTGACCATTGTACTATGCTGATTCCTTCTTCCTGCACAGTGAGTGCCCCAGGTCAGGACCAAAACCCAAACAAATCGCTGTCCTTAAAAGCCAAATAAGCAGGGTGGTGGTGGTGCATGCCTTTAATCCCAACACTTGGGAGGCAGAGGCAGGAAGATCTCTATGAGTTTGTGGCCAGCCTGGTCTACAGAGTGAGTTCCTGGACAGTCAGAGCTGTTACACAGAGAAACCCTGTTTTGAAATAAACAAAAAAACAAACAAACAAAAACCAAACCAAACCAAACAAACAACAACAAAAAACCAAAACCCACAAAACAAAAGTCAAATAAACCTTAGTTTGGATGGGTACAGGTCTGAGCTATGCCCTCTTGCCAGCTCAAGGCCAAGGTCAAACATGACCAGAGGACTAGAAGTCCTGTGTGGTACTTGCTTCCCTCACTGATCTCAGTATCATGAGCAGCACTATGAAATGCAAATATCAAGTATATATCAGACTGCCCGGGAGTATGGCTACACATGCCACACTCCTATATGCCCTACTCCAGGGGCCTCCAGGTGCTAGGTTCACACACAGTGAGTCTGACTGGAGACAGTGAACTTCACAGTGTGGTCTGGTCCCTGAGGGTACCCACCTTCAACTTTAATGGGTCTGTGTCTCTGGCTAGGTCCTGTTTCCGCATCTCAGCCATGGTCTTTGGCCCCTTCTTGTCAGATTTGGAGAAACCTTGATTAGGCAGCAGATCTTCAAAATCATTTTCTGAGACTTTTGGCTTTTGGGCTAGGAAAAAAAATAGACATTTTTATAGACATTCTGCCTGCTTTTACCTTTCTCCTTGAGCATGAGCTGTCCTGATACCTGGACAGAAAAGAAGAAAAACATGGCTTCAAGGCCACTGGTTAAAGGCCAGTGAGAAAGGGGAGATGGGGAGAGAAAAGTTAGAAGGGAAGGAGGTCGGGCCTTGGGAAAGCAGGAGGATTGGGATCAAGGAAGGTTGGACAGGGGAGCACGGAACCACAATTCTTAGTTAAGGGAACCACTTTAGGGTTGGCAAGAGACCTGACCCTAGAGGGGCTCCCAGGTGCCCAAGCTGAGGTCCCCAGTTAGTTCCTTGGGCAGTTGAGAATAGGGAACCTGAAATGACCCTATCCTTGAGCAATACTGACGAATATCTTGCATATCATCATAGAACCTTCATCTGGTGATGGATGGAGATAGAGACCCACACTGGAGCACTGGACTGAGCTCCCAAAGTCCCAATGAGGAGCAGAAGGAGGGAGAACATGAGCAAAGAAGTCGGGACCACGAGGGATGCACCCACCCACTGAGACAGTGGAGCTGATCTATTGAGAGCTCACCAAGACCAGCTGGACTGTGACTGAAAAAGCATGGGATAAAACTGGACTCTCTGAACATGGCGAACTATGAGGGCTGATGAGACGCAAAGGACAATGGCACGGGGGTTTGATCCTACGTAATGTGATGGCTTTGTGGGAGCCCAGCCAGTTTGGATGTTCACCTTCCTAGATATGGACGGAGGTGGGAGGTCCTAGGTCTTACCACAGGGCAGAAAACCCTGACTGCTCTTTGGACTGGAGAGGGAGGGGGAAAGGAGTGGGGGGAGGGGGAGAAGGGTGGGAGGAGGGGGCGTAGGGGGGGAGGAGGGGGAGGGAAATAGGAGGCTGGGAGGAGGTGGAAACTTGTTTTTTTTTTTTCTCCTTTTCTCAAAAAAAAAAAAAAAAAAAAAAAAAGGCCAGTGAGAATTAGGAGAAGGGCACATAAATCCAAATCTACTTTCTTGGGGCAGTCTCAGTGAGCAATATAAATACAACTGTCTCAGCTGGCTCTGAGGGGAGAAATAGAATGCTCTACTCACAAACCTGTAGGTAGTTGTCTAAATCACCAGACAGACACAGGACTTACCAAAGCTGGGCACACGGACACCTCTCTCCTCTCGAGCTCCGATCACACTGAAGTGAGACCTTAGCTGTTCAGAGGCTCTGGGGGCTGGCTTGGCCTGGGGGGTCCATGAGGTTCCTGGGGCTGTGGGACGACTTGTCTGCCAGGAGCTGCTGCTTTTGGGAATGGAGGCTGATGTGGTAGCAAAGGCCCCTGTAGGAAGTCCAGCAGGCAGGCCTGAGGAGACACCACAGGACACTTGTAAGTCACTTAGCCAAATGGTGAGTTGCTTCTTCTGTGGCTGAGGATACTGAGTTGCTGGGACAAACTGCTGTCACTTAGTTGATCTGCTCTAATCAACAAGTAGATAGCCCTGAGTAACCAGGGATATACACGTGTGTTGCTCAAACACTTCTAGATGCCAGGATACTCTACATGCACACCCACACAAGCTTGATATCCCCATGTGTTGAGTGTTCTATGGAGCTGTCCCATTGTGTGGACAACTTCCTCAGAAAGCTTCTCAAATATGGGGCTGATTTTTTAACTTTCTGTGAAATAACTGAACTCAGAGAAGTCGCTAGACTCATGCCAAGTCTAGAGCACCTTCAAAGAATGTCCCCAGCTGTGAAGTTCCTCTGTGAAGGTTGTTGTTATTTGTCAGTATCTAATATCACCCAGGAGATGACCCCTGGGCATGTCTGTGGGGGATTATCTCCCCGCACTGCCCCTGACAGGGTTTCTCTGTGTACTCTTAGCTGTCTTGGAAGACTCTCAATTGATGTGTGAAAATCCATCTTAATTGTGAGCTCATCCGTGGGCAGGGGATCCTGGGCTGCATGGAACAGAAAAGGTAAGCTAAGTATTAGCGTGCATGCATTCATCTTTCTCTGTTTTCTGACTGACTGTTTATGTGATCAGCTGATTCAAACTCCTGCAGCCTTTTTATTGCCATGGAATATTTTACAGTTTATTTTCTTGGCTATTACCAACAGCTCTTCTCTGAACACTTGTTTGATTTTTTTTTGTAGAAATATAAGCCCATTTCTCTGGGATAAACACTGGGGTCCTATGGTGTCTGCATGTTTACTTCTGTAAGAAACAGACCAAGAGTAGCTGTATCATTTCACATCCTTACAAGTGTGTATATATACTATAAACCCAGTTTCTATGATCCGTGGTGATGCATGGTTGCTGCCTAAAACTTCTGGCAGCTGATGACTCAACACTGTCTCATGTGCTTATTGGTGTGCCAGAATTACTGCTGATGGAACCTCCCTACCTCTTCTCATTTCTCCACCGGATTACCTTTTGTTTTTCCATTAGTTATATATTCTATATAAGAGTCCTTTGTCAAATAGTTTTTGAAATGTTTTCTTCCCACATTTTGTTTGGTCTTTCCACAGTTCAAGGTCTCAGATCTGCGCTGTCTTTTGCTAGTAGAGCTGCTCTGCCTTATATTCCATCTGCAACGGGCTGAAGCTCAGTATATAGCCGAGGCTCCTTTTCTTGCCTGTACAAGTCCAATGACTCTAGTTCCATCTGTAAAAACTTTCACACACCTTTGTCTTCCCTGGGTGTATACCTGGGTCCCCTCTGCCATGTATTGGTGCCTAGCCTTTTGCCAACACCAGTTTTGGTTTCTGTGGCCAGACAGTGTACTTCAAAGCCAGGGTGGGGCTTCTATACTACTCTCAACTACAACAAGCCCCAAGCATTCTTGTCTATCTGCTTTTTCAAATAAATGGCAGCAGAGGCTTACCAGAGGCCGAGGGAGTATACAGCAGGTGACAACTAGTGTTCAGCAGGCCAACTCACTAGATGAATGACTCTCTGATGGGGAGCCCTGCTGGACTGTAAATGACGAGCTGTTTCTGTCTATAATTATCTCGTGTGCTGCCACATTCCTCCTAATAACAGCTATGGGTGTTTCCCCACTGCTTGTGAGTCTGTCTCATGTATCTATTACATTTACTGGAAACACGTAGCTGTGAATGGTCAGGAATATGACTTCTGCCTAAACTGTATAATTTTGATGAATAGAAATACTAAGATATTTTTCATTATTCAGACTGACATAGGAAAGTAATAGTATTCTTAGTCACAAAGATAGTTAATTTTAGACTTCAGAACAAATGCAAAACAAGTCTGCCCCTGCAGAGAATACACAGGATGAATTCCCAGGTGTTTATTGCTTATTCAAGGTCAGAGACTGAAGCAACTTTAGTAGACATAACTTCCTCAGCAATGGGCTTTCTGAACATACTCTCAGCCTCAGTTTATGTTATAGGACTCAGGGGGTCAGACAACTAATTGCTACTGTTAAGTCCTGAATTTCAATGCCATTTTATGTCTGGGATTCCTAAGTGCTAAGTGCAAGGCCAAGGGTTTCTCACTGGCCAGTCAATGTGACTTCCCCAGCCTGAGAAAGCCATGTGACTTATCTTGTGTTATGAGACTGGGTCAGGCCCTGAAAATGTAACACAGTTGTACAGGGTTTGGCTGTGGAGAGAGAAGCTGCTGTGTAGAGCAATGAGGAGCCTATGCAGAGCTTATTAGGAAGCTATATAGAGCTGTGTAGAGGTGCAAGAGAGATTTTGAGAGAATTTTTTCAAGATGAAGACAAAGAGGGGGTTACCACCAGAAAGCGTGTGCTGATTTCCCTTTTAGATAGATATTCAGTTCCCACTGCATTCATGGATTTTGTTGTTGTTGCCAAGGTTTGAACTCCAACCCCAACTTCCTGAGTGCTGGGATTACAGCTATAAATAAGCCTCTATCTCTGCCTGGTCGAAAGCTTTACAAAAAAATCAACTATACATAGTGTTGTATGGTTATATAATTTTGGTCTCCTTGAGCTGTCCTAGTAAACCTAACAGCAACAGACTACCGTTTGGTGATCTTAGGTATTGTGAACTTTTAACTTAAAGTTCTAAGCCTTGTAAATTTCCTCTGATCTGACAAGCAATTATGCTACCTGCAAACAGGAAAAATTTAATTCTTTTCCTTCTATCATATGTAATTTCTACTTCTTGCCTCAGGTTATTAGCTGGGTCTCTTAATAAGTAGACTATTATGGGGGCATCTGTGCTGCTCCTGGGTTCAGGAGTCCTTCATAGTATGTCATATCTGATACAATTTGTGTGCCTGCTCTGAAGATACTCTCATCATTTGATGCTGTATTTTGTTTTGTTTTGTTTTTTTTTGAGACTGGGTCTTTCTGTATAATGACTTGGCTGTTCTGGAACTCACTCTAGACCAGGCTGTCCTTGAAGTCACAGAGATCTGCCCGCCTCTCTCTGCCTCCTGAGTGCTGGGATTAAAGGTATGACGTGGGATTCTTCTCTGAATACTGTGAATATGTTCTATTACCATTGGTTAATAAAGCTGCTTTGGTGTATGGCAGGGCAGAATAGAGCTAGGCGGCGGGGGGGGGGGGAAGGGGAGGGGAGAGGGCAGGAGTAACTAAACGGAATGCAGGGAGAAAGAAGGCAGAGTCAGGGAGATGTCATGTAGCTGCTAAAGGAGAAAGACGCTGGAACCTTACTGGTGGGCCATAGCCTCGTGGTGATACACAGAAATGGGTTAATTTAAGATGTAAAAGCTAGACAAAAATAAGCCTGAGCCACTGATCAACAGTGTTGTAATTAATGTAGTCTGTGTGTGATAATTTGGTTCTGAGAGGCTGGAAAACTAAAGTGCAGTCTCCATTTACAAAAGTGCATCACCACCACTTGGCTGCTGCTGGGTTTTAACAATCATCCTATCAGAAGCACTGGTAAGAGCATGTCGTTGTTCTTCAGCTGATAAACATGGCAGATGCTACTCTCTGACTCTGGAAAGGCAGATCAGATTGGTGCTCCCTGAATATGCCCCACTTAGTGGTAGTTGCTGCCCTTTAATCCTCTGAAAAATTCTGTGCCCTAATGTTGTAAGGGTCCATGTCTGTCTTGAGGGGGGTGGCTTGAGGCTTTCTTTCCTGAACTAATTTGGCATATGCACTTCGGAAAGTCAGTTTCCTCTCTTCTAAGCTTTCTAAAAGATTATGTGGAACTGGTCATATAAACATTTGGTAAAATTCTCCAGTGAACTCATTGGAGGCTGGGGAGTTCCCTTTTAATTCATTCTTCATAGTGACGAACTATTCAAATGCCCTGCTTCATGCTTGGAGTTTGGTAGTGGCTACCTGTGAGATATCTGCATATCTGGATGCTGCCAGTTTCCCTCCTAGCACTTGACTTTATTCTTTCACCACCTTCTAGATCCCTATAGACCCTGACCATTCCCGACACTGATGGCTTGTGCTATCGTTCCTTTTTGGTCAGTCTCAATAAATTTTTTACTGCTACTTTCAAAGAAGCAACATTTTGTTTCATTGATTCTTTCATTATTGAGCAAGAATCTCAAATAGTTCAGGCTAGCCTTCAAATCATTTATGCAACCAAAGACAACCTTATACTTCTCTGATTCTTCTGCCTCTACTTCCAAGGGTTGGAATTATAAGTGTACCACCACTACACTTGATTTGGTACTAGAGTTTAAAACCAAGGTCTTGTATACCCTAGGCATGCATTTTATTAAGTGACATAAATTCCCAGTCCCTGTTTCATTTATTTAAAACATTTTTTTCCTTTTTCCAGATTGCTATAGATTTTGATCTTCTTTTTCAAACCCCTTGAGGTGTCATTTGTCATGACGACATATTCCATCCTTTCTTTTCTTTTTCCCCCCCCAAGAAAGGATTTCTCTGTGTAGTTCTGCAACTCTCTCTATAGACCAAGATGGTCTCAAATTCAGAGATCCACCTGCTCCTGCCTCCCAAGTACTGGAATTAAAGCCCATCTTTTCTAGAGCATGTAACCTACACACTCTAGTACCCCCAGCTGTTATGTGCCAGGTCCCTCTAAGATGCAAGGTATTCCCCTTAGTGCAGTGAAACACGGCTATTTCCTGGGCCTCCCTGCTGACACTGGTATTTAAAGCACCGTTTTCCTTTGTATTCTTACCATCACTGATTTTCTGAAGGCCAGAATACACTGTGATTTCAATTCTTTTATCCTGTTGGAGGAACCTGCACTCTGTGCTACCAAGTATGGCCTAGGACAGTCAAGCAGCCATTGTGATGAATGGTATATATTGCATTTTCATTTGTGACTTGGGCTTGCTGAGTTTTCAGCCTGGTTTCCTTTAGGGCTGCTGTTTTCCCAGGGTATAAAAGAGCTGAGGGCTAGCTCTGTCCAGGACCAGACAGGTCTCCTTACCTTTCAGAAGGCAAACACTTTTCCTAAGAAGATGCCTACAGCCCTACCCTGTGTTCAGATCCATCAACCTCAAATCCACATAGGGAGAGGAAAAACAAAGATATCAGGCAGAAACTCCTAGAAGATCCAAGAAATATAGTATAATTTGGAAAAAAAAAAATGGAGACCATTAAGAAAAAAAATAGCATAAAGGATGTTAACAGCATGAGTAAGAGAAGAACTCCCCATTCAACCTAAGAACAGAGTGAAGTCAGAGAAGAGGAGAAGGGGCAGACAAGGGCCCACCCAGGACATCAGTTCTGGAAACAATGAGTCACAGGATAAGGAACTAGAAATGAGGATGTCAGGTGCCCAGTGTGGTGCTTCAGCTGAGCTATGGCCAGTCAAGCTTCAGTGAGTGACATCACTACTACCTGAGACAGATGCCAGAGCAAGCAAGTGACCTGCCAACAAGCATCCTGACAATATCCTCAACCCGAAACCCTACATGCCCCACCTATATAGCTTAGTGTATTTCCCGTCTCAGAAGCTATGAAGAAGAGGTACTGACCAAGGAGCTGAGGAGTCCTAGGGAGATTCACCTGAGAAAGCAAACCCGAGATGTTATCTGTGCAATTCAGCTTGTGAAGACAGGAGACACAAATGTGAGTCAGCCCCAAGACAGGCATGGATGCTGCAAGGAGTGACTGACCCTTATCAAGTGCATGCTGATGCTACACCAGTACTCAGCAGAGCCTCATCAACTCCTAGACTGTCCTTACTTCCTGGACACACTATAATCCTGAAGTCAGCTGGTGCACTCACTGCATGGCCATGAGGATCATTAGTTCTAGCAACTCCCATTTTTAGTCTTTCAGTCAGTGGGCATTCAGAATAGAAGCAGACACAAGCTCCCAGGGTCCCTGGACACAGTAGTAGAAGGTGAAAATGAGTCTCTTGGCACATAGGGTTGGCCCCTCATTACCTTGGAGGCTAGAGCTGAGATCACTGAGATCAGCAAATGGGTCTAGGCTCTGAGACTTGGTTTGGCTGGAGTGGTGACCTGGTGGGGCTGGGTGACCTCCAGAAGAGAAGAGGGGACCTGGAAAAAGGATTAAGGCCATTAGAATTGCACAGTATAGAATGAATGACAGTGTTCCAAAGTCCCTGATCCCCACTCAAGGTTTGGTAATTCTTTAAGGACAGTGAGCAGAACACACAGGCACATCTGGCACAGTGGCTAGCACCAGCATCCATATTGTTCCTCATGGAAATCACTGAACATTTGGTACCAAGAACCAGAAAACGTCCTCATTGTTTTGACTTCATAGCACTACTTTTTATAATATATCTAAAATGTGACTTCCTTTATGATATAATAATGTAAATTTGAGACTAGTCTAAGCATAACATCTTGAAATAATTGTTGTGTAACTACTCAAAATATTATCTAGTCATTAAAAATGATGGCTATGGAGATGGACAGATGGCTTGGAGGCTGAAAGCGCTTAAGTAAAGACACATGGATAAAAGGGTATACTGTATAACTCACTGTGGCACACTACAGCTTCCATGACATGACTTTTTTTTTTAATCTTAAATTTTAATTTTGGAGGAGTTGCAAGGGCAGAGGGCAGATATGCAGATGTGGAGAGGTAAATGGGATCAAGATGCATGATGTGAAAGACAATCAATCAATCAATCATGAGGACCCAAGTTCAGATCCCAGCACCCATGTAATAACATTTGCACTCATAAAAAATAATCCTTAAAAGAACGAGAGTTATCTATAAAGAGCAGGCAGATATCTATTGATTTTGAGGCCAGTCTGGTCTAGTGAGTTCCTGGACAGCCAGAGCTACACAGTAAGATCCTGTCTCAAAACAAAACAAAACTACTGTGGCTCAGCAGGTTTTTACTTGTTATGTAAGCCTGATGACCTGAGACTGATCCTGTGAAAAAGCTGGATATAGATATATGCATCTGTAATCCTGGCACTTGGTGACAGGGAAGTAGAGTCAGGAAAATTGCTTAGAAGTTTGCAAGCCAGTATGTGCAGCAGAAATGAGAGACCCTGCCTCAACAAGGTGGAAAGAAATGATTCCAAAAAGTTGTTCTCTGACCACCAAATGTGTGCCATGGCATGCACACGTGCTATATAGCAGGTGTAAATCCACACTCACATACAAATACATGCATATAATAATTAACAAATATGAGCTGGCTAGGTGGCATAGTTGGTATAGGCATTTGCTGCCAAGCCTAATATCGTGAGTTCAATCACTAATACATTACAATCCCTGGGGCCTGGATAGTAAAAGCAGAGAATGGAGTTATCCAAGTTGTCTTCTGATCTCTGCATGCCTGCCATGACAGGCACACTGTCCCCTGCATCCCCCTAAAAATAAACACCATGTAGAAGCCTTTTTAAAAATTAAATTTAAAAATTTTTTAAAAAATTCCCAATGTAAAAAGGGAGTAATAAAGAACATGAAATAATCCTGTATAAAACAAAAACAAAAATACCCTACAACCAAAAGCATACAAAGTAATAGTTAACCCCATCTGTAATAAAAAAATTCAAACTGAAAGCACCTACAGGGGCTAACAAGTGGCTCAGCAAGTGAAGAGACTTGTTGCCAATCCTAATGACTTGATTTGATCCCTGGAATTCACATGACAGGAGAGACCTGAGCCCTACAGATTGTCCTGGGATTTCTACAACGGCATTCTGACACACGTGCCAACTCATACACACATTAAAATAAATGTACAACTTTTAAAAGATGCTTACTAAACTAGAAAAACGTTTTAAATTTATAATATAACTCTGATGAGAAACAAAAGATAGAAATTCTTGTTCCTATGGGATGTACTCACTCATATTTGGTTTCTAGCCATAAATAAAGGACACTGAGCTTATAATTCATGTTCCTAGAGAAGCTAAATAAGAAGGTGAATCCAAAGACAAACACATAGGCATCCTCATGAATATTAACCTTCATCAGGCGATGAAAGGAGACAGAGACAGAGACCCACATGGGAGCACCGGACAGAAATCTCAAGGTCCAAAGCAGGAGCAGAAGGAGACGGAGCACGAGCAAGGAACTCAGGACTACGAGGGGTGCACCCACACACTAAGACAATGGGGATGTTCTATCGGGAACTCACCAAGGCCAGCTGGCCTAGGTCTGAAAAAGCATGGGATAAATCCGGACTAGCTGAACATAGCGGACAATGAGGACTACTGAGAACTCAAGATCAATGGCAATGGGTTTTTGATCCTACTGCACGTACTGGCTTTGGGGGAGCCTAGGCAGTTTGGATGCTCACCTTACGAGACCTAGATAGAGGTGGGCGGTCCTTGGGCTTCCCACAGGTCAGGGAACCCTGATTGCTCTTCAAGCAGATGAGGGAGGGGGACTTGATCGGGGGAGGGGGAGGGAAATGGGAAGCGGTTGCGGGGAGGAGGCAGAAATCCTTAATAAATAAATAAAAAATAAATTAAAAAAAAATTCTTGTTCCTGAGCAAATAAACTGAGGGGGATGTGGATCAAAGACTTTGCAAACAGAACTATTGGATCAGAATGTGTCAGCAAGGTAGAACTGTAGGTGCACAAAAAGATCAGATGGATATTCACAAATATGAACTACTCCTTGTAATTCATGTTACCAACAGGGCATATGCCAGTAGCCATGGCACACGTGACAGTTTTTCTAAGGGTCCTTCAGAGAACACAGAAAAACATGAAGGTAAAGTGTGGGCAATCAATTACACACAAGCATGGAATTATGTTGCAGAACGTACTTGCCTTCATGAAAAAGGAACAGCATGGAAGAATAGGAGGACCAGACACGACTGTACTCAACAAAGTATAAGCAATTATCGAGTGTCTGTGTTCCCATCGAACAAACAACAGAGAACTCTGTGGTCACCACACGTTGGGCTGACTGGAAGGCAAGCAAGCCCTCTTCATCCTCTTCTCAAAAGGGCATGTGGAGACTCCATGGCCATAGTAACCATCTTGAGAGCCCAGCTAACAGTGGGGCCCATGGTCATACCTTCTGGTACTGGCATGGAGGCTGGACCGGGCATAGCAGTCTCAGCCCAGGTATCCCATCCTCCTAGCAGATCTGGGTGGCTTGATGAAGCTATCACCTTGTTGGGCTCTGCTTTGAGATCCCCTGGAAGGAGCCAGAGAAAAGCAAGTTTGGTGTATGTGCCGTCTCACTTCACATGATGTTTGGCAACCTCTCTCACCTCCAGATACAAGCAGAAGGCAACCTATTGGTCCAGCAAACAACTCAGGGGACAAGTATGGCTAAGCAGTTGAGGCCATGCCTTGCGCAGACACCTGGTAGTTGGTATTCTGAATTCAAAGGACTGGTGCTCAGAACTGGCTGGGCTAGATAGTCCTGAGGATGTAGCAGGCTGATCAGGCAACATCTTCACAGGGCAGTGATAACAACACTTGTATACTGCCTTTCTGAAAGGGCACTCAGAGCCTTTCTGCCTTTCTCTAAACCTACCATACATAGCCCATGATGAGTAAGGGGCTCACAACCATGTTCAAAAACTCCCTGAAATCTGGAACTAGTCCTTGTGCCCTCTGCTTGTCAAGCATCCACCCCAGCATGGCACAGTCATATGTCATACTTTCTACCACAAGGCATTCAGGGCAGTCAGTTGTCCTCTGGAACATACCCTAGTAGACCATCAACTCTGTTTGGAAAAAGAACTAAGCTTTCTCTTCAAGATTTGGCTAGAGTGACAGCCTGTCCTCTCCTTTCCCAGACCCCAACTTCTGTCTAAATGGGCCATGCCTGCTGCTCCAACACACACACACAAGCCTTTATACGTCTTGTTGTCTATTCCTAAAGTCATAGCCACAATTCCAGAGTCAGGGAAATGCCCACTAGGAAGGCCTGTAAACAGCGGTGGAACCTGTCCCAGATTTGAAGAGACAGCTTAAATTTGAAGACACAACTTAAAGAGATGAGAAAAAGACACCAATGTGTCCTGTCAGGCTTTGAGATACCGTCGACTTTGGGAAAGTCACCAAGGGGTATGTTAGTCCCATTACACCATAGCTGCAGTAGACAGAAGGCCCTGCTGCCTACTGATCTATCCCTGAGCACTATCCCCAGGGGCCTGTAGGAAGTAGGAGTTCCTAGGCCCTTCCAAGCACAAGCCTGTGGCTTCTATGTAATAGTCATCATGGCCATACTCACCTAGGTGCAGGAAGGTAGTGCTGGAGGATGGGGGCGGGGCACTGTGGGTGGATGGGAAGGCAGTTGAGGAAGCTACAGAGTCAGGATTGAGAAATTCTCCAAAAAGATCAGGCTTGGAGCAGGGCTGGGCATCTGAGTTGGATGACAGTAGGAGTTGGTCAAATGGGTCCACTAGGAAACAGAGGGAGGGCAGGGACAAGCATTATACCTTAGCCTGTATCCTAGGAGCCCTGCTCTGAGGTCTCTACTTTCCTCAACATATGCACTCAGACCATTCAGCAGCCTACCTGGGGATACATGGCCCCCCTCCCTAATGCCCCACAGCTTAGGACTCTCCCATGGCCCTCCTCTCCAATGCCCCACAGCTTAGGACTCTCCCATGGACACAGCATCACCCCTGAAGCCAAAGCAGGCAATCTTGGTTTATGAGTAGGAACTGATGTAGCCACGAGCAATTTCTCCAGAAGGCAGTTTCCTCCCTCCAGATGTCAATATAACAGTGAAGATCCTTTTTCTACATGGCAGGAATGGTTAACCCTGATTCTTACTATGAAACCAATTATATGCATAACTGAAATGTACACCAGTGTCCTTGTAGGGTGTTCTGTACCCCAAGAAGAAAAACTGGGCTTGCCAGAAGCAGAGGAGCCTCACCACCAAGCAGGTCACCAGGAGTTCCCATTTGAGCAGCATCAGATGGCTCAAGAAGGCAGCTCAACAGGTCAGTGTTGCTGGAGGGGACCCTGCAAGTCTGCAAGGGGGCAGCAGGCCCTGAGTCACCCTCAGAGTGCAGGCCCAGGAGATCCACACCCTCTTCCTGCGGTGCAGGCTCCTGTTGGGCAGCAGGCATGCCCACATCAAATATTAAATCTTGCTGTCTGGTCCCAGCTGCCAGCCTTGGTGTGTCTTCTCCAGACCCTGGCTCCCTCTCTTCACTGGGGAATGGAGGCTCTTCTTCATCTGACATTTCACTTCCATCTCTGTCTGCAATCAGGACAGACTGACTCTCCTTAGGAGAGGTATTGTCTGCACCAGTCTCTGGTTCTTTTTCCTCTGTGGAAAGAAAACCATCGGTTGATTGACTCACATGCTGGGGTAGCTGTAAGAGAGCAGAAAAAGCTGACATAACCAGAAGCCTCAGTAGGGCCCAGGTTGCAACCACACAGCCAATACCAGGATCTTCATGCCCACCCCTGTGGCCAACCTTGGGCCTCAGAGCACATACCTTGAGGCTTAAAATTCACAGACCACCCACCCTGGAACCACAATACTGGCTTCTATCCAACAGCAAAGAAGCCAAGGTTCTAGGATTTTTCTTCCATTTCTCCCGAGCCCAACTTCAAACAGGTCCACCTGCTAGCCTCTCCATCTCTATGGATAGCCTTGGTAAATCACAACCTAGCAGGGGACATACCATAGCACTTCTTAGGGGAAATGTCATTTGCTGAGTACACCCTGGGATATGTCCAGGAGGCGAATGGTCAAGGTGAAGATCCTAGGTATTTAGTTGTAATAACTAGGCTATAAGATATGAAGAAGGGACTAAGAAGCTCAGCAGAAACTAGAGGCAGTAAAACATAATGTAACTCCCAAATGGAGAAGCGATCAACCACCATGGTTCAGTTTATCCTTCTACTGAGGCCCCTTCTCTGCTTCTTAAGAACCTCTGGGTCTGCTAATAAGACTATGTGTACAGGGATTTGGTCAGTAAATAATTTCAAATCAATAATGAAATGAAGTTGATACCTCAGGCTTTATGGGCATATACATGTGTGTGTGTCTAATGCTATCATGAAAGAATATACAAACTGTTCTTAATTTATGTGCCAGGCACACAGCTAAATGTGTAGCTCAGTTGTAGAAGATTTTCAGACATGCATGAGGCCTGGGGTTTGATCCTCACCAACACAATTCCTCCCACAGCAGGCCAATGTGTAGGATCTGCAGTCCCTCTAAGGATACATCAACTCTGCTTGTCCCTATGAAGTTTAACCTAAGTACTTGACCTTAGCATATGGCCCTTGCAGAATGCTCAACTGTGTGGTTAACAGAACCTGATGTCAAAAGTTAGTGGTGACAAGTGAGTTCAGGGGCATTGGACAGATTGGTCCCCAAGGAAGGATGAAGGATTAGCTGTGCCCTATGCCTACCCTGCCAATCCAGCGTGTGAAGAAAGTGGTTGGTGTCCGTGCTGCTGCTCTGCGGTGAGTCCGACTCTGTGATCTCAGCCTCTGGAGACCCTGCCTCAGCGTCATACTGAGCTGTGGAGCCCGGCTGCCGGGGTAGCTCTGGCTTCCCTGCCAGGAAAAGGCTGGCATCAGGCTACCTGTGCCAGGCACAACACTGGGCAAGGTACAGCCAGAGCAACAGGGCAGGTAGGCCATAGGTACACCCGTACCAGTTCCTTGAAAACAAGGTCTGGCTGCAGGCAGATTCCCACCATCCTTCTATTCAGATGCTGTGTCACATCCATGAGCACACACAGCATACTCACAGAACATACACACACACAAACATATACATTCCTTTTAAGAATACTTAGTTGTCTGCAGATTAAAAATACAAAATGTACAAACCCAGATGATAAAGAAGCTGCAAGCAGCAAGTCAAGCCCAGTCTGTCCACTTTTTGTAGAAACTGGGCTGACATAAACACCTATGCTGAGTGGAGAGCCATGCCGAAAGCCGCAGGTCTTGCTGTCCCACTCTCAATGGAGCATTTACATTGTTATGCCCAGAGCATATGACCTGAGTCAGCTTATGGTGTGGACTTAACTCTGGAGGGAATCCTTCCAGTCATAGCTCCTGGCTCATGTACCGAGAGAGCAACAGCATCTCACTCTATAGCAGTGTTTCTCAACCTTCCTAATGCTGTGACCATTTAATACAGTTCCTCATGTCGTGGTGACCCCTAGTCATAAAATGATTTTTGTCGCTACTTCATAACTGGAATTTTGCTACTGCTATGAATTGTAATGTGAACATTTCTGGAGACAGATGTTTGCTGGAGGAGTCACGACTGACAGGCTGAGAACAACTGCTCTAGAGTTTGTTTTCGCAGAGCAAGAGAATAGACTTCCCTGCTGGGCCCATGTCAGGCCCAGGTATTTCGTGTGGCTAATGAACCCATGAAAGGCCTCTGGATCACAGTGTTATGTGTCACCTTTCTTAGTACCATAGCTGCACCTTATGAAACAATGAGTTTCTGCTACCTTCGGTAGCACCTAGGAAAGCACAGATCAGGAAGTGGTGCCCAAATCAGGGGGAAAGGACCTGTTCCGGTAAATCTTTCCTAGAAGTCTAAGTACACTGAGAGAGTCAGGGCATAGCTTACCAAACTTAGACAGGATGTCCTGCTGCTCTTCCCTGCTTGAAAAGAGAATCTTGGGGTTCAGGCCCCGCAGGCTCGTATTCTCCCAAGGTGGAGCTTCTCGGCTGGGCCTGTCTCTTGATTCCACCTCCACCTCCAGATTTACCTGGAACAGATCTGGGTACTTCTCCTGAATATCACAAGCGTCCAGGTCATACCTACAGGTATCGAGAGGGAGTGTGTGAGTAGTGGCCAGGGTGTTTCAGAAGTCCTTCAGCATCCGCAGAAAGGATAACAGACCGCTGGTGAGGCAGTGGACACATAACCATCCCTACCTGTGGGACACAAGGCACTTACAGCAGGGCTGATGTACTCAGGATCACTCCCCAGGTCCCATAGTGTCAAGGCAGGGTTTCCCTGGCTGTTAATGTAAAAGACTAATAAGCTAGATTTCTGTGTTCTCCAAGTCTATGGAAGGCTAAGTGCTCAGAGAGACTACAGGACAGCTGCCATGACTCCTACATCCAAGAAGACAGGGAAGCAAGTTCCACAAAGCAGACCCATAGCCCTGACCAGAGGAGAGGCCCTAGGTCTCACTCCTCACCCCTAAGCAGACACATACTACAGATATCTGAATGGTTCAAATCAGGTACTCTGAAATCTTAAATAGATTTTTACAAAAATATGTGCACCTTGGCAAAAATCCCAAATAGATAATCATAAATCCAGGACTTCAGGGATTCAGTTATTAGAAACTAGGAGTAAGACTTGCTGACGATCCAGGGAGGCCACTTGGGCTGTGAGAAGAGGAACAGGCAGAAAGCAGGAAGCTGGGAGGTCATAGGGTCTTCAGACATCACAGCAGCATGGGGAGCGGAGGATGATGAGCCAGGCCACCCTGCAGGCAGCAACCTTAATCATTTTACAAACTGTCCCGACATGGTAGCTCCACACTGCTCTAAGAAATCCTACATTTTGAACATCCCAGAGTCACAAACATACCCTGGTTTTCACATTTGCCACATAATATCTCTGTACGTTAAAGTAAATTTTGTACCTACCAACAACACCATTGCCAACAAAATCTAAGAAACACACACAGCAGTGGTGACCTATTTTCAGGGGTGTCCAGGGTGCCAAGGGAGGCCATGTATTCCTGGTCCCAAGGGCTTCTCTGAATCTGTGACTGTAGTTATCTATACTACTGTGCAAGGAAAGCTGGGGAGGTGGGGAGGAAAGAGTGGTGACCTGGGTGGCAAAGCAATGGTTCATTTTGTTTCTTACTATTATAAAATAAGCATGCAGGTGAGCCCGCGAAGTTTAAGACCCCCAGTTTATGCTTCCTGCCTGGGATGCAGCCCTCTGCATACTAGAGAGCACAGGCAAGGTGGCTTGGCTCTGTGACAGGGGTTTTCCAATTGTGTCTTTCAGCTGGGACGTAACTCAGTAACTACATGGGGCTAGGCAGAAACAGCTTACATGTAGCTGATGGCTACCGGGAGGAAAGGCTGAAACTTGCCATCAATGAGGATGGAGGGACAAGGCAGGAGAACCCACGTATTCTATGTACTTGGCAGGCTCAGCCTCTAAGACAGGTCGATGACAGTTCTGGGCACAGCTCATTTCTAACTTCCTTGCCCAACTGACCTTGAGACTACCCAGCCTAGCCAGCAGGGCAGTGAGGGCACAATGAGGGTGTGTGAGCAGGGGCTAGGAGCTGGGCTTTAAGACACAGCTCACAGGCCCTGGAAGGTGGATACCAGTATGTCTAGGCCCCAATGAGAAGTGAAGAGTATTCTCACACATGTAGTACATTGTAAACAATATTCTGACTTGTGTTGTGACTGTAGTATGATGCACTGAAACTCACCTGGGACCCTCACTCAATCACAGGACAACTCAGAGACTGACCCACTCAAGCTGATCTGATGGTCTTGCAATTCTTTTCTACAGCTACAGTTCAGCTGCTCTGAAGAGCCATCTGCTGCACTTATATGTAGCTTCTCTTGTCAACACCCTTGCCTTACTGCAGGCTTATATACTCAAAACATACTTCTGTGTTTGGAAGCTCCCCCAAACTCAAACAACAGTACCATACACTGGATACTTCAAACAAGAGAAATCAAGTTTGTTTTCCATTTTTTTCCCTAGTTACTGAAGTTTGAGAAACTCAAGTCACTGTATTAAAGATCTATATAATGATTTATTTACTTGTTCTGCTGGCTAAAAAAAGACATGACAGCAAATGTAGTTTAACCATCCTGTTAATGGGTGCTCACAAACACATGAATGGTCTGCCGTTGCCCTCACTCCTTTCATCACACCACAGTGCTTCCTCTCAAAGCATCGCACCGCACCGTGGTCCACACCAGCTGTTGCTGACAGTGACTACATCTTTAGCCTGTGTTTCTGAGGTAGCGGCCATTCTACCACTTTTAGCCTTTTTAGTCATCATTGCGTGTATATTTCTAAAACACGGCTCTTGTAAACTACACACATTTGAGGTCTCTTTTTAGTTGAGTTGTTTGTTTAAACAACATGACAACATCATCTTTCATGTGGCATATTTTGTACATGTGGAATCAGACTGGGGATGGGTTTGCTTATTTTCTGTCCATTTCCTCTGGTTCTGGTTCATTTCTCCACCCTGATCTTACCTAGATTAATCATATCTGTGTTCCATTTTTATTCAGCTCTTTACTGTTTTCTGTGGAATCATAACATAGTTCCTTAGTCTACAATTAGCACATTGCTGACCTCCAGGCCTCAGCGGCTAACGAGGAAACATTTCATTGTTATCTCTCCTGACTCTTTGGTGCTGCTGTCATGTATTTTACTACAAACAAATCTTTTTTTTTTTTTCTTTCTTGAGGCAGGGTCTCTCTATACAGTCCCGCCTATCCTAGAACTGGAGATTAAATTCCAGCATGAATATTTGTGGAGACATTTAAACCATATCAGTATTAGTCAGAACTATTAAAAGTTCCTGCTCATTAACTCTAATACCTAAATCATATAATCTTTTATCTACATTTTCTTTAGTCATTTGGTCTTAAAAAATAATTAGCCAGGCCTCCACGGTGGCTGAAAATTACAGAAACTACTATTTGCAAGAAAGAGTGAGGCACCTGTAATTCCAGCACTTTTAAGACTGAGGCAGGAGGATCAACACGAGCTCCAGGCTTGCCTGGGCTACATAGTTGGTATGAGCCTAAGCTTCAGAGTATGAGACCTTTGCCTCAAATTGAGATTGAAGTATCAATATCAAAGAGACAAATGCAAGAGATTAGCGCGCGCGCGTGCGCACACACACACACACACACACACACACACACACATCTCTGAAGCTGTGACCTGTGGTAGGCCTGGTCTAGTGCTCTCCTTGAAGAACACAGCATGGCTGTGGCATTGCCCTTGGAAATCCTCTGCTCGCTCCTGGACCACTCACTTCCTTTCTGCCCAGGGCTGGAAAGTATGCTCAATGGAGCAGAGAGTCCACTAGCAAGACTCACACACCTGAATCTGAAAATACATTCTGATGCTTACAGGCTACACCGACAACCTTCAACTGGTGAGTGATGCCAGCTGCTCACCACAAGCTAGAACCTAGTATATACAACAGCATCCTGCAAGCCCTCTAATCAGCCTACAGGTAGATTAGTGCAGTAGAGTTTGTGCATACATTTGTCTGTAAAAGCAGACCAAGCTTCTAGAAGGTAGGACCAGCATGTTACCTCCAAACTTAGTACCCAGCAGAGCCCTGTGCACAGAACAAAGAATCGAAATGTGGAATAAATTTTGCCACTCATTGGTTATGCCACATCAAGACTTAACTAGCTAAACTCTAAAAAGAGATGCATAGGGTCAGTCCAAAGGTATCAGGGTACAAAGTGGAAGCCACTGGGCCCTTTGTAAAGTGTGAGGGGCAGAACACACAAGCAAGCAAGGGCCTACGTCCACTTTTGCAGTCAGCATCACGTGGCAGGTCTTTCACCTGCTAGCCTTTTTTTTTCTTTTTTGGGACTGACCCATACGCATGTGTTCAGCTAGTGGTTCTGGGTACCTGTCCCTCTCCAACAGCAGCACAGTGCAACACCAACATACTTTGCAAATTTCACAGTGGTTGCATTTCGAGGCACGAACCCAGTGTGGAACTGGATCTGGAACATTTTCATGGACGCCATCTACAAGAAGACCAGCACAGGAGACCCATTGAGAGTGCATACTAATCCTGGATCAGAGTTCTTCCCCAAGAACACAAGCTGCTAGATGGGGCACGCACAACTTAAAGCACAGGACAGATAGGATAACACTATCTGGAGGCTGGTACTCTCGGCCAAATGCTTGGTGAGAGTGGAGAAGATGCCTGCATAAGGGTCAGAGCAGCTTGGGTTGAGGCAGGAGAGGCACCAAAGCTAAGCACAACAGCTCTTCATCAAGACTATAGCCTATGCTCATGGGGGAAATTCTTGACCTTTCAGGCTAAAATCCCGTTTGACCCATGCCACACAAAGAGCATCGAGGACTAGCCCAAATACTTACGGAACAATGTCTTACAGCTCACTGGATAATAAGGTCAATCAGGAGGCCAAAACACACAGTAAGCAGCTCTAGCAACACTTACCTTGGCCTGCAGTCTCCCTCCTAAAGTGGATCTGGCATGGTAAATGATGATGAGCACATCCCCTTGAACTGTTACGCCCAGGGGGATAACAGCCCTGCCATCCTCAATTTTAAATTCCCTGGAACACATTAAGCCTTATGTAAGCTAAAATAAATAAACATACAAATAAATAAATAAAACAAGAGTTCTAAGATTTTACCCAACACTTGAATCCACACTTTCTCTAGCTGTTTGTATAGGTTGCTAGCAGAATATTTATCACAAGAAATTACTCCTTTTGTTTGCTTTTCAAGACAGAGGTTGTCGATATATCCCTAGTTATTCTGGCACTTGCCCTGCAGACCAGGCTAGCCTTGAACTCAGAGATCCACTTGCCTCTGCCTCCAAAGCATAAGAAGTCACTCTTGCACATACATCCCTCTCCTCCACCCTTAGCCCAACATGCAGTCATTTGTACCTAGCACATGTCAACCAGAACACATGACAGTTTCTACTTCAGAAGTCTGCAAGAGGACACAAAACATCAAGGGGTGAGTCACCCCAAATCTGTACTCACTTCATCCTGTCGTATTCCTGGGATGTGGTGGTTATGCGTTCCTCCCCAACATAGACCTCACAGAACGGTCGGCAGCCATTCCTCTGCTTACTGAACAATGGCACAGGGGTCATGACAACAGATTTCACCAGCATTGGCTTGCTATGGGGTGTGATGGGCTCCTCTGCCACCATGTCACATACATATTCAATATACCTAAGGCAGACATGCACTTGTCATTCAAGTATGTGATGTATCCTCAGGGGACAGGACAAACACATCAGTCATTTTTCCTTCTCAAATAAAGTATTTAATGCCATAAATCTCCCTTTGAAGGTTTTAGTTGCTCTTCAAAAATCTGTTACTATATTTTGAAAGTATTTTAAATCCCTTGAGATTTTTTTACCTTCCTTTTTTACCCATGAGTTGTTTAGAAGTTTTATTTTGAAATATTAACCCTTAGGACCCAAGAACGTATTTTTGTATGTATAATTTCAATTTTTTTTTTTTATTTAGGAGCTGGAGAGAGGACTAAGCAGTTAAGAGTACTTGCTGCTCTTCAGAGGACCCTAGTTGAATTCTCAATACCCGTATCAGGCAGCTCACAATGACCTTTATTTTCAGTTCCAGAGGAATTTGAACACACACACACACACACTTAATGGCTCAAAATGAGGTTGCTTTAATGTTCCACATGTGTTTGAAAGAAGTGTTATCTTTGTATTTATGGTGAAACATTCTATAGCAGTGAGTGTTAGGAAGTCAGTGATACTGTGTGTATTTATTCTACTGACTACTGAGAGAAGAATAATGGTAGTCAATCTTAAAAATTTTTATTTTAAAATTAATTTATTTTATGTGTGTCAGTGCTTGTCTGCATGTATACTGATCTACTCAGCACTTGAACATCTGGTACCCTGGAGGCCAGAAGAGGGTGCTGGATCCCCCCCTGGGACTAGAGCTAAATACAGTTTTGAGTAATCATGTGGGCACTGAGAATTGAACCCAGGTCTTTTCTGCAAGAATACCTAAGTGCTCTTAACCACTTAGCCATTTCTTCAGCTTTACCATACTATAAATTTTGATTAAGACAAAGACCACATAAATCAGACTGGCCTCAAATTTCTTACATAATTAAAGCTGGTTTTGAACTTCTTATCTTCTTGCCTCTAACTGCTTCCAAGTACTGGGATTACAGATATGTGCCTCTATGATCAGCTTTGCTGTTGTTTTTGTTTTTTGGAGGTAGAGGTTTGCTATGCAGTCCAGGCTGGCCTTGACTCCTGGTCCTAACTTCCCAGTCTGAGATGACCATGCTCAGCTTGAATCTACTTTGTCTACTGACAATAGAGCTTTTCTGACTTTTTTTGGGGGGAGGAGAGTGTTTCTATGGTTTACTCCTCTAAGAGCCTGAGATTCTCACACTACTGCGGTGCAGCTCTACTAATGTGAATATCCACACCCCTCCTCCCCCCGCCATCTTGTCTGCTTTCCTTGCTAGGGTCTTTGGTAGACTTATCAGCTATTTTAAATTTCCTTCTGAATTCCAAAGTGCTCTTTGGTTCTGTTTATTTCCCTAAGAAAGGACTAGACACTGTATATGCTTTCTGGAGACCGTGGAGAACAGTCATCCAGGAAGGGACACTCTGTCACAATGCCCCAAGGCTTTACTCATGCCTACTACAGTATTCTGGGTCTTCCCATGTGGTATCCAGCCAAATACGTCCTGACAACAAATGTACCATCTCTTCAGTGCTCTTTACATCTGAAGCGAGTTGAGGGCATTTGGGCCCCAGTTTATAAGGGGTTTGTAAAGGGCATCGATGTGAAGTTGTATCAATCACTATTAGGACAAGAGTGGAGGCACCAGAGTTCCTGGTGGAGTCTCAGAGACACTGTCTTGTTTTATGTTCTACTCACCCTCAGCAGCTCTGCTGCCCACATCTCTGACCCAGCAGGCCTCAACGTGTGGGAAATAGAAGCACAAAAGACTAAGAGCTGAACATGCTAAAATCCTTCCAGCCACCCCTAACAGAGGCTAGGAAAGGGACAGAGATGTACAGTCACTCTCCTTATATGGCCTGAGGAACACATTGCAGTCATGATGACCAACCCACCAGGCAGTGAGCACCTAATACTACTGCTAAAGTGTAGGGTCCCTTACTGGCCTGGAGCTTTGCCTCAAAACAGCATCCATGTTGGCTTTCTGTGTTATGCTCCACCCATCCTCACACCCCACTCTCCTTCTCAGTGAGAAGGCTGATCCATGCCCTTCCAAGTACTCACTAGACAAGAGGACAGCCGGGCAGTGGTGGTGCATGCCTTTAATTCCAGCACTTGGGAGGCAGAGACAGGGGGATCTCTGTGAGTTTGAAGCCAGCCTAGTATTCAGAGCAAGTTCCAGGACAGGCTCTAAAGCTACACAGAAATCTTGTTTCAGAGGACATTTATGATGGGCAATGTCTCTCTAGACCTAGACTTTCAAATGTGACTCTTGTTCTAGGGGAATGGTGAATACTAACTAAACAAGAGTGGACATAGCAAATGAAGTAGTTCCATAGAGAATGAACGAGGTGGCAAAGCCAGGCACAGCCTCAATAATTTGCTTTTTAACCAGACAGGACAACTCATGTCTATAATTTCAGCACGAGGGCAGCTAAGACAGGACAGTGGTGCAAGTTTGAGACTAGTCTGGCCTATATAGCAAGATCTAGATCAGGCTGAGCTTTACAGTGGGTCCCTATGTTAAAAAAAACAAAACGATTCTCAGAAAATTAGGAAACAACCTTCTTCAAGAACCAGCAATACTACTTTTGGGTATATATCCAAAGGAATGCTCAATAGTGCCACAAGGACATGTGCTCAACTATGTCCATAGCAGCATTGTTTGTCATAGCCAGAACCCGAAAACAACCTACATTGCAGGTGAGTGAAAGACCTACTTTATGTCAACAGGAATGTCTGAGTGAGTCTTACATGCATTTTTGTGACCTCAGAACAAGCGGGGTAACATTTCATATTTGAAAGTTTGAAGGTTCACAGTGTATTCCCAAATAACCTTCCGAGTACACACAAGGCTAGATCCCACAGAAAACATGGCCGCACCAAGTTCACACATTTATTGGAAAACCTGGTACCCAGGCACTCAACAGGAGGCTGCCATCACAAGTCAGAAGCCATCACACCTTGAGAGTTCCAGCTGAAAGTCAACTGTGATCTACACTTGCTGCATACCTTTGGGCACAGGTCTGGGGGCTGAGCTAGAAGCCACAGTGATGCTAACTTGGCCTGGAACAAACTAAAGTACCTGACCTTAGGTCCAACACAGTGAAGGCAGCATCACAAAAGCTGTAGGCATCACTGTCCCCAGCAAGAATCACCTGGTACCTTTTGTGAGACGGCCATATGCCTGGCGGGCAGCGCTTCATGCTGAACATGTACACGGCAGCCTCTGCAGTGCTGAAGAGACGGCAGAAGCACAGGAATGCGCAAACTGCCACAGCAGAGGCAGCTCTCCCATCCTAGAATGGAGAAAGAAATAAATTTCCTTTACACATAGGCCCTGTATAAAAAAGATGAGGGCCCACAGCAGTTCCTATACACCTCCCAACTGTCTATGGGCCTAAGAGAAGGACCTCATGCTGGGCTTGTTTAGGAACATGTAATATGCTTGGTGCAGTGAGAATTCAGAGCCCCAGAAGATAACAGTCAGTAACAAAGTACACAGGCTGGCCTCCCACTCAGGTTGGCCTGCTGGCCTCACCATGTTTAATTCCTTCCCAAGACCTCTCATCAACATCTTTATCTTCATTTGTGTTACTGGGAACTGGACCCAGGCCCTCCTGCACGCTAGGGAAATGCTGTATCACTTATTTTGAGACAGGGTCTTGTTAGTTGTTTAGGCTGGCCTTTACCTTGTGATCCTTCTGCCTCAGCTTCCCAAGTGGCTGAGATTACATACAGATCAGTATCACCAGGTTCATCTTACCACTGTTCTTGTTGTAATACTTATTAACAGTTTAGCAGATGTGATGTTATACGCCTTTAATCCCAGAACTTGGGAGGTAGAGAGATGGATCTCTGTGAGTTAGAGGCCAGCCTTGTTGGGGAATATTATTTCCAGCTGTGTGACTTTTGTTTACACTGCCTTTGTTTAGCTCTGTGAAGCTGTGTTGCTGTGCCTGTCTAAAACACCCGATGGGCTAAGAAAGAGATGAACAGCCAAGGAAGGACAGGTGGGGCTAGTAGGCAAAGTGTAAAAAAGAGAAACAAGGAGGCGAATGGGGAGCAAGAGAACAAGGACAGGAGGACATTAGGGGCCAACCACTCAGCTACACAGCAAGCCACGGAGAAAGAAGAAAGGTATACAGAAATAGAGAAAGAAAAAAGCCCAGAGGCAAAAGGTAGTCAGGATAATATAAGTTAAGAAAAGCTGGCAAGAAACAAGCCAGCTAAGGCTGGGCTGGCTTACAGGTAATAATAATTGTGTGTTTATTTGGGAGTGGTAAGGTGAACCCCTTAAAAAGCCAAAAGTAAAACATCCCACAACACAGTCTGGTCTACATAGTGAGTTCTAGAACAATAAGGGTATGTACAGACCCTGTCTCAAAATACTAGAACACAGGTGCAGTAAAGCAGGGCTGAGCCCTAAGTGTGCTTCCTGTTGGGTGTCACACTGCATGTAGGTGTCCCAATTTTTCTCCCTCACTCTGTGGTTAGGAAAACCTGAGGTAAAAACTCATTTATCAGGGCTGGAGAGATGGCTCAGTGGTTAAGAGCATTGCCTGATCTTCCAAAGGTCTTGAGTTCAATATCCGGCAACCACATAGTAGCTCACAACCATCTGTAATGAGGTCTGGTGCCCTCTTCTGGCCTTCAAGCATACACGCAGACAGAATATTGTATACATAACAAATAAATAAATAAATATAAAAAAAACCCCTCATTTATCTCAAGATGCATACCCCTCTCCCAGAGGAGTGGCTTATTGCTGCTCAGATAAAGGGCCCTTATGAGTGCTTCTTATCTCATAGGAGCAGAAAACACCAGGGAGTCTGTGTCCATCAAGCCCTGATGGAGGAAGGTCATTGGCTAATAAAGGAACTGCCTTGGCCCATTTTATTGGTTAGAAGATAGGTGGGAGGAGTAAACAGAACAGAACGCTGGGAGGAACAGGAAGTGAGCTCAGACTCCACAGCTCTCCTCTCGGGAGCAGACACCTCAGAGAGAGGCCATGCTCCCGGCTCCTGGGCAGAGGCACGCGATGAAGCAAGCTGCCAGGTCAGACATGCTGAATCTTACCCGGTAAGACCAGTGCTCACAGATTATTAGAGATGGGTTGATCGGGTTATCAGAATTAGCCAGTAAGGGCTAGAGCTAAAGGGCCAAGCAGTGATTAAATGAATACAGTTTGTGTGTTGTTATTTCGGGCATAAGCCGAGCAGGCGGCTGGGGTGCTGGGAACGCAGTCCCGCCGCCCTTATTACTACAAAGCCCAAAGCTGTAAGTAGCCAGCACAACTCACCATGCAGTGCACAACACAGACGTTCCTGTGGTCTTCCCGGAGCCAGGCATGCATGTTCCTGCATAGAGTATACAAACCGTGGAGATGTGGTGCCCGCCTGGCTGCCCAGCCACACTCAGAGACCTGTGGGGGAAAAAGTTCACTCAGCTGAGTTTCTGTACCAGCCCCAAAAAACCTGGCTGGCATCTCCACATGGTTACCATGTTCCTGCCTACAAGATAGTCCCTTGTGTGTGTGTGAGTGTGTTTGAGACAGGATTTCTCTGTATAGCCCAGGCAGTCCTGGAACTTGCTCCGTAGACCAGGTTGGCCTTAAACTCAGAGATCTGCCTGCTTCTGCCTCCTGAGTGCTGGGATTAAAAGTATGCACCACCACGACCCAGCAACACTGTCCTTTTTAAAATAATTTATTTTTTTAACCAGTGTGTGTGTGTCCATTTATGTACATAAACAAAAGTGCCACAGAACATATGTACATGGAGGTTAGAGGGTAACTAGTAAGAGCTGATTTTCTGGTCCAAGAGACTGAACTTTGTTGTCAGGCTTGACAGCAGTCACCTTCATCTGCTGAACCATCTCTCTGGTCCCCCAGAATTGTCCTTTTTTGAATGACTTAATAAATATGGTGGCCTGTGTCTCTGAGCATCTTTCTCAGCTGGGGTTCTCATGTGACATCTCTCTTGGCTATGAGTGACCTATGCTACAAGATTCATTCAGGACTGTTCATATGTATGACTGAACAGTCCTGGAACCCAGGAGCAGTAAAGGGGAGGTCATCCTAGGTTCCTGGAAATCAACAATCTTCCCAAGGTTTTCATCACATTGTGTTTGTGTGTGTTGCAGAATTCCCTTCACACTCTGGCCTATCCCCAGCCCCGGCTACACCTCTAGCCCTAGCCTCTCTGGCAGCTGCCATGTTCTACTCCTGGCAGCTGCCGAGCACTGTCCATATCAGGCTAGTGCAGATCCATCACTTAGAACTGTACTTCACTGGGAAAAGAATGACTTAAATCATAAAATAGTTCAAAGCCACTTACCCGGTTGTGGAATTTGGAAGCCCGGTATATCCTTGGAGACAGGTTGTAGACAGCATAGTGTCCTGGATGCTTGGCATCCAGAAACAACCGCACATCCTCTATGTTGTTTTTGATTGCTGACTCCACACCTTCTGCTGGGAATGACATCACTGAAACAGAGTAGATTCAAGTTAGCTGCTCAAGGATTGCCATCTTGGGCTGTGCTTGCCTCCTAGCCGGGTAGCTAGCAAAACACAAGCTCTTCTCACCCTCTTATGTCCCTCGGCCTGTGTAGTGGGAGGTGTGCAAGCTTACAACACAGGAAATTTCACAAAGCTAATCACAGACATCTGGCAAAAGTTTGCAAGAAACCTGATACACATCATGGTCTATAGCAGCTACAGTTAGCTCTTCTGATTATTATTTTTTGCCTAAATTTTCTAGCTTTAAATATGCATGGCCCTACTATTACATTATTCCCTTTGTACCCTCAGAGTTCCAATCATGCCAGCTACTGGGCTGACACTGGTTCTGCCCTCTTCATAAGCCAAGAAATAAGCTCAACATAGGCTACCTACCCACCACCAATCTGGGCAGTCTCCACGTCATACCTCAGATGAATCCATGGCTACCAAAGAGGCTAAAGAGGCATACTGGGCCCCTTGTCTAAGTCCCCTATAGATGTCTATCATCCAATTAGACATACCTGCAATTCTGGATGTGATATAAGATATGTCCAGATCACCCTTTGCATAGCTGGAATGAAAAGAACATTCAATCACTACAGAAACACACTTGGCAGTTATATCTTAAGAACATTAAGTGGAGCCCAAGTCCTAGAATGCTGAGGTAACCTTGCTGGCAGGCTGCAACCCATGAGAAGTATGTGTGTGCATGTGCACAAGGTCTTGTGTGTAACTTTGCTGTATGAGCTGACACCCAATGAGAAGTGGCATAAAACACCTGAAAGTGGGAGACAGCAGTCCCAGAAGGGCTTTAGCCATCTTTTGCTTTCTGAAGTATTCTCCAAGGCAAAAACATTGAGGGCTAATCCTGACAGTAATAAAGACAAGGGTGTGTAGACATCAGTCATTGATCCCACTGCTTTAGGGGGCTAGATAGGAGCAGTGATGGGCAACTTGAGTCAAGAGCACACCGTATGCCCTGTACAAGCCTAAAAGGAGACAGCAGACATTGCTGGACGGAAACAAAGACATCCAAGTGACCAAGACACATCACTGCTCATGGCCACCAAAAACTCTTAGGAACCAATCCCCTAGATCGGTTCACAAAACTGACAAAAATACAGACCAAATCCTAAATGACTATGCAAGAACTCAACAAACTTATTCTACATACAATTCCTCTTAAAAACCAAAAAGCACATATGCTAGAACAGCCAAGATAAGTTGGAAAGGAGAGAGGAAGATACATGGTGTTGCATAACTATTTTGAGTAGTACACTATAACTGGGCAGAGAGGTCAAGACAAGAAAGTCAGAGACAGCTAAAGAAGGCTCACTTGGTATCAGCAGAGTCAACAAGGGATCAATACAGAGGGTCAGGTGGGAAAAGGAACAGACATACACTATAATTCACTGACATCATTCACTGATTATGATAATCTTAACAGTTTCAAATGTCATTTGAACCTATTTAAGACAGGCTAACTTAGGGTATAAAGGGCTTTCTGAGACAACAAACAGTATGTACTAAATATAGTTTTATCTGGTGTTTAAATTTTGGTGGGAAAAGGCAGTAAAACTAACAGGCCACATATCAGAACTAATTAGTTCCAGTCTTTTTCTTCACAAAAACAATAACCCAATAGTAACCAAGATACCAGATATTGGTGGTAGATGTCTTTAATCCCGGCATTCTGGAGGCAGAGGCAGGCAAATTTCTGATCTCTGCGAATTCAAGGGCAACCTGGTCTACATAGTGAGTTCATATCAATCAGGGCTACAAAGGTAAACAGAGTGAAGTGCAAATATAAAGCAGACGACAGCATTAAAGGAAGACAAACATGCCCCAGCATTAGGTCAGGTACAGGAAAGCACACGCGAGACACCTAGTGGTATACAATAGGTACTGAGTATCACTTAGGGCTCCACATACAGTATATCCTAACCGCTAGCCTGTTTAGGAGAAAGTACAGGGGACCTAAACAGTTTAGCTCTGGGCACAGGCTCAAGGGTATACACATAGGTTTGTACCTAACATAGACCAGGGTGGCCCAGATCTTGACTTCTAAAACATCAAGCAGCCTCAAGCAACCAAGAGTGCCTGAAGTGGTCACTCTTGCCACCTGTCACCACACTTGGATATTTTCACATATGATATAACCAAAATATGATGGAGTTTACTGCTAATTTAAATCAATTTAATAAACACAGGAGTTATGTAACTCTTACCAGTTATGTCTACTTTGTAGCCCACAGGTTTCATACAGCCAAAGACAGTTATAAATGTAGCTCAACAAAAAAACCATAAACTTACTTAAAAATCATGAGTTGTTGTTGCTTTGGTTTTAAAGTTTATTATAAACTCAAAGTTGTAAGAATGAGAGAGAGATGCCATTTGACCTGGGTATGGAGGTCAGCAACATCACAAACAAGCAGCAGTATGGTGAGGAGTGGTGCTTTAGAGAGAGCGAAAAAGCCCAAGTACTAAATAAAGCTCTAGGAAACATCCAAAAGATAAAAAAGGAAAAATCATGCCTGAGATAGACCCAACAGAACCGAATGGGGATACCGGAGTGACTGCTTCACTAGACTTTAGCAGTGTGGACTAAACAACTATTGGATTCTTGGCTTTTCTGTCACGAGACAATCATCACTGGACTATCCAGATTACAGCCTGTAAATCATCTAATAAAACCTGTATAAAATATGTAATATTCATTCTATCATTTCTGTTCCTTTAAAGAACCCTAATATAGACAGAGATCATGTTACAGTATCAAAAGGCTGGACATGCCCAGTAGTTTAAGCATATATTCCAGGCAGAAGGCACATGCATCTGTATGCTCACGTAACTATTTCCACAATGTGGCACAGCCATGTGCACTCCCCACTGGCACAGGGCAAACACATGAAACTGCTAAGGCTATGAACATAAAACAGTCACACACACACACACACACACACACCCCAAAACAAAGGAAAGGATGTTGCATCAACTGTAGAAGTTTGGGGACTACAAGCACTATGATCCAGTGGTGCTTACTACAGCAGCAGACACCCTTGTAAGGGCCAGTGAGACTACCCGAGCATTTAGTCACAATGCCCTCCAGAGAGCTGACGGAGTAAGCTTTAACACAGTGCTGTTCTGGAACACTCACCAAGGCTCGTGGGCTATCATTTGACTTTCCTAAGCACATACTCACACCTACTGTGTCCCAGGTCTCTCAGAGAGACTGCCTTCTAGCAATGAGAGGATGTTGGAGGGTGCCACTTTGCCCTGCAACTGCTTCATCTATTTGATGCCAAAGAAAAAGAACAGAGTCATCATGCCAGTTACTGGCAGAGCTAAGGAGATCCTGAGCTGATGGTGCACCAAGTCAGTTCTGTCTCGGGTCCTACAGACAGGAGCTTTAGGTTTGCGCTGGTTAGTGTTTTGTCAACTTGACACAAGCTGGGATTATCTGTGAAGAGGAAATCTCAATTGAGAAAAATGTCTCCATAAGACTGGCCTATGGGGTAGGGGGTCCTAGGCTACATAAGAGAACAGGCTGAGCAAGGCATAGAAAGAAAGACAGTAAGCAGCGTTCCTCCATGGTCTCTGCTTCAGTTCCTATCTCCAGAGTTTCCTGATTGCAGTTCCTACCTTGGCTTCTCTTGATAATAGAATATAACCCTGTAAGCTGAAATAAACACTTTCCCTTCCAGATTGGTTTTGGTCAGTGTTTCATCACATCAACAGAAAGCAAACTAAGACAAGGTCCCAGACTCAAATCTGTATCTGGCTCAGCGCTGACTTAACAGAGGGTTACAATGTATATAACACCGCCTTGGGGAAATCTCCATACAGGCAAAGAACAGGATAGGACAGCCCTCACACTTACTTAGCCACAGACTGGATGACCTTGGAGGAAGTATCCTTGAGGTTGGTGAAGAGCCGTTCTGTCCCGCCCCGTAGGATGTCGAGAAACCCACCATAGGGCTGGTCATACTCTGCCAGAGTCATAACTACAGGAAAGAGCCACAGTAGGTCAAGAGTATGTCCCCAAGAAGCCTCATTGCTTCCCCAGATTCCCTCAAACCCACCAGTGAGCCATCTTTCCCACTAGCAAGTGATAGCCTGTTGTTTCCAACAATTTCAGAGACTCAAGGAAAGGGCAATGTAGGCACAGAAGGCTATGTGAACACATCAAATCCAGTTTCTACCTGGAACTGTACCAACTATGAGTCACAGTCTCAAAATGGTAACTACAGGACAAAATGGTAACTACAGGACAAAATGGTAACTGCATGATACTCTTTCTAAAGTGAGTGCAGGTAAAGCCAACAAAAGTGGACTCTGAGACCACAGTGACACCCTCAAACTGTGGTGGTAGAGCTAACACAGATGTGACTTAGGCTCTGAACAGCTCCACAAACAATAAACCCATATAGCATGATGTAAAAGACACCCTGAGACCCACTCTCCATGGTCTACAACTGTACCACACATGCTAGGCACCGTGTAAAAACCTCAAGTACTAGGACACTGCGGTAGCCAATCATTGGAGACAAGAACCTCCTCTCTAGGAAACAAAGATCTAGAGAAGGACACAGTTAGTCCTTGACATCACAAAAAAGAGATTAGAAAATGACTCATCCCACAGTCAGTCCAAGACCATATCTGTTTCAGAGTCCTCCTCTCCCTCATTGATGCTCTTAAGGTGACCATCCACATGAGATGGAAGACCACTGTTCTGTGGCTTGGCCTTCACAAACCAGCAGGAACAGCCCTCAACCCTTCCTACTGCACTCTAGCTCCTAGGACCCCCATCTCTCTCCTTCTCTCCTCCTAGTAGGTACCTGTAGTACACTGTGACCGTAAGGTATCATCTGCTAACCTTGTCTAAAGCAGGTTTGGCCTTGATAATTTCTGAGAGGCACCCTGGAAGGTCTTCTTTTATGAAGGGTTTCCATAGGTTTTGAACTGTGCAGATGTCCAGGATACAGTGTACCCTTCAGAGGAGCTAGAGACTATGGTCAACCATGCCTGGAAGACTTGTTTCATTATATCCTGAATGGCAAGTGAGTTAACCCTTGCTTTATTAAGTGCTAATGTGACTCCAAATTTGTTTCTCCTGGATCTTGCCCTGAGAACTCTTACCTTGGCTGATTTTGAATACAAATGCCCTGTAAAATTCTGCATTCTACTCTGAACACAAAGGCTCAAAAGAACTATGAGTTCCTTAGAATGGTAGAGCCAATTACCAGCTGAAAAACCCTTGATATCTGCTCTGATGAATACTGGGCACCTGGTAAACAACCGGTGAGAAAGGCCAGTGGTTAGGCTGGGGCACTTACCTCCACCGTAACTGCTATTCACAGGGCCCCCAGGAGCAGGTGGTGCTCTCGAAGGCCCTGAATTCCCAAAGCCACCATTCTGTTCCAGCAGCTGTAAGATTCAAAAGCATGGCGTCAGCTTCAAACAAAGCCAGAGCTCGTTTGCACCTGCACTTAGCACTGTGCCCTCAGTTGATGAACAGACCTCCATCTGCTTTACTCTACACAAGGATAACACACAGGAGTCTTGGCAGGGGTAGAAATAAAACAAAACTTCCACAGCTTTAAAACAACATTCAGGGTAACCTAGGGAGTAACATCAGACAAATGCTAACACCTTTATCCTATGAAGACATATCTAGACCTTTATGGACATAAAATCCATTCTTCCTATTCCATTTCCTCCCAAATCTACTCGACCATTTTGAGTAGATGTATCAGGCATGCAGCCCAGAACACTAATACCTAGTGCTGTGTGGCTCCTTGGACCAACCTTGCATTATTCTTTGAATTCAGTCCACAGTGCATATTGTCTAAGGAGCTGGTTGGTTCAGAGAAAGTTCATGAGTTCTCTAAGCACTACAATCATAAAACTCTTTGTGTCTTCACTGGCACAGTACTTCTTCCCTGACACACTATGAGGAACAAGGCCCACAGTCCTGCATCCTACCTTTCAGTGGTCTCCAAGACAGCCATCAAACACTCCTGCAAAGGACCAAAGGTAACAGGACAGGCCCCAGGTAGCCCTGCCACAAAGCAATCCCCCAATGCCTTCTTTGTCCTTCTGACCTATTACCATCAACCTGATCAACCAAAGAACTTGTCAAAAGCACCCATATCATCAACCTGCCATCCTCAGTACACACTGTTTGTAGTTCTGAGATCCCTCTAGTGCCAATAGAAAGGGTCTTATCAGCAGGTTCTCCTAAAGGAGTCACAGACCTCTTCTCCCCACGACTTCTCTGAGGATCCCTACCCACAGATGAGGACTCAGACCAGTATATCCAAACGTCCTCTCTTCCATGTTCTACCCCTGCCCTTCAGCAGCATAGACCTTAACCACCCTGATAACTAGTTCAATATCAATAGACTCGGGGAAGCTCTGCTTCTAGGTGTGAAAGAACCAACAACAGGAAGCAGACAAAACTATAACCAGGAACTTAGTCTCCTCACTGCAGGAATGAGCTAGAAGGTAGGGCAGCAGAATCAGGCCTCAGCCAGAGCTGTGCATAAGGTGGACATGGATGTTGGATTCTTAGAGATGCTCAAGGACCTACCTATATCCTGAGGGTGTAGGCTAGATTTTGTAGTAATAAGGGAGGCAGCGGGGCTGTGTCCCCAGCACCCCAGCTGCCCGCACTACAAGATTTATGGCTGTTTTAGAAAGACTCCTGGTCCACATGCCACAACGTCTTCTCGGACTGCCTGCTTTTCCCAAGTACATGACAGAAGGTGCCTCAGTACAACAGTAGGACACAAGGCAGAGGATGGCCAGCAATCATATGCCCTGATCCTGTCTTAAGTATGGGGATGAGTAAAACCACACTCCCAGAAACTGTGAGATATAGATACTAACAAATATCACCTGAACCCAGAAAAAAAACCAAACCAAACAAAAAAACCTACCAGATGATATGATAGAGCCACTCTTTTGGCTCATCTAAGTGAGCATTTCAGAGTTTGAGACCATCTGAGCCAGGACCCACAGGAGTGCCTGTCATGAGTCTGTGAGGGCCTGTAACTTCAGTTAGACCAGATAAAGGAGCCTCAGGCTAATGCCAAGAATACACAACACCACTGGGAAGTGGTGACGCACACCTTTAATCCCAGCACTCGGGAGGCAGAGACAGGAGGATCTCTATGAGTTCGAGGCCAGTCTGGTCTAGAGAGTGAGTGCTAAGACAGGCTCCAAATTTACACAGAGAGACCCTGTCTCAAAACAAAAAAGAAAAACAAAAACCCACAAAAGATTAGAGAGAGAGAGAGACACAGAATAAATACACAACACCTTCAAGGTCTAGGCATGGACAACAAGAGCCTCATGATGTCCTTACCTCTGTGATGGGGGCCTTGGGGTTCACATTCCTGGCTGCTGCAATTTCCTGAAGTTGTCGGACAACTTCAGCAATGGACAGCCTCTCCTCTGGGTTGACCTTTAGCATTGCACCTAAGGCAAAATAATAACACAATTTAGCCCTGTTGTTCTCTTGCCAAAAGTCAGATCTCAGGACTAAATATCGTAGCTTCCCTTTCCCTACCCACCAAGCAAGGGGCTCCCTTCCGGGAACTGATTGGCAGCTGGATTTTACTCATATGCCCACAGTCAGGAGGATTAAATATCTCCTGGTTCTGGTGGATACAATGTCTGGGTGGGTTGAAGCCTTCCCCACCTCTAACAAGAGGGCCCAGACAGTCTCTGATATTCTTCTCCGAGAGATTATTCCTCGGTTTGGACTCCCAACTTCTCTTCAGTCAGATAACGGTCCAGAGTTTACTTCTCAGATTTCTCAAAATCTGTCTAAAGCGCTCGGGATCCCCTGGAATTTTCATATACCGTACCATCCTCAGTCGTCAGGTAAGGTAGAACGAACTAACCGCTCTTTAAAGGAAGCCCTCATTAAGATGTCACAAGAGCTCCACCTCGACTGGGTAAGGCTCCTGCCTTTAGCTCTTTTCCGACTCCGAGCCCTTCCAAGGGGCCCCCTCCTCATCTCACCCTTTGAACTCATGTATGGGCGGCCGGTCTTAACCCCCGGCTTCTCATCGGAGACCTCCCCCCTTCCTGACCACCTGCTCACTCCCCTCCTGTTCCACTTACGCTCACTACTATGGGACTTCACAGATCACTCACTAACTCGACCATGTGCTAATACATGTCCGCCGCCAGTTAAAATAGGGGATGAGGTATTACTCTCACCCCCAGGCCAGCGCCCTTCACCCCTTTCCCCTAAATGGCAGGGCCCTTTCAAAGTAATTCTTTTAACTCCCACAGCTGCCAAGCTTAAAGGAATTCCTCATTGGATTCACCTGTCACATCTTAAACCGTTTATCTCCACAGCTCAAGATAATCCTTCATACACGGTGACTCAAACCGGACCCTGTACTCTTAAGTTCCAAAGGACGCCGGATTCAGCCCCCCCTACTACAGTCTAAGGAAAACAATGGTCCCAATCCGTCGCTGTGTTAACACACCCTCCCTTCTTTAAATTCATAAATAACCGTCTAGCTGTCGTTACAGGTACCCCCATCAAATACGGAGTCAAGTGGTAAGCAGATTCTCCTCTACAAAGCTCTTTAACGTAACAGGCCAGCCGCTGACTGCAGCAGTGGCCCCTGAAATGTTAAGAGATGTATGGTTAGAATCTATTTCTTTTAAGACAGTTTCCTTAAGCTCCGGGATGCCAGCCCAACGGATCAAACACAAAGGAATAAGTATCACTTAATTTTTTTATCATTCTTAACCCCGGACATCCTAAGACCCTCTCCTCCCCCCCTTCACCCCAGCTCCCCAAAAATCCCCCCCTTCTTTTAATTTTTTTTCTTTTACTAATGCAACTTTTGCCTTCCAGCATCTTAATGATGACCCAGCTACTCAGGAAAAGCCACACAGATTTCTTCAATCAGCCGCCTCAGACGACAGCCAGGACTTCAAACATCAGTGACCAACTACACCAGCCAGCAACCCTGGACATCATTGACCAACTACACCAGCCAGCAACCCTGGACATCAGTGACCAACTACACCAGCGACCGCAAACGCCAATGGGACATTGCCAAGATAATCGGACAGTCCCTGGACCCCTCAACGCCCAAAGCCAGCAGGAAGCAGCCATGAGAGACTGGACTACGCCCCCATTCCCTACCCTTTAAGGTCCCCCAATTTTTTTAATCAAACCAAAAGGGTGAAATGTTGTTCTCTTGCAACACTACAACTCCCAGCATCCCTCTGGACTCCAGCGCACGCAAGCGCGGGACACATTTCCCAGAAGCCTTTGCATCCTCCGTTAAAAGCAAGGACAAGTCACGAGTTCACCCCTTCTTGCCTCTTTTTCCTTCCCGCCTTCCCTACCGTGTTTGCACGCCCCTCCCCACCTGTTTGTTGCCCCTCCTCCATTAAAAGTGCACCCACGTGGGACTGCCACCTTCTGTGTCTTTCCTCGCGTAACCCTCGTCTAACCCGCAGGAATTAAGAACAACAAGCCCCATATCACCTACAGCCCTGGGCTTCCACAGGACAGCACCACCTGCTATTGCAAAGGTTACAGAACAAAGATCATATACTTTACCCATAGTACTGACTTCAGAAGCAAAGGAGAGAATGACAGAATATCTACAAAAACTAAACAGGTCTATCAGAAGTGGCCACTCAGAATACCATAAGCTCACCAGAAGGGTGGGCAGGTGGCAGCTCCATGAGAAAGCCCCCCCCCCCGCCAAGATGCTGTCAGAACATCAGCTATAGAGGCAAATGTGGGACCACATGGCCAAAGGATGAGCAGCTGCACCTAAAACCCAACAGGGAAGCTCATTTCCTCAGGTTTCTAAATCAAGCAAATTCACAACAGGAACTTACGAATAAGGTCATGGAAGACTGTGTAACGAGTGTCATTCACAGGAATGGAGTACTTCCCATTGACTATCCGAAGTTTTGCTCCATCCTCAAAAGGATGCTGCCGGAAACATAGTAGGTATAAGATACAGCCCAGTGCCTGTGGGGAAAACACGGAGAGCAGGGTCTGAGAGGCAGATTAACGATGGAATGAGAACGTGCAGGGAGGACAGAGGCTGAGTGCTGAGGGTGGGAGGACTGTGCAATTACAAAGGGCACGAGAGGCTGTGCAGGGACCCAGGAGCCAAGGTCATCAGCAGAGGGGACAAAAGAACTGCTCTTCCAGAATCCATGTCTGGCACCTTACAACCACCTGCAACTCCAGTTCCAAGGAGATTTAATGCCTCTGGCCTCCTCAGGCACTAGTACTTACTACACACACACACACACACACACACACTGACCCTCAGACTCACACATACACGTAATTTAAAATTTAAAAAGTCAACCTGGCAAGATGGGCCAGTAAACAGCAATTCCGTCCATGGGAATGGTTTGTCCTACTCACTACACCCAACAGTGTGAACGGGGGAAACTGAAGCAGTGGGATTTTATCCAGATGTGTGCTGAGAATACCCTAGGGTGGACTAAGAAATTAATGACGATGTGTCTTCATTAGTGGGGTTAGCACTGGCCCCTATAAACTTCAAATACATAAGTCCTTGACAGTGTCTGGGGGCTGATGATGCCACCACTGTCTGAGTCCCTAGGGAAATAATAGCTCTAGTCACAAGGAGGGTCCAGCTCAGTGTGTAAACAGGGGTCATGCAAAATTATATAATTAGTCTTCTTCTATTTCCTACCATATAACTCCTAAAGTCCTTGATTGCTGGCCATCTGTATGTAGCTTCAAGGTGGGGCATGTCACCAGAAAGACCAAGACAAAAATCAGGATTAGAGGCCTCAATCTCTGAGAGGACAGAGGAAATGAGGGTTAAACTGACTGACCCTGACCAATGTTGTGATCAACCATAAGGTCTCCACAAAATGCAAATGCCAAGATTCATGGGAGCTCTCAGACAGCTGAGCAGATAGAAGATCTCACTCAGAGGGTGGTAAACTTTGGTAGAGTAGTGAGACCCCCACCTACTCTCCTACAGGCTCTATCATTATCAGTTATGATATCCTCTGTGATAATCAACTAGTAAATGTGTTCCTAACCCCAGGAGGGGTTTGTGGAAAGCTAGGCTTCTAGTCAGTCAGTTAGAAGCACAAGAAAACAATCTGTGACTACTACTGTTGTCCAGAGGGGTGGAAGTGGGCATGTCGGGCTCCTGACACCACAGCTGGCAAAAAGACAGCCTAAGAATGCCCCAGGGACATCCTTTTGTAACTGACTGATTACTGTACATGTGGGACAGACTTGAGGTCACAGAGGTCTCTTGTGTCAACTGTACCGGTGTGAAAGAAAAGTAGATGTCTGTGGATGACGACAGTCCCAGAGGGTATTAGGTACCCTTGCAGAGACATCCCTGGGCCTGGAATTCAAGACTCCAGAAGTAGAACAGCAGTGAAAATTGTCTGTATTGTCTGTCATGAGATGCCTGTGCAGACTCAAAGTCATGCTGTTACTTCAATCGCTCTACTATTTTTTTGAAGATTTATTTATTTTATGTTTATGAATGTTATGCCTTTTGCCCTTGGAAGCCAGAAGAGGGTTTTAGGTCACCTGAACTGGAGTTATAGATGACTGTAAGTCAGCATATGGGCACTGGGAATCGAACCTGGGTTCTCTGCAAGAGGAACAAGTGTTCTTAACCACTAAGCCATCTATCTTTCCAGCTTCCCCTTCAATTGCTCTGTTAATTCACCTCTGGTAGCAGTCACAACTGATAAGGGCAGGGAAAATAAGAGAGGGGAGCTGATGGGACATGAAGCCTCTGCAGCTCCTGCCATGACCTAACCAGGCACCAGCAAGAGAAGGATTCAGGCCTCACCCAGATATCCTGCTTCTCGCCAATGGGAAAGTTGGAATACAGGTCTACAATTTCTGGCGTTCTGTACATGGGTGTGGTATTCCTCGTGATCTGAAGAAAACAAATATTTCAGGGGAAGTTAGACATAAGCATTATTTTTTTTTATTTTATTTTACACAGAGACCCTACAACTTTCTAAGATTTCTACTGAAGGCTAACACAGTGACTTTTCCTCTCACTGTGTTCTGGAAGGACCTCTGGCCACTCCTCCAGCAATGCAATGCTGCACCACTACTTTCCTTACATAAATTGTAATCTCTCATGGCCACCCAGGATTAATGAAAGGAATCAAGTCAAAGTATTAACCCACTGGAGTATTTTATTTCCTCAAAGTAAACAAACATACCCGGCATAAGAAACCTCTTTCAGAGTGATCAAAGCTTACACGATGAGCAAAAGGAAATACTAAATACTAAAGAGGCTTCCAGATGAGTTCTAGTCGAGAGATAGCCTGTATAACCTAAGAAATAATGAAGTCTTCTGGTCTTTTTTAGAAAGCCACCAGAATTCAAACACTGGGCTCCATCCTGATGACCTTATCTAATCCTAAATTCTTTCTAAAAGGGTCCATTTCTAAACACCATAGTTGATGTAAGATTCTACACTATGAATACCTCACAATCAGGATTAAGCTCAGTATAAGTTTGGAGAAACAAACCACATTAAAACCATACCAGATGGTAAATGTCAAAAGAATCCAGATGCTTGTGAAGCAAATCTAGGACATTTTCCACCAAAATAGACCTACTGAATCGTGACCATGGGAAAAATGGTATCCAAGACCTTATGAATAACAAATACATAAGCAGGTTCTTGGGCTCCTAACTTCAGAGATGAGCAGAGTACTACAGTCAGTAGCAGACAGCAAAGATGGGTTAAAAAGAGTCATCAGCACTGAAGGAGACTTGCATGATGGAGGAAGGTCATTGGTTAAATAAAAAGAAACTGCTTGGCCCTCATTGGTTAGAAGATAGGTGGGAGGAGTAAACAGAACAGAACGCTGGGAGGAAGAGGAAGTGAGCTCAGACTCGACAGCTCTCCTCTCGGGAGCAGACGCCTCAGAGAGACGCCATGCTCCGACCCAGGATGGACGTAGGCTAGAATCTTCCCGGTAAGCGCACCTAGCTGTGCTACATAGAATATTAGAAATGGGCTAGTCCAGGTGCGAGAGTTAGCCTAGAAGAGGCTAGATAGAAATGGGCCAAGCAGTGATTAAAAGAATACAGTGTCCGTGTAATTATTTCGGGGCATAAGCTAGCCGAGCAGGCAGCCGGGGTGCTGGGAACGCAGCCCCGCCGCCCCTATTTACTACACTTGCAGGACACCAGAAGCTAGGAGAAAGGAGTTGAACTCTACACACAACAGACGGGCATAATGAAAGGACGCAGGACTGTATCCACATGTCCCAGATAGGCAGGGCACTGAAAAAGGATCACTAAGCAAAAGGAACTAGACTGGACTGATGATCCAAACACACACTTGACCTGAATGGTTTTCACTCACAGGGGTGGTGACTGACAACTCTGATATACTGAAAACTGAGACACCGCATATACAGTGGGACGAATGCTGAGCAGCAAGGGCAGGGCTTTCAAGTATCCTTCTTGGGCTTCAAACTCAACAGGGAAATTCTGCATCATCTTTGCAAAGGTAAGGACACACTTGGTCCAACAAGCATGGCTCCAAGTAGCCCAGAAATCCTGCCTTTAATAAGGTCTGCATCATGCTAAGCAATAAGTACAATTGTCCCTGACAGGCATTATACCAGAGTAGTTATGCCTCTTCTTCCACAGATGCATCCCTAGGAAGCAAGTGTCCTCTCCTGAGAGGCAATCTGGCCTTGAAGTGGCTTCACCTGAACTAAGCTGCAGGCCTCTCAAGAAAGAATATTTCTAAATAATTATTTTATACTAGGGATTGAATTTAGGCCCTTGCTTATGCTTTGAGCCACATATTCAGCCATCCAAATGACATTACATTTTTTTCTAAGTTTAGAATAACAGAAAAAAACTGGAGATAGCTGCACAATAATGTGAGTATCTTTTTCTTTTTTTAAAGATTTGTTTATTTGAGTTGGGTGGTGGTGACACATGCCTTTAATCCCAGCACTCAGGAGGCAGAGGCAGGCGATCTCTGTGAGTTCAAGGCCAGTCTGGTCTATAAGAGCTAGTTTCAGGACAGGCTCCAAAACTACAGAGAAACCCTGTCTCAAAACAAACAAACAAAATTTATTTATTTATGTATATAGTATTCTGCCTTCATGTATGCCTGCACACCAGAAGAGGGCACCATTATAGATGGTTATGAGCAACCATGTAGTTGGGACTGGAACTCAGGACCTCTGGAAGAGCAGCCAGTGCTCCTAATCTCTGAGCCATTTCTCTAGTCCCTAATGTGTGTATCTTAATGCCACTGAAATCTGACTTAAAATGTTAAAATAAAACTTGTTGTGTATATTTAAGACAATAAAAATAATTCTAAGAAATCAACAGAATGACGATATTTAAAGGTAGGTTGATAACAATAGTATGAGATCAAATGAATTATCCATTCTGTTTAAAGCTGTGGCTACAAATTAGCAGAGTAAAGCCAGGAAGATGATCATGCTCCCAGGATACAGTAGCAGGGAATCTGCTAAGAATTTTTATTTATAAAGTCATACTCAGACTTGTACCCGAAGACTCAGAGGGGGACTCAAATGCATGCCTCACCTCTTCCTCCACCATGGCTCGCTTCTGGGCGCTCCAGCTGTAGTCAGGATAATGGGAGATGGTTGTGGCACTGCCAAAGTCACACAGCTTAATGGTCCCCTGGTTACTAAGCAGTAAGTTTTCAACCTGCAAAATGCCAAAGGACGATTCTTATGAACTTAGTGTGTACATGGAACCTAAACCCCAGCAAAGACAAACAGGAGTATTAGTCATGTTCAGTTCCTTATCAGGAAAACCCTTTGCATCAAGGTCCAGGCTGCTGGCTGCTAGGGGCTACTATAAAATTTCGTAAAGTTAAAAACATCCACCCAGCAAACAGATAACCTAATGAAAGACAATGAACCTTATGAAAAGTCAGAAGATAAAGAATAAAATATACCACTAATATCTACATTAATTTAAGAATAAATCTAATAAAGATAGACAAAAGACTTTCTGTTTAGAAACCATCAAAATAATTGAGTTTTTTGTTTATTTTTTTAAGATAGGGTCTTACTTTGTAGCCTTGGTTGGCCAGGAACTCATTATATAGACCAGGCTGGCCCTGAACTTACAGAGATCTACCTGCCTCTGCCTTCCAAATGCTGGCATTAAAGACACACATTAATACACCCAGCCAAATTTTAAATCCATGACTCATAAAATTACATGTAATCCTAATTCCAGTACATAGCTTTACTGACATCCTGTTCCTCTTTCTAGATACATTAAGTATTCTGTGCATTCATCAGAGTAGAGTGTCCCAACACAGGTCAGCCAGCCACCTACCATTCCTAGTCTAGCTCTCTGTTGACAGTCTATCAACCACGATGAAGAGTCATAGCAATTCTAATAAAATTCAGAGTTTTAAGGAGGTAGGAACCTGCAAAATGAAAATGCAAATAAACTATAGCTACTTGTATGATCTGTCAAGGTTGAAGTGTATGTAATACCACAGGCTGGCAAAGGGAAGAACTATGAAGCTTGTTTGTCTCCAGAACACCCTGGGTTAGATGCCTGTACCCTCCAACCACAGAGGACACTTGCTCCATAGATGAGCCAGATGGAACTATTCTCAGGACACACAGGCCAGCAGAGTCAGCTACAAACAAGGGAGGTAAAACAGATGTGCCACGTTGTTCACAGAAGAAAAGCTACACACTGAGAAAGTCCCACAATCTATAGTCCATGAGATAAGGCTACACAGAAATACAGATGGAACTGAACATAACACTGAGCAAAAGCCAGGCGCAAAAGAATGCACAGGTACAGGTACATTCAAATGACACCCACCAGCCCAGAAAACAAACTGTGTAGCATCAAGGGGACCAAGAACATCATCACTGAAAGCAGGCACTGGCTGCTGCACAAGTCAGATCTGCCACACTGATGTGCCTGTTTCACAGCACGCAGTGACTACGGGGCAGCCAGCTCTTGGGGCTCCTGAAGTAGAAGGCTACAGGCTTCACCTGTGCAGACACCTCAGTGGGTAGGTGACTGATTCTCCACTAATTTTATTCTTTATATTCACTTTTTAAACACACATCCACCTACCACCACCAATAACCACATTGTCTTCAAGTCTAAAGAAAGAAAAAAAGAAAGAATGAGTGATTTTTTTGTGTGTGTAAAGAGGTGTATGCATGCAACAGCATATCTGTGGATGTCACAGAGAGCAAGTTCTCTCCTTTCATCACATGGAACCTAAAAATCAACTCAAAGTTGTCAGGTGTGGGGGAGGGAGAAAAAAAAAAAGTTGTCAGGTGTGGTGGTTTAGATGAAATGGGCGGCCGGGAGGTGGTGGTGCATGCCTTTAATCCCAGCGCTCAGGAGGCAGAGGCAGGTGGATCCTGTGATTTCTACAAGAACTAGTTCCAGGACAGGCTCCAAAGGTTTGAAGGCTTGGTCTCTAATTGGTGGAACTGTTTTGGGAAGGGTTAGGAGGTGTGGCCTTGTTGGAGGAGGTGTGTCAGAGGGGATGGGCTTTCAGGTTTCAAAATTCTGTTATTCCCAGTCTTTCCCCACGATTACCTCTGCCTCCAACTTGAGGACCAGGATGTAAAGTAAGTTCTTATTCTGTTCTACATCACGCCTGCTTGCCTGTCTGCTGTCATGCTCCTCACCATGATGGTCATGGACTCACCTCTAAAACTATAAGGAACTGAATGTTTTCTTCTCTAAGTTGCTTTGGTTATGGCATCTCTTCACAACAGTAGGAAAGTAGCTAAAACATCAAGCTGGGTAGAAAATGCCTTCACCTGCTGAGCCATCTCAACAACCCAGTTTCAGATTTTTTTTTAAATAGACACAACAGGGAAATGAACACTAGGCTATGGCAATACAACTTTAAAGGTTTTATTCAATAATATACCAGGAATTCTAGTAAGTCAAATATATATAAACAAAGGGAAAAGAATAAGTGGGAGAAAAGCAAAATAAAAAGAAACTGAAGAATAAGGTGCTGGTAGCTATAAATACTCAGCTTCATTAATAACAGAAAAAGGTGAAAGAAACTCAAATGACTATACTCCTCAGCCCGGCTACACCAGTTAAAAAAAACACAGTAATTCAGACAGGCAGGTGCCACCCTCAGCTAGGCTGTGGTACACTCACACCGCCCATAGCTGGAGATGCACAATAGAAGTTTTTTCATGTAAGTGATTCCCCACCAAGGTCAGAACTGCACCATGGCAGCAATTCTGTGAGCAAAGGCAACTGAGAAGCTTAGAATGACTGGACAATAGCTGAGCAAATAGCTGACCAAGCATGAGGGGCACAAGGACTAGTAGGAGAACAGAGTGTGAAGACATACAGCCAGCAACGTAACCCAGCTGGTACCTTGAGATCCCTGTGGATGATGGGTGGTTTCTGCCTGTGCATATGCTGCACTGCTCTGCATGTCTGGTAGAAGATCTTCAGAATGCTGTCGCAGGACAGAGGGCCTTTACATTCAACTCTCCTGAGAAACTCCACCAGCTGTCCTAAAGAAGACAAGTGAATTTATTCACCCTGGGGTTCAGAATGCTATACTCTACTTGTTTACAGGTTTGGTCTGTCTCTGTGTATGGCAGCCCAGGTGGGAGTGGCATTTCTAAGGCCTTAGTCAGGGTGTATACCCAGTCAGTGCCACTCTAGTCACTCCTTAAACTTCTGTAGGAAGGCAAATAAAAGGGGGTCCTTGTAACTCTGGGTATGAGAACTACCCCTGCTCCAGGGAGGGTAGGGGAAGGAAATGGTTTGAAGCATCCCTGGGACAAAATAAGAAGCAAAAACCATCATATGAGAAAGCTTTGAAGGCAGAGGGAAAAGTTCTAGCAGCTAAGACCGAGGCAGTGACCAAGGTCACTGAAAGAATGATCACAAACCGGAAGTTCTAGGCTTATATGCACAGCACAGCAGAGGCAGAGCAGAAACCCTGACCCTCACTACAATTCCTCACCACAGTCCCCTGGTCCAGAACTACACCATGGCTTGCTGGTAGCCCCATGCTGGCTTCTAACTCTTGCAGGATTAAACTATTTCTGCTCCCAACACACTTGATTTGCAGAATCTATTTACAAATCCAGACGAACAGTGGACCATGGTGAAACACGGGCAGGCTCCAAGGGGCAGGAGCAGGTTTGTCCACCTAAGCTCTATGTCAGACTGATCATAATGCAACTTTTAACTGGCGCATTTGATAGCTCATTCTTGGTAAGAATTAAGAGATTTTTATTGTTTTGATACAGAATTACAAAAACTTGCCTTTTTGAAAGCATATACATATGCCACCATAATAAGCCACAAGACTACCTTAAAGTTCATTTATTTTGGGGCTGGAGAGATGGCTCAGCAGTTAAGAGCACCTATTACTCTTGAAGAGGACTTGGGTTTGTTTCCTAGGATTCACATAGTGGTTCATAACCATCCATAACTCCAGTTCTAGGGGACCTGATATTCTCTTCGGACCATCATAGGCACTAACACATATGTAGCACACATACACACAGGCAGGTAAAATCCTCATACACATGCAAAATTTTTTAAAACATTTATTTTTTTATTACATCTTTAAAAATTTCACGTGGGCGTGTGGTGACAATGCACACAGGAGGTCGGAGGACAATTTGTGGTAGTTGTCCTCTTCTCTCACCATGTGTGTCTTAAGGACTGAACTCAGATGGTCATGTGTGGCAAGCTCCTTTTCCTCTCTGGGCCTCTTCTGTCCCAACACTCACTGCTCAGGTGGACACATAAGCAGCCAGTTGTACCGTAGTTTTCCCTCAGCATAGGCATCACACAGTCCAGACTACACTGGGAATGACAGCATTTTGGCAGACATTCAGCAGTGGAGCTCTGTGATGGACTTTGCTATTTTTGAGTGGTCAATTCCACTTCATAGCCAGAATATGGGGTTCAACTCCCTATTGTTAGGATTGCAGGAGTGCAATACCACACCCAGCAAGGGAAAGACTAACCTCAGGCATTACCCATAGTCACTTAAGCAACCATTCTGTCCCTACGGATCTATCTGAGGTGTGTCCTATCAGTGGATCAAAGAGTCTTCCTGATGCTTTCTTAGGTTTGACTTGGATAAGGCTGCAAGCCAGCTAAGGGCTTCCTCCATTCCTCAAAAGAAAGCACTATTTGCACTATCTAAAGACATGCCACTTATGGGCCTGTGTTGATCCTTTCCAGTTCACATACGACGACATTGCGGTTCCACTGCATGCCTGCCTATCCTTTTTCAGGAGAAGGACATGATGAGACCCTGCTCTTCAGAATCTAAAGCCTAAGGCCAGGTATGGTAGCACACACCTTTAATCTCAGCTCTTGGGAGGCAGAGGTAGGTATCTGTGATTTCAAGTCTAGCCTGGCCAACCAGACCTACATAGTAAAACTGTCTCAAAACATACAAACAAACAAAGAACCTATAATCCATGAAGGACACACAAAAGCATATTCCAAACAACACAAACACCAGTGGATAGTTGTTTGCTTCTTTCAGCCAAGACCAATGTATTTTCAGAACGTCTTGGGAGTATTTAACTACCATCCAAACATGTCGGAAAACACTTAAACTTCAAGGCACTTTACCTTTACAGAGCTCTGTAAGCAGAAGGAACTCAGCCTGCCCGGTGTCTGACTCCTCTTTTCCTATGGACGCTGCAGAGCAGAACTGAACAATGTTGGGGTGGCCGGAAAGTTTTTTCTGCATGTCTTGTTAAAGAAGATATCAGTAAGTATGACCACAACTCTGTGCACTTAAAAATAAACATTCATAAGTGTTAAGAAACCAAAGTCATGATAATCACATTGCCTTATGCCTCAGCACACATAGGCTGAACAAAATGATGAGGGAGGGGCAAGTAAGGACAGCGAGAAGATGAAAATTGTGGCAGGAAGCTAGTGGAAATGCTAAATATGAGCAGGCCAGAGACACAGGCAGAAGCCCTCCGTGCTCCACAACAGGAAGATGGTCAGGAGTGACTGTGCCCACTCAAAACTCAGGCAGTCACTGGGGTATTAGATAGTACATCCGAAAAAGAAAAGGAAGCAAATCCTATCTGCAGTAAAGACTATGCCTTAACATGTAGTAGAAGAGAAAAGGCAAGAAAGGTCCCGTCAAGTACCGTATGTACAGGGTGAGGAGAGCAAGCAGGGTGTACATTCATGCCCACTGATATGGTAGCATCCACTAGTACTTGCCCAGGTCATTAGAGGGGCAAAGTGGGACTCTCCTTGTGATAACTGACCCATCTGTTTGGCATGAAGACTTCAAAGGCAACCCTCTTCCCAACACCTAGGAAACTTCTACTTCAACTGTGCGAATGAGTAGTAGAGAAAAATCCTCTGCATGAGAAATCTGGAAATCTGATAAAAGCAAAAGGCTGATTTTTTTTTAACTTATCACAGGAGCCTCCCAGGAACTGTGTCAAACCTGACACATTTAGTGATGGCAATAACTCTCAGTCCCAGGAAAAGGATACCAAGAAGCAAACTTCCTGAATGATGGCTCTGTTCTTTTCCTCTTCATTGGATAATAATCTCTGTCAGGGAATAGCACACAAGAAGATTGAGGTCTGTTTACCTTCTGCTTAACAGATAAAACATCCTGGAGATTATAGGCAGTTTCTGAGAGACACTGAGTCTCAGGGAGCATAGTATACCATTTACCTGCATTTGAACATCCGATCTCATAGAAGTTTAGAAGACTTGAATGACCTTTATACTCCAAAGACCCAAGAAAAAGTAAAAGGAGGCCAGAGTAAAACAAGACAAACAAGGAGACAGAGTATACACCAGCAAAAATAGGCATACAGTGTGTACTGCCAAAACCAGCCTGGTCTGGGGGTCCACTGGCTATGCCCCACTTGCCAAGAGAGGACACCCCTGTTTGACTATCAAAGCAAAGCTGGACCTACTGCTATGTCTCAGGGCAAAAAATTCAGAGCTGCCTAATTAAGCATCAAGATCTAGAGACCACTTCCTACCACATTACTTTATTCCTATTTACAGGCAATTTATAAATGTAAATTTGGTAAGTAGCTTCTGAATTCTTCAAATTCCTGACCCTTGTTTTGAATGTGGAGCAGAATAGATGAAATCTATACAGCGTCACTCCTACTCCTCCCTCCAAAGTGGACCAGCTCCCCAGGTAGAATAGGAAGCTACCAAGAGAATTCTCAATGTAAGATGGAGTTGTGGGCATAAAGGCAAGCCCTGAGAACATGGAGGAAACAAGGATTAACAGACTGAAACTGATTGATACACACATAATAACAGAGATGCATCCTTGAAAACAGCCTAAGATATCTTTATAAAAAACTAAAATCTCCATAAAGTAACCCATCATTAGTTATTACCTTTAATGCATACTCTCTGCCACTTCCCAGATCTTGAGCTTCATAAACAAATGCGAACCCTCCTGAAAAAAAATTGTCAGTCAGTGCTATGACTTTTTTCCCCCCAGTGCTATGACTTAAACTTAGAAATACCTTTACTGAATAAAATACAAACCAAATTTTGGCCATAGATAGTAATTGCTTCCTACAAAAAACTGCAGCCCAATTTCTATGCCACAGCCCTTTATACCTTCTGCTCAAAGATAGGGAGGGAAAATGTAAGTCAGATCAGCAAATAGAAAGAAACAGGAAACCAAAAGCAAGCAAGTATCCTGAAAACAAGTAAGTAATACTGATGAATTCTATCTGGATTATCAACACTAAGGAAAGCTAATGTAAACAGAAAAAATGTCAATACCCAGATGAAGAAAGTGGACTATGCTCTCCTGACATCCAAAGAGAAAAAAAAAAAACTGATCAGTATCACTCATAAAGATGGATCAAAGAACTCAGTAAGTTTGTAATATTTTGGCTTTTCAAAACAGGATCTTGCTATGTTGGCTCTGAATTTACATTCTCTACCTCAGCCTCCCCAATGCTTCATTTAAACAGACAGTTCCGTCATAAAATTTAAAACTGCCAGCAAACCAAGACTAGAAAGAAACTTCCTCAACCTTATAAAACAAAGTCCCTAAAGGACCAACAGCAGCAGTGTTAGTGGTAAAATGAGAACAGGAAGAAGGCCAAGGTGCACATTCACATCGCTGATACTCGGTATTATACATGAGTCTTTTGCCAATGAAATCAAAGAACAAAATCAAAGGCATCTACATCACAAAAGTAAAGATGTTTTCACTTGTAGATTAAAGTGATCTTTCATGTAGCAAATTTGGTAAAATCTCAAAAAGAAAATAATAGAGAGAAAAAGAGGGGAGGAAAGAAGTGAAATGAAGAAAATAGAAGAAAAAAGGCAGACTGGCAAGATGGCTCAGTAGATGAAGGAACTTCCCACCTAGCTGACAACTCAAGCGCAATTCCCAAGAAACTGCATTGTGGAAGCAAAGAAGCGATTGCTCTGACTACATGCTAGCCATGACATGCCAACCCTCCCAGCCCAAAAAAGAAAGAGAAAAGAAAAACAACTGAACTATAACTAATTTAGGAAGGCTACAAGGTATAAAAACAAGACACAAAAAAATCAGAGGCGGGAGAGATGGTCCAGCAGTTAAAAGCACCCTTGCAGGGGACCCGGGTTCCGTTCCAGGCAGCCACATAGTTGGTCAATCTTTCTTAATTCTAGTTCCTGGGGATTGGCTGCCCTCCATAGGTACCATGGACACATACAGTGTATAAACACAGGCACAGTCATACACATAAATTAAAAAGAAAAAATCAGTGAAGACTTTGAACAAGTTCCAAAATGAATAGAAAGCTATCCAGCTTTATGGTTTTGCCTAACAACCTATTTCACACTCAAGTATCAAATTGATTAAAAAAAAAAACTATGACAACAAAGCGTGGTGTATCATAAACTCCTCTGTGACAAAATCTGACATAAACTGATAGGTGTAATTTGCCTACAATGAGAATATTTATTCATTTACTTAGAGACATAGCAATATATTTGACTATAGAAATTTTTCTCAACCTGTCTGGGAACATCCCTTTCAGAACTCGAAGAATTGTGACGTTAAGAACCTTCATTATGCCAGGTAGTGGTGGCGCACGCCTTTAACCCCAGTACTCGGGAGGCAGAGGTAGGCGGATCTCTGTGAGTTCGAGACCAGCCTGGTCTACAAGAGCTAGTTCAAGACAGCTAGGGCTGTTACACAGAGAAACCTTGTCTCAAAAAACCAAGACAATAAACAAACAAACAAAACCCTTCCATTATTATATTCTTTTAGCTTGAATCCCAATGGCCCATGGTCTAAGGCTGCTGTTCAGAAAACTCATTTAAATAATCTATGTAAAATACTACAGATTTCTTACTGTCTCAATCCAGAAAAAAACTGAAAATAGCATATTATGTTTAAAAGGAAGAAATCTATGGCTTACAATTGCCCTGATTATTTTTATTCCTGTCTGGGCCAGAGAGCAGAATGAGCTGCTAGGCACAGACAGAGGCTGCCCACACTTCCTGGTTTCTCATCTTGGGTTCTGTGTGGTCTGGGTAAGCTTCCTGCTTTACACAAACCTCCCTCTCCTGCCAATCAGGACCACCTCCCACCACAGACGGCCTCATGGCTCCTTGACCAGGTAGGTACAGGCCACAGCAATCTTCTGCCCTCCTACCTATCCTAGAATTCACATTGTTTACTGCCCCACCCCAAGCTGTCTCTTCTCTACCTCTCTCCCTTCTCAGTTTGTGGATGGAATCCAGGGCTTCATACATGTTAAGCAAGAGCTCGCCCTATCACTGAGCTATATCCCCAGCCCTTTTCACTTTGTTTGTTTGTTTGTTTGTTTTTTTTGAGACAGGGTTTGTCTGTAGATTTGGAGCCAGTCCTGGAACAAACTCTGTAGACCAGGCTGGCCTCAAACCACAGAGACCTACCTGCCTCTACCTCCTGAATGGTGGGACTAAGGTGTGTGGCGCCACCACCCAGCCCTTTTCAGTTTTTGAAACTAACTAGCCCAGGACAGCCTTGAACTCTGTTTGTAGCTCAGGCAGACCCTGAAGTTGAAATTTTCCTGTTTCAGACTCTCAACATGCTAGGATTATAGGTCTATGTCATCAGTCCAGGGCTGAATTTCTTGAAAAATGAGGTAACTGCCAGGTATCTTCAGAATAACAAACCAATGGCATCATCTTTATCATTCCAACAGATGAAAGGGAACATTGCATACCATTATACCATTAGTGGAGGCATTAAATCCATCTCTGAAGGAAAAAGTGCCAGAGGTCTTCCCACCAAATCACATCCAAATCTGTTTCTATCCACAGTGGAGAATATATGTGACAAAGCTACTGCCAAAGCATCCCGTCTGCTCTTCCACAGTAAAGAACATTAAACAAGTTCCCTGCTCCCACAAGGCACAAACGACGTGGATAACTTCAACAGGATGATTCCCCAAACCTGAGAGCTACTTCAGACTGGGTCAGGCCAGTTTTCTCCCTGAAGCAATTTGGCAGAACATAACAATGTTTGGCAGGTAAATTTCACAGCTAGTGAGACCTGGCACACTCCAAGGTAATGATGGTGGGCGGGGGGAGGCACAGAAATGGCTCAGAAGTGAAGAGCATTGCTGCTCTTGCAGAGGAGAGGACAACGTTAGATTCCCAGCACCCACGCCGAGCTTAACAACTGTCTATCCAGTTCTAGGAGATCCAATGCCTTCTTCTGGCCTCAGCAGGCAATACATACAGATGTTGCCGAGATACAGGCAGGCGTCCATACACACTAATTAAAAAAAGGGGGGGGGGGAGAAATCACAGAAGAGAGAACAGGATTCCATACATACCAATTGCAGATCCTGTGTGAGGAACAGAGAGGATGTTCAGGAAGCTACAAACTAGACTGACTTCAAGACACATGACTACGGCATTGTCTACCAAGCACAGTTTTTAAAGGTTACACCTACTGGCTTTGCTTCCTGTAAGTTATAAGATGTCAAGAGGTGAGGCAAACACTAAGGCTATAAGAGAAAATGAGACTACAAAGCCCTATCTATCCTCTCCCTCACTGAGCAGGGGCGATTGCTATGGACTGTAGAGATCCCCAGAACTCAGCAGCACCAGCACTGCAATCTCGAGACAGTCTCCTTGACGCAAAAGCAACCCTGGATATAATACAAAGAATAATTAGCTTATGACCCCAAAGTGACTGGGCTCAACTCCTAACTCCACCTTTCAACCTTTTTAAACTTTTTTTTTTTCAGCCCCAGTCACAGCCTTGGCCCCAGACAGAGGTGGTCCCTCCAGTCCCAGGCCTCCTTTACCGGACAACCACCTGCTAGCATGACCCTTGTACGAACTCTACCCTCCAGGAAGTGTTTAACCCAGACGCAGCCTACCCTTAGCAATCATCTCCAAAGGCCCTAACAGAGGCCCCTGTGGTCACCCTTCCCTGCCAGGCTCCACCCCGACCTGATTCACACCCCAGTCTCTCCACAGTAAATGACCTGGTCCACATCCCAACAGTGACTATTCCCACTGACTCTGCCCACAGGACTCTCCGCGTCCCTGAGCTGACCTACACTGTATTAGTGATTCTGCCGGGCCCAGACTTGATTCATACCCTGGACACGATCTTTCTAGCTGCCCCTGCCCACAGTGGTGACCCTCGCGCGCCTTTACTTGAACCACACCCCAGCAGCGACCCTCCCTGGCTGCTCCAGCCTTCCGCGGCCTGGAGACGCCTTACACCTCACCTTCGGCTAGGACCCGCCGCACCCGCAGACGTAGCTCGCCCAGTTCCACCGTCTGCCCCACGAAGTCACTCTGGTCACGGCCGGCAGCTCCACCAAGAGAACCAGGACCTGCCAGGAAGTCCAGCGCAGACTGCAGCAGTGACATGGCGGCGGCCACTCAGTGGCAGCGGGAGCCAGGCTCCGGCTCCGCACTGCCGGGTCAGCAGCTGCGGGAGAACAACCCGGCCATCTTCCGCCCGCGCCGTGACGTAAACCGAGAGCAGGTTGCGTCGCTACGCCGCGGCCCCGCCCCGACGCAGCAAGCGGAGGGGCGCGTGGTCCCGCAGAGCTAGCAGGACGCGCAGGCGCAGAAACTGCAGTCCCACGGGTGTCAGACTCCGGAGAGGAGCGGAGAGGGGCGGTCCCTTTCTGGCCCTAACCTCGCCCCGTTGCTTCCGCTGGCCGGAGTTACGACCGCTTTTGCCGGGTCCAGCCTCGGTGGCTGGGGCGTCACGGGACGTTGGGCGCGTGCTGCGGACCGTCCCAGAGCCTGACGCCTCAAGGTAGAAGGGAGGCCTGGAGCTTATCCTAGGGTCCCTTAATGCCCGGTTGAGGAGAGGACATGTCTATCAGACAAGCAGCCAGCCTATAATCCACAGACAAACATTCTTATGTTTTGGCCCACACAGGTTTGGGGGAGGACGAACTAGTTGCTAGCCTTAAGACTGAAAAACGATAAGTTTGAAAGAAAAAAGGGCTTCACAACGTGCGTAGAAAACTCACCTGGCGGTACTGGACCCAGAATCCTGTGTGATGTCAACCATCTAGAGCTGTTCACTTCAGGTGAGACTCGTGAGATTCCCCTTACCTCTGGTTTCTGAAGCCACGTGAAGTTGCAGCCCGTGTGTAGATGATGTGTTTTGGAACTAAAAAGTTGGCCCTCAGGCTCAAATCAACATCTTAGCCTTCCCAGGACTGTAGCTATTAAACTACGTGCTCTCTTAAAAGTCAAGCTGAAAAGAAAGATGATCATTAGCCACAGTGAGGTAGGTGGAAGGCGAGGAAGCTCACACGTGGAGGAATAGAGAGCTGATGGAGTAGAGATGGTATCTGAAGGTTACTGAGGAGGTTTGTGGTGAACAGTGGGAGCTGAAAGGGCAGTGTGGTGTTGACATTGTTCTTAGATGGGAGACATGAACAGCCCAAGCCAATGGGAGTTAAGCCTTCCTAGTACAGCCGAGAAGGGTACTGTCCCTTAGAATAGTAAGACAACCAAGTCACATCCAGATATGGGATATTTAGTTTTGGCATAGAAAAGACTTAAGCCGGACGGTGGTGCACACCTTTCCCAGCACTCGGGAGGCAGAGGCAGGTGGATCTCTCTCTGTGAGTTCGAGGCCCCCCCTGGTCTACAAGAGCTAATTCCAGGACAGGCTCCAAAAGCTACAGAGAAACCCTGTCTCAAGAAACAAGACCGCAAGAGGGGGAGAGGAGGAAATAGGGCTTGCAGTTGCAGGTATGCATTTATTGAAATGAAGTTGAAGGAATCTTGGTGGATTCAGATTTTACTAAATAGAAGGAAACGAAATCTGAAAGTGAGAAAAAAAAATGGAAACCCAAGGCTTAAACAGTGTTCAGGAGACCTAAAACAGCCATTGGAAGAAACCTCATAAATAATTTGCTAGAATGGATAAGGGAATTCAAGACTGTAAACTCTTGCTGGTATGACCTAGGACAAATGGAAATCATGTAAATACTTTAGAAACCAGAGTCTTCTCAGACTAATTATTTCATAAATATACCTATATGGCTTTGTGGTAGATGTCATACTGAGAGCATGTTAACATACTGCATCTTATGGGCTTCTCTCCTGACTCACCTCATGTATGAACGCATACAAATCTAAAACTCTTACTCCACCAACACTTTCTCTTGTAGCAGATTTCGTAGTAAAGGTTATTGTCAAAGAGTAAGAGAATTATTTTATACTGATGAAGGAATGAAGTCATCAAAAGGATGTTTCAGGGGGTTTGAGAGTGGCTTGGTGGTATAGATTACTTACGCTTGCCGAGTGCCAAGGTTCAATTCTCACCACTACATGGTGGTTCACAACCATTTGTAACTCCAGGTCTAGGGGATCCATTGCCCTCTTTAAACCTCAATGTGTAAAGAACATTTACTAACCTCGAATACCTGGGCAATGAAACAAGTATGTTCTCTGACCACAGTGAATTAAGTTATCTAGAAATTAACTATGTGAAAAATGTTCTGAATATTTGGAAAGTGGATAGCTTACTTTTATGTGTCAAAGAATCAATCAAAAGTAGTATTTTTGCCCGCCGGGCGATGGTGGCACACGCCTTTAATCCCAGCACTCGGGAGGCAGAGGCAGGCGGATCTCTGTGAGTTCGAGACCAGCCTGGTCTACAGAGCTAGTTCCAGGACGAGCTCCAAAGCCACAGAGAAACCCTGTCTCGAAAAACCTAAAAAAAAAAAAAAAAAAAAAAAAAAGTAGTATTTTTGAACTAGTTGAAAATGAAAATAAAGAATTTCAAAATTGTGGGATACTATTAAGTCATTAGTAGGAAATAGATCACATATTAGTGACTTTAGTGTTCATCTTAAAAAACTAGAAAAAATGAAGTGGTGGTGGTGCACGCCTTTAATCCCAGCACTCGGGAGGCAGAGGCAGGCGGATCTCTGTGAGTTCGAGGCCAGCCTGGTCTACAGAGTGAGTTCCAGGACAGGCTCCAAAACTACAGAGAAACCCTGTCTCAAAAAGGAAGGAAGGAAGGAAGGAAGGAAGGAAGGAGGCTGAAGGAGCTAACTAGAAAAATCAGAGAAAATGAAACCCAAAGTAATTAGAAGGAGGGAGATAAATACCAAAATGCAGTGAAACGAGCAACAAGACCTGATTCTTTAAGGTCAATAAAACTTAGAAGTCACTGGGCAAATTAAGTTAGAAAACCAGAAATGTCTGAGATCATCACAGATGAAGGAAATGTGTACCTAAAGGTTAACAAAAGCTATTATATTATGAACATTTTCCCAATGTTCATAATATAATGTTTCCCAATGTCTAAATAAATGGATTCATTGAAAGCACAAACTTAACTTACTCAAGAAGAAATAGGGCCGGGCGGTGGTGGCGCACGCCTTTAATACCAGCACTTGGGAGGCAGAGGCAGGCGGATCTCTGTGAGTTTGAGACCAACCTGGTCTACAAGAGCTAGTTCCAGGACAGGCTCCAAAGCCACAGAGAAACCCTGTCTCGAAAAACCAAAAAAAAAAAAAAAAAAAAAAAAAAAAAGAAGAAGAAGAAGAAATAGGCAAATAATTCTATACCTATTAAAAAACATTCAACTTCTAAATTAAAATCTCTTAAAGATTTCAGACTTACATGGCTCTACTGAAAATCCACTAAACATTTAAGAAAAATGATTTTAAAAATCTATATGAACTTATACAGAAAATTGAAGTATTTCTACAGCTCATTCCCAACATCATAACTTTGGTATCCTAACTTGTCAAAGACATTACAAGAAAATAACAAACTAATATTTTTCATGAGCATAACATTTTTTTTAAAAAAGATTTTTTAAAAAAAAAATGTATTAGATTAAAAAAAAATACGAATCCAAGTTTCTACTCCCTTCCCTCCTCCCATTTTCTCCACACACTCTCCCATCCCACCCCCATCCAATCTTCAGAAAGGGTAAGGCACATTGCTTTTTGGAAGGTTCAAGGCCCTCCCTACTATGTCTAGGCTGAGCAAAGGTATCCATCCAAAGAGAACAGGTTCCCAAAAAGCCAGTACATGCAGTAGGGATAAATCCTGGTGCCCTGCCAGTGCCCCTCAGTCTGCCCCAGCCATGTAACTGTCACCCACACTCTGAGGGACTAGTTTGATCCTATGCTTGTTCCTTCCCAGTCTGTCTGGAGTTGGTGTGCTCCTATTAGCTCAGGTAAACTGTTTCAGTGGGTGAGCCCATCATTTTCTTGATCTCCTTGCTCATATTCTCATTCCTTCCACTTTTCAACTGAACTTTGGGAGCTCAGTCCAATGCTTCGATGTGAGTCTCTGCCTCTGTTTCCATCAGTTGCTGGATGAAGGTTCTATGGTGATATTTAAGATAATCTTAAAAAAATATGTTTTAGCAATTAAGTTTAACATGTAGGACTAGCATCCTTAATCCAAAACACAAAACTTTTAATGAGTGCCAACATGATGCTTAAAGAGTTTCGGGCTTCTCATTTTGGAATTGGAATTATTCAGTCAATAGAATGCTCATTTTCCAAATTTTTTTTTGAAATATGAAATACTGTCTCTGTATATAAAGAATAATATATCACAACTGATTGAGGTTTATCTGTAGAATGTAAAGTTGACTTTATATTTAAATTTTGACCAGTGTGATTTGTGCTTACTAAAAAGTAAAGAACAAAGCAAAATAGCCTGACATAGTGAGGCACACCTTTAATAACTGCACTTGAGAAGTGGAGCACAGAAGACTTTTAGGATAGTTGAAATATTTTGTCTAATGCCATAAAGATGGACATATGTCCTCACACATTTCTCATTGCACAACACAAAGAATAAACTATAATGTCAACTATGAACTTTTAATGATGTATCAATATTGTGTCAATTGTAACAAATAGGTCACCTTAATACAAGAAGTTAATGAGGAAATGAAATGTGAATTAGTATAAAAGAATCCTTTATTTTGTACTCAACTTGCTTTAAAAGTCACCGGGAAAAGCCAGGCATGGTGGCACAAACCTGTAATCTCAGCACTAAGGTGTCGAAAGCAGAGAGATTATCCTGGGCTGAGACCCTAGTGGAGGAATGAAGAGAACTCAAGACTGGAGGAAGAATTGAGAATTGCAGATTCATAAATGATAAAAGAACTAGCCAGGTGGTGGTGGCACCTGCCTTTAATCCCAGCACTTGGGAGGCAGAGGCAGGCGGATCTCTGTGAGTTCAAGGCCAGCCTGGTCTGCAGAGCAAGTTCCAGTACAGGCTCCCTAACTACTGGGAAACACTGTCTCGAAAAACAAAACAAAGAAACAAAAAATTTATAAAACATACAAGTATTTTGCCTGCATACATGCATATATGTGCACTCCATGTGTTCCTGGTACCCTTGGAGATCAGAAGAGGGTGTATTAGGACTCCTGGGACTGGAGTTACAGAGTGTTGTAACCTAACATGCAGGTGCTGGGAATTGGACCTGTGTCTTCTGCAAGAGCAACACGTGCTCTTAACTGCTGAGCCAACTCGTCAGTACCAGTTGTTTTCTTAGTAATGTGGTAAAGTATGCATGAAAAAAAATTGTTTTAGATAAGCCTTGCTGTGTAACTTAGGCTGTCCTCAAATTTGAACCCTTACCTCTAACCCTTAATAATGAGATTATAAGCATGGGTTCCTACACACATGTGCACACCACACACCATTGTGTGTGTGTGTGTGTGTGTGTGTGTGTGTGTGTGTGGCATAAGCATATGCATTTGTGTATACCAGAAGTCAACACTGGATTTCTTTCTTTCCTTTTTTTTAAAAGTTTGTTTATTTATTTTTTAGATTTATTTATTATGTATACAACATTCTGCCTCCATGTATGCCTGCAGGTCAGAAGAGAACACCAGATCTAATTACAGATGGCTGTGAGCCACCAAGTGGTTGCTGGGAATTGAACTCAGGTCCTCTGGAAGAGCTGCCAGTGCTCTTAACCCCTGAGCCATCTTTCCAGCCCAACACTGGATTTCTTATATCATTCTCTGTCTTTGTTTGTTTGTATGTATGTGTGTATGTTTGTTTATATGTGTGTGTGTGTGTGTGTGTGTGTGTGTATGTATGTGTGCGTGTTTGTTTGTTTAGGCACAGTGCTTCTCACTGAACCTGGAGCTTATCACTTTGCTGTACTGGCTGACCAGTGACCCCACCAGGACCCTCAGTTTCTGCTTTTCATTGCTGGGATTACAGAAGTGTGCTCCCACACCTGGTATTTTATATGTGTGCTGAGGCAGATCCTCATGCATGCATAGCAAGCACTTAAATCACTTAGCCATCTTACCTTCCTATTTAGTCATTTATAAGTGCATAGTTTAGTGGTACTAAACACATTCACATTCTTGAACAGCTGCCATTATCCACTTACAGAACATTTCATCTTGTAAAACTGAAATTTTGTTCTCATTTAAACTCTACTCCATTGTCCCAATCTCTGGCCCTGTTGTCTCTCTCTCTCTCTCTCTCTCTCTCTCTCTCTCTCTCTCTCTCTTTCTCTCTGTGTGTGTATTGATATTTATTGAGCTCTACATTTTTCTCTGCTCCCCTCCCTACCTCTCTCCCTTCCCCCCTTCAACCCTCCTCCAGTGTCCCCAGTTTACTCAGGAGATCTTGTCTTTTCCTACTTTATACTTCCCATGTAGATTATATCTATGTAAGACTCTCTTAGTGTCTGCATTGTTGTCTTAAGTTCTCTGGGATTGTGGTTTGTAGGCTGGCTTTCTTTGCTTTATGTTTAAAAACCACTTATGAGTGAGTACATTTGATACTTGTCTTTCTGTATCTGGGTTACCTCACTCAAAATAATGTTTTCTAGCTTTATCCATTTTCCTGCAAAATTCAAGCTGTCGTTATTTTTTTCTGCTGTGTAGTACTCCATTGTGTAAATGTACCACATCTTCCTTATCCATTCTTTGATCAAGGGGCATTTAGTTTGTTTCCAGGTTCTGGCTATGACAAACAAAGCTACTATGAACATAGTTGAGCACATGTCCTTGTGGCACGATTGAGCATTCTTTGGATATATACCCAAAAGTGGTATTACTGGGTCTTGAGGAAGGTTGTTTCCTAATTTTCTGAGAAATCACCACACTGACATCCAAAGGGGCTGTACCAGCTTATATTCCCACCAGCAATGCAGAAGTGTTCCCTTTTCCCCACAACCTCTCCAACAGAAGTTGTCATCAGTGTTTTTGATCTTGGCCATTCTTACAGGTATAAGATGGAATCTCAGAATTGTTTTGATTTGCATTTCTCTGATGACTAAGGATGTTGAACATTTCCTTAAGTGTCTTTCGGCCATTTTAGATTCCTCTGTTGAGAGTTCTCTGTTTAGGCCTGCACTCCATTTTTTATTAGATTATGTGTTCTTTTGGTGTCCAATTTCTTGAGTGGTTTCCTGTGCCAATGCGTTTAAGTGTACTTCCCACTTTCTTGTCTATGAGGTTCCATGTGGTTGGTTTTATGTTGAGGTCTTTGATCCATTTGGACTTGAATTTTGTCCATGGTGATAGATATGGGTCTATTTTCATTTTTCTACATGTTGATATCCAGTTATGCCAGTACCACTTGTTGAATATGCTTCCTTTTTTCCATTTGATATTTTTTGCTTCTTTATTAAAGATCAGGTGTTTGAAGATGTGTGGATTGATATCCAGGTCTTCTATTCGGTTCTATTGGTCCTCCTGCCTGTTCTTACGCCAATACCAGGTTGCTCCTCAACTGAACCTGTCTAGCTGCTCTTATTATTGGGTTATAAAGAGTCTTTATATTCTTTAGTTGCTAGATCCTTATCAGATAAGACTTACAAATAATGTTTCATATTTTATAGATTGTCTTTTATTTTCTTAATCTTACCCTTTTGAGTCACAAAAGGTATTAATGTTGATGAAGCTCAACTTTAGCATTTTTTTATTTGCTATTTAATTATTTATTTATTTTACTTTTTAAAAATAGGGTCCCTCTACATAGCCCAGGCTATCCTGGAACTCACTATATAAAACAAGCTGGCCTCTAACTTGCCTGTATGTTGCCTCCCATGGGACCAAAGGTGTAGGCCACCATGCTAACATTGTTGCTTATGCTTTTTAATGCTGTCTTTAGAAATCTTTGCCTGCAGCAATTTCCCCAAAACTTTCTTCTAAAAGTTTCATGGTTTTGTCTGTTAAATTCAAATCTTTGCTCCGTTTAAATTCATTTTGTTGGGGTTCTTTGGCATATGGACATTCAGTTGTCCCTATACTATTCGTTGAACATTCTTTTCCCTATTAAATAATCTCTGCTCCCTTGTCGAGAATAAAAAAATTAGTTAACCTTAGATGTTTGAATTTATTTCTGAACTTTACATCTCTGTGCCAGCACTAGGAAAACATGAGTCTTTCTCTGCCTGTCAGTGGATAAGCTGATAGTTCACAGTGAAAGTATGACAGCAGGCAAAAGACGTGTGTTGTGACGTTCTCAGGAACATGGTGAATCTCAGGTAGCAGAAGCCATACTAAAAAGATCCCTTAGTGTGTGCCTCATGAACAAGGCATTCTGGAAATGGCAAAGTATCAGTAATAGCAGAAACACCAGTGTCTATCATCAACATCAGCCGAGTTTAAGGTCTAGGCATGGAAAGCTTAGAAGGGCTAGCTGAGGATGGAGCACTCTTCAGTCTTTATTTTATGAGTATAGATGTTTTGCCTGAATGTATGTCTGTGTGCCATATGCTTGCAGGGTTACAGATGGTTGTGAACTGCCATGTGGGTGCTGGGTTATGGAGCCATGGTGTTGAAATAGGAGCGGCAGGGCTGTGTCCCTGGCACCCGGCCGCTCCCCACGGCTAGGAGCTGCGGTGAGCTGCATTCCCACCCAGCTCTGCACGGCTAGCTTTACCCGAAATAATTACACTGAAACTGTATTCATTTAAACACTGCTTGGCCCTTTAGCTCTAGCCCTTACTGGCTAATTCTGATATCCCAATCAACCCATCTCTAATAATCTGTGGGCACCGGTCTTACCGGGAAGATTCTAGCCTATGTCCATCCTGGGTCGGAGCTTCATGGCGTGTGTCTGCCATGTTTGTGTGTTGTTATTTCGGGGCATAAGCTAGCCAGGCTGCCGGGGTGCTGGGGATGCAGCCCCGCCGCCCATATTACTACAGATTGGCGCCCAGACATGTGGACAACTGAATCCACTGAAAGCCTGAGAAAGCTTGGGAAAGAGAAGAGCATGTTTTCTTGGTAGCTGCAATTTAATAGAGGCTTCCTGACTCAGCTTTAGCTGCAAAACCCTGCAGCTCATTAAGAGGTCCTGTCACGAAACACTTAAATGGTGTTGACGAAAAGCTGAACGCATGCTTTTCGGTTTTCAGCCATAGCAGGAAAAAAGCTGCGCCATTTAAAAATGCCAGCTTTCTGGGCTGTCCTGCCAGGGCAAACTCTGACTCTTTTACGCAGGCGGTTCGTGTGGTTTGCAAGCACAGGCTGCTGAAGCTCGCTTGCTGGCAGGGACCTTGAAATGCCATAGAGTTGTGGCAGTAAAGTGGCTACAGCCAGTACCTCAGCCCTGAGGGTGGAAAGCTAAGGAATGGGCTGGATCCAGCCGCCAAAGCAACAGCTTTAGTCCTACTGAGATTGCTTGGTAAATTAAAGACTCATGTGGTCAGAAAAACAGAGAGAGATACAGTAAAGAGAGCGTCAAAGACAAAGAAAATTTTTAAATGATTTACAGCGTGTTAAAAATATATGCAGACTAAAAGTTAAAATTCTTAAAGTAAAAAACAAAAAAAAAAGGAAGAGAGTTGTTGTGTGTGGTAGTACACACCTTTAATCCCAACACTTGAAAGGCAGAGGGAGATTGAACTCTGTGACTTCAAGGTGTGGTAGCACACGCCTTTAATCCCAGTGCCTAGAAGGCAGAGACAAACAGATAGATCTCTGTGAGTTCAAGGTGTAGTAGTGTACATCTTTAATCCTGAATGCCTGGGAGGCAGAGACAGGTGGATTTCTGAGAGTTCAAAGACAGCCTGGTCTACAGAGTTACTTCAGGTCAAAGATACAGAGAACCTGTCTCAAAAAGCAAAGAGTTAAAAGTAAAAATAAATGAAATAGAGGTTAAAACAAAGGTGTACAAAGATGGAAAATAAACAGAGAATTTTGATACTGTATGCTATTGTGCTCTCTTTGAATTGTTTGAATGCTGAGGAAAGAGCAAAAGCTACTAAAAGATATTTGTTTATAAATGCTGCTGAACTAATCCAACATAGATATTTTGAATTTGGATCTAAGGATATGATACTTTGGAAAAGAGATTCTTCTTTTGTTTTCACAGAGGATCAGACCTTGTGGATTGCATTTATCCCGATATGGTATGATGGACCACGCCCTCCTGAAGGGTTGTTGTGAACATCTTCAGAAAATTGCTTCGCTCAACTGCCAACTGAGATGAAACTAGCACACAGTTTATACCGTGAAAGACCTAATTAACGACGCCCCCATTCAGCAGGAAGCAGTTTGGAGAGAAAAAACTGCGCCCATGTTCCCAAATATGGTTTATAAACGTTCTTTTACATTTAAAGGGGGATATGATATAGATATGAATAATTTGCTTTAGTATAGATTTTGCTTTATTGATAGAGATTTACGGTCAATTTTGTTATATGTATATGTATTTCTGACAATGAGACACTCTGCTCCTGGCAGCACCAATCTACTTCAAGAGGAAGATGGGCATCGAAGAGGCTCATTATGGAGTTTGATAGCCATTTGGGCAAGAAACTGCTCTTGCTTGGACTATTGCATAAACTGGACACAGAGAACCCACAGAGAGAGGACTACTGAACTTGCCTAAGGTGAGATGATCTTTCGGGGTTCCTGATTCATGAAAGAGTCTGCGAGACATTCTGCAGGACACAACAGATAGTGACTGAACTGACTTTGAATTTTCCTGCTTTATGAAAATGTCTGCTGGATACCATGGGCCTGAAGGCTGAAGATGGATGCCCCAACGGTACAGAGGAACTTTGGGTGACTGTCCAGGCAGCGAGATGTCTCTTGTCATTTCTTGAGTTTTAAAAGTTGCTTTTTTCTTGTTTGCTTAGGTAGTATTGTATCTTTCTGGACTCTTTGATGGAGTTAAGAATAGTTAGTTATAGTTATAGTTTTCCTTAGTTATGATAAAGATTATTATAACTTTTACTTGATAACTGTTTCGTTATATGTAATTTTGCTATGTTAAAGTTAAAGCCTTTTCGAACAATGAGGGCTGATGAGACACCAAGGACAATGGCAGGGGGTTTTGATCCTACTTAATGTGCTGGCTTTGTGGGAGCCTAGCCAGTTTGGATGTTCACCTTCCTAGATATGGACGGAGGGGGGGAGGACCTAGGACTTACCACAGGGCAGGGAACCCGGACTGCTCTGTGGACTGGAGAGGGAGGGGGGGGGAGAGGAGTGGGGGGAGGGGGAGAAGGGTGGGAGGAGGGGGAGAAGGGTGGGAGGAGGGGAAGGGAAATGGGAGGCTGGGAGGAGGTGGTAACTTGTTTTTTGTTTATGTTTTTTTTTCTTCTTTTCGCAATAAAAAAAAATTAAAAAAAAAAAGTTAAAGCCTTTTTTTTTTTGTTTGTTTTTTTGTTTAAACCGAAAAGGGGGAAATGATGGAGGAAGGTCATTGGTTAAATAAAAAGAAACTGCTTGGCTCTCATTAGTTAGAGATAGGTGGGAGGAGTAAACAGAACAGAACGCTGGGAGGAAGAGGAAGTGAGCTCAGACTCCACAGCTCTCCTCTCGGGAGCAGACGCCTGAGAGAGACGCCATGCCCTGCTCCCGGGCAGACACACGCCATGCCATGAAGCTCCGACCCAGGATGGACATAGGCTAGAATCTTCCCGGTAAGACCGGTGCCCACAGATTATTAGAGATGGGTTGATTGGGATATCAGAATTAGCCAGTAAGGGCTAGAGCTAAAGGGCCAAGCAGTGTTTAAATGAATACAGTTTGTGTGTTGTTATTTCGGGGCATAAGCTAGCCAGGCTGCCGGGGTGCTGGGGATGCAGCCCCGCCGCCCTTATTACTACACCATGGTCCTCTGAAAGAATAGCTAGTGCTTTCTCTCCAGTCCTCCTCCAGTCTTCGTGGTTGGGGTAACTCAGCTGTGTGTATTCCTCAGTCTTTGTGGTTGGGGTAACACAGCTGTGTGTATTCCTCAGTCTTTGTGGTTGGGGTAACACAACTGTGTGTATTCCTCAGTCTTTATGGTTGGGGTAACACAACTGTGTGTATTCCTCAGCAGCTCAAGAGACCTGCACAGCAAAGGCATGGTTTTGACTGCATAATCTAAAGCAGTGATTCTCAGCCTGTGGATTGTGACCCCTTGGTGGTTGTTGAACAATCCTTTTGCAGGGGTCACCTAAGACCATCAGAAAACACATACATTTACATTACTATTCATAATAATAGCAAAATTACAGTTATGAAATAGCAATGCAAATAATTTTATGGTCAGAGGGTCACCATAATATGAGGAACTATATTAAAGGGTCATAGCATTAGAAAGGTTGAGAACCACCGATCCAAAGAGTGAGCTTTAAGTGACCGTAAACCAGGGATACAACAAAAAACCATGTTGGTACTCCTGCCTGCCTTTGCCATCCACCTGCTTATCCTGGAGCTAATAAATCTGTTTCTGTCTGTGTTTTTGTCTTACATATTGCCATTTATCATGAACAAGGAAGATGACAGAACTTGTCTTTTGGTAACTACTTTTTTTTTCCTTCGTAGCATTGTGTTTGAATTTTACCTCTGGATTCATGTGTAGGGTCCTCACAACATTAATGGCTTAATAATAAGTCATATTTTTTTTCCTTTTCTTGTTGTAACAAACCTTGCTTCAGTGCAGACTCCAGTTGTGTCCCCTCAAATTCAGCTGTTTCCCTGTAAGGGTGTTGTTTGCACTTTTAGAGTTGTTACTAACTGCCAGTTCAGATATGGCCCCTGTTTCTCCCTAACATAGCCAAGTGTCCTCCTCATATCCTAGCTAGCTCTTGACTAAGTGTCTTTACTATTCTAATTGGTACCACATTGCTTTCAGTTGTGTTTCCTTGATTACTAGTAAAGTTGAATTTTGTTTTCTTTCTTTTGCAGTGCTGGGGACAGAACCCAGGACATCATACATGTAAGGTAGGCTATCTCCCACTGAGCGGTACTCAGCATGAATGCCTTATATATACTTGTTTGCATCTTGCTTATTTCCTATCTGAAGATTGATAGTTGTCTTTGTTATCCCTTTGTTTTTTCTGTATCATCTTGTAAAGGCTTGTGCTTGATTGCTAGAGCAGCATGCCACATCACCCCTTTGTCTCTGATTTTGTAGTGCCTGATGTTAGATCAACAGCATCCTCTTCAGAGTAAACCCAGTCATTCTTTATGTTAACCTTGTTTCAGTACTAAAGGGCTTAGGCTTGTGACTACCCTTCAAGTATTCTGGCTCCTACTTTCCCATCCTCCCAGGGAGTACCACTGCCTTTCAGCCTCTTCTTCCCTAACTCTGCCGCCTGAGGCTGTCCTTCCTATGTCTTAGTAAATGTGCCCAAAGCAGGGTACATTTATGTTGTTGGGCTAGTGGGCTTGCCCTTCTAGATCCAATTATTAACTTTCCTCTTATTGTCTCAGAACCTGCTCTCCCAGAAACACTTCTGTACCCTGCTTGGGCAGACATATTCCACCTTATTCCTGGTCACAGCTTCATCGTTCTGACCAACCTTGCCACGCTCCTATTCTCTCTCCCATAATTGCAAGTGGGGACTTGGAAAATACTTCCCAGTGACCCACTCTTCCATATCCTATAACTGCTGAGTGTTTCTCAGAGTTTCTATCACTGGGTCTGGTGTGGATACAGATGGATTCCAAGTCTGTACATTAGCCCTTTGCTCCTGGAGCACAAATACCTCTCTTTCTTAGAGAACATTTCAGCTGGCATTGTTTCTGAACAGCTTAAAAACATCCCAGAGCCTGTGAGCTAAGGCCATAACCGCCCTCAGGGACATTATCTTTAGCCAGAAGATGTGCTGAAGCCTGACAAAGCAGCTTGTAGTGGAAACTTGGGGTCAGATTTCAGGCCTTCCGTGGTCCCATAGTTTGCTGAGCATCTACCCTGTATCGTCAGTGCTTTCCCAGAGACAGACAGTATATCATCCCAGTCACAGAGCTCACTGATGAGTCTGATGCTGATACTCTTTGCCTGTGGCTGGGAAACTGAAGGGGCTACCTTGTGAAGTGTCTCTTTCTTTGTCTCAATACCTAGCCCTTGTTTCTACATTGAAATGGCTGAAGTCCGCAGGGTTGGCCACCTGGGACATCCCACTGATAAGAGCTACACTTCTTCCCAGGCTGCTGTGACAACTTGGTGGCCCCACCATGTCCAGGCCTCAGACCCGGGAGCAGGCAGTGGATTTCGAGGGAGACTCATCCCTACACAGGAGAGACGAGGAGGGGCCCCAGAGCTCCCACCGCATGCTGGGCTTCAGTGATGCTCTGCTCTCCATCATTGCCACTGTCATGGTCAGTGCTGGGCCCACCGCAAATCCACCCCTGGTTCCTGCAGCAGCCTCAGATACCCACACCTTTCATGAAGTTGGGGCTGCTCAGCAATAGTCAAGATCTCACATACCTCTGCCTGTGAGTACCTACAGCCCAAGAAGCATCTCTTCATTATTTTTGTCTTTGTTCCTTTAGATCCTGCCTGTGACCCACACAGAGATCTCACCAGAACAGGTAACAGGAGCAGACTGGTTTGTACAGTGGGCCAATAAGAAAACCCAACCTGGACTTGGGGAGCCAACCCCCCAATCTGCAGGCAGCAGAGCCCAAGGCAGGGTATTTATTGAGAGGGCAAGACACCTGTGTTTCTTCCTGGGAGGATACGTACTTAGAGTTAGGGCTTAAGCACAGGCTCCTTCCTGCAGTGGAGACTTCTTCTAACCAGGTGGACAGTTAGTTATAACATGTCTGCCCCACCAAACTAGCCTGTGGGGGTAGCAAAGAGCTTTTTAAAAAGCATTTCCATTTATAGCCAACTTTATGGGAATTTTAATTTTTTTTTCCGGAGTCAACAACATGCAGCTCTTCAGTGAACTTTGAGACTTGGATAGCACTGAGGTGTATTCCTTGGTTTCATCCTTGTGACTGGCATGGCACCATACAAGCCTCAAGAGGCAGGTTGCAGCACTACCTCACTGTCCCACAACAATGAGGTGTGATTCTAGCTATACCTGCAAGCTGAGCTAGATCTTTGGGGAGGGCCCAGAACTACTGAGGTTTTTCTTTTGAACTGTGGTTACAACACTAGTGTAGCATCAGAACGCACTTGGACTGTGCTTAACGCTGTTCTGAGAAAACACCTGCTAGTGGGTGGTCTACATAGCCAGCTCCAGGCCAGTCAGGACACACAGTGAGAACCCGTCTCCAAAAAACCTAAATAAAATTAAAAAGCATAGTGACAGATACAGCTTAGTGGTGGAGTGTTTGCCTAGCCTGCATGAATGAGGTGGTAGTTTTAATTCCTGGTACTGAAATTTTAAAATTTCATTTGTTTTTTGTTACTGTTTTTTGAGACAGGGTTTCTCTGTGTAGCCTTTGGCTGTCCTGAAACTTGCTCTGTAGACCAGGCTGGCCTCAAACTCCTAGAGATCCATCTGCTTTTGCCTCTGAGTACAGGGATTAAAGGCTGCACCACTCCCACCTGAAAATGTATTACTGCGAGAGTATAATGTGCATGGGATAGTGCTGGCACACATATCCCACAGCGTGTGTGTAGAGATCCGAAGATACTTAGCTCACTTTTCTTTTGGTTTGATAGAGTTTTGGGTTTTTTGTTGTTGTTGTTGTTGTTTTGACAAATTATCTCTGTGTAACGGTTCTGGTTGTATTGGAACTTGCTTTGCAGACCAGGCTGACCTCAAACTTACAGAGAAGATCCGTCTGCCTCTGCACCCTGAGTGCTAAAATTAAAGGTATGTGGCACTATGCCTGGCTTCTGCCCAATTTTTTAAAAAGAAGACTTAACTTATAGGCCGGGTGGCAAATTGCCTATGATCAATATCTGCTCTGGAGGTTGAGACAAAAAGGTTTCCAAGTTCAATGCCAGCGTAGGCAACTTAGACCCTGTCTCAGAATAAAAAGTAAGAGGCCAGGTGTGGGAGTGTGTACCTTTAATCCCTAGCACTTGGGAGGCGGAGACTGATGGATTTCTGTGAATTCAAGGTCAGTCTGGTCTCCATAGTGAGTTCTAGAACAGCCAGGGCTATAGAGAGAGACTCTGCCTCAAATACAAACAAAAAGCTGGGCACACCTTTAATCCTAGCACTCACAGAGGCAGGTGAATCTCTTTGAGTTGGAGACCAACTTGGTGTACAAAGAGTTTCAGGACAGCCAGGACTGTTAACACGGAGAAACCCAGTCTCAACAAACAAACAAACAAAAACAACCCAAACGTGGAAAGATACTTGAGGGTATAGCTCAGTGGTGGAACACAGGAGACAAAAACATACAAACGAATGTTTGTGAGAGCATTTGATAGGATGATTCTGAAATGAAATTTCAAGTCACGATCCAAAGCAATACTTGCACAAGAAGAACTAACGAAGCCAATAAACAAATTGATTTCTTTGAGTATGTTTAAAAATATAAAGCTTAGCCGGGTGGTGGTGGCGCACGCCTTTAATCCCAGCACTCGGGAGGCAGAGGCAGGCGGATCTCTGTGAGTTCGAGGCCAGCCTGGTCTACAAGAGCTAGTTCCAGGACAGGAACCAAAAGCTATGGAGAAACCCTGTCTCGAAAAATCAAAAAAAAAAAAATATAAAGCTTCCTTCTCATGATTTTTGAGGTAAGTGTTCTTACCTTTGAAAATTGAGGTTTCTTTTCAGTACAGTGGTCTCTGTTCAAGCCACAACCCCTTGAGTGGTATCTATGGCAGACCCATTCTGCTTGTAATCTCATTGGGGACTTTTAAAGGTGTCCTGCCCGTGACTATGCTAGATAGACCTTGCTATAGCTTAGACATTTGTGTCTCCAGAATCCACATGTTGGAACTTAAACCCCAAAGTGAACACTTTAGAAGGCAATTAATTACCTTCTGAGAGGACTGGATGCCGTTTGTCCCTTGTGTCCCTTACTGTTGAGGTGCTTGGACTCTCTCTGACAACAAGCCTGCTGACAGCCAGGATTCTTTTCCACTTGAGGTGATGGTATCAGACTGTGATACCCAGGAATCTATTGCCTTAGAACTGCCTGTAAAAGACACTTTTGAGGGTGGATGTGGGATAAGTGTGGCAGATGTGAGATTAGACTGGGAGCAGACATAGACTGTGTGCACTATGAGGCTGGGGACCTTCCTAACTGTCATACTCTGCATTAATGGAAGTCTTGTTGAAATGACCACTGTTGGGTCACATATGTTACTTTGTTCTAATAACAGTATTCTTTTTCATACAGCAATTTGACAAAAGTATACAGAAACTTCTAGCAACTAGGATTGCTGTCTACCTGATGACATTTCTAATTGTAACTGTGGCGTGGGCAGCACATACCAGGTAGGGAGTCAGACCTTTATACAAGGTCCTCATTGTCATGAGTTACTCAGGGTAGGCAAAGGAGGAACAGGAAGCTTCCTTAAGCAGAGCTGGGCATGTAGGTGTTGCATTCCTGGCTGTAGATCAGCATGTTCAAAGGAAATACTCTTCAGAGAATGCTTAGTGTGCAGAAATATCCAGATCCTAGTAAAGATTTCACCGCTGTGTGTGTGTGTATGTAAGAGACAGACGGAGGAGAGAGAAAGAAACTATGTAGTAGACCAGCCTGCCTCTGCCTCCTAAATGCTGGGATTAAAGGCATGCATCCAGCTCACTGCTCTTTAAAAGTACATTGAAAAGTACAGAAAAATGCTTCATGTTATATACTTGTCCTTGGCAAGATGATGCTGATAGATGCCTTCCTATTGGAAGAATTGGGCAGGCTTTATCTTTTTCATCTCCCTTGTTTATAGAATGTCCAGGAGGCTCACAGCCTGGTGGGTGACTTTAGCCAACCTTCCCTATACCTACATCATGATTCATTCATTAGGGGCCACACCCACTGTGAAAAACATCAACAGCAGGGTTCTGAGGCCCAGGGAGCCTGTGAGGAACTTCATGGCTCTAGTCTGCATCCTGCTTTGGGTACTCACTTACACGCATGGTCTTAGTACCAGCAAGTAGGCAGCAGAATGGCCATCTCTGGGATTGCAGCCCCTTCTATTTGGCTTATTAAGACTTCAGCCCAAATGAGCCTGTGCCACTGACGTGAGCCAGGGGTAGCTCCTGGAGTGAGAGTGCCAGTTCAGCTGAGTCCAGTCCAAGGGAAGGACATGCTCAAAGTTGGAAGGGTGGCATCTTTAGCCACAGTCAAAGACTATTGGGAGCAACCCTATTGTAGGGCCCAGGCATTGGGGGAAGCTTCATGATTCCTGGCAGTCTGTGCTCATGTTTCCATGAAGGATGGTGCTCCATTTTGTTTTCTATTTACGTTGTAGTATCTCCATATAAAACCATTTCTCTGTTAAATACCAACTTCCAGCAGGTGCAGTTTATGAAATCTTTGAGGGGAAAATGAGAAAGAAATATTTCCTTTCTTCAAAATGGATTTTAGACATAATGAATAAAAACACAAGTGTACTGCACAATAGAGCTCTAGCTTCACATCCCCAGAGACAGGCAGCTGACAGCCGCCCTGCTAGTCCTGCCCTTAGCAGGGCCTCTCCGGAGAGTTAAAAGTCCCCTACGTTTGTGCAGAAGTCGTCTTCAAGGCTTTCTCTGAAAAGACTGTTCCTAAGAGCTACAAACTGTACAGGTGATTTATATAAGCTATTCCTGCAAAATAATGGGAAGAATGTATGGGAAAGATACATGCTTCCCTGCATAAGCTATGTTTTCTTTGAATTTTCTGACTTTCACACACTAGGTAGTATTTACATTTTTTAAAAGTTAAATTTTAGCCCGGTGGTGGTGGCGCATGCCTTTAATCTCAGCACTCGGGAGGCAGAAGCAAGCAGATCTCTGTGAGTTCCAGGCCAGCCTGGACTACAAGAGCTAGTTCCAGGACAGGCTCCAAAGCCACAAAGACACCCTGTCTTGAAAAACCAAAAAAAAAAAAAAAAAGAAAGTTAAATTTTATTTTATGTGTGTGCCAAAATCAGAGGATAGCTTGTAGGATTTGGTTCTCTCCTCCTGCCACGTGGGTCCAGGGATCAAACTCAGGTTCTCAGGATTAATAGCAACCTAAATAGCCACCTAGTTTTCTCATCAGTCCCACTAGGTAGTATCTTAAATTTGATCAAAAGTGACATCTTTAGTGATGCTTTAGCTAGAAAATACTGTGGGAGGTGCATTTTAATTTTAATATTATCGGAGCCATATTTGAATGATGGCCCATCTTCTCTTTTTCCTAACTTTAGATTGTTCCAGTTTGTTGGGAAAATAGATGATACACTTGCCTTGCTTAACCTGGTGAGTTATTGTTGTTTTGAAAAATGAGTTTAAGGTATGATTTAGCCCTCTTGAAAGATAGGAAAGGTATGGGTCCCCACAACCTGGATCATGTCCATTCCTGGAAGTTCCTCAGATAGCCCGTGGGGTCAGTCTGTCCAGGACAGGGGCACAGGCTTTTTGGGTCTAGTGCCACAATTCCTGTAGATATATTGCTGCCTTCCTGGAGTGTCCCTTACTCTCTAGGCTTTCTGGTGACTGTGACCTCCCCTCCTTTCCTTTCACTACAGGCCTGCATGATGACCATCACCCTTCTACCCTACACAGTGAGTAAAAAGATCATCTCCTTGCACGCCTCACTGAGCACCTCTGTGTGTGGCAGTCCTTAGAAGTGCAGGTTCAAGCCAGGTGGTGGTAGCACATGCTTTTAACCGCAGCACTCGGGAGGCAGAGGCAGGCAGATCTCTTTGAGTTTGAGGCCAGCCTGGTCTACAAGAGCTAGTTTCGGGACAGGCTTCAAAGCTACAGAGAAACCCAGTCTCAAAAAACCAAAAAGAGAGAGAGGGGCGGGGGGGGGGGGGGTGCAGGTTCAAGTCCTGGAGTACAAATTACAAAGAGAGTTCCAGGGAACTAGTGGTTGGGGCTGAATAAAGAGGAAGGAATTTAGGACTCCTAAAGGCAGAGGCCACTGAGAATGTCCCTAATGCCCCTTCCTCCCACCTGCCTCTCTCCATAATCTCCACAAGCATTTAAAATTCTTAATATAGGCATTATAGCTATACAAAACTATAACATAGATAATTCAGACCTGAAGGATTTTACATGAGGTTAGTGATACTGGCTTTAAAGGCCTGAAATAGTGGTTTGCAGAGCTGAATATACCCATGCCCAGCCCCATACCCTCGTCCTCACACTAGGACAGTTTTCTTCTCAGTGCAACCTAGCTCTGATAGCCTTTTGGGGGTTTGTGGGGGTTCTTTTGACAGTTTTCTCTAATGGTGACGTTTCCTGATGTGCCCCTGGGCATCTTCCTGTTCTGCATGTGTGTGATTGCCATTGGATCTGTGCAGGTAGGGACATGGGATATGATGTGTGTTTGCCATGGGGTGTGCAGGTCAGGTGCTAACATCCTGATCTACATCTCAAGTAGGGGTCTTCCCCATAATTGCACCTGGGATGTGGCATACCCAGGGCCTCACAGTCTCAGAATAGGATGAAAATTTCTACCTTCTTCTTGACCCCAGCCTCTCAGAACTTCCCAGGGTAGGAGGCCATCAAGGAGGGACCCTCTTGCTCCTAACCCCTAAAAATGTGTTGGTCCAGGGGTAACTGGTACTTCTCTACCTGCTGATGGTGCCCTCTAGCCTGTTTTGTTTGTTTTGTTTTGACTACAGGCACTGATTGTGGGGTATGCGTTCCACTTCCCAAACCTGCTGAGTCCACAGATCCAGCACTCTGCACACAGGGCCCAGTCTCGACGACACATCCTGCGCCTAGTCCTCCGTGGCCCAGCTCTGTGTTTTGTTGCAGCCATCTTTTCTCTCTTCTTCTTCCCCTTGGTGAGCACTGAGAATCTCAGAGGAAGTCTTAGCACAGCTGAAAAACATCAAGGACAGTCAACAGGAGAAAGAACAGGCAATGCTGTAGAAGCTGTCTTGAACAGGGTCCACTTAAGTACTATGAAAGTACATTGAATTTTAAACCAAAGTATCCTAAGAATTGTGGAAAAAGCAAATACTAGTTATTTTTAAATGTTTGGTAATAGGCACGAGCATCCTCATGCATACAAACAAAAAATAATAATTAAATGTAGTTAAAATTAAATAAGTAAAAATTAATGAATTTTGGTAAGCATTTCAAGACCTTGGCAGGTCATCTTCTTGTGAGGGGATAAGGTTCCAGCTGAGTGGGTAGGAGCCAGGGAGCCCAGAGACTTTTAAACTACAACAGAACCATATATAGGAAGCATCTAGCCAAGCAGCCCTTGACTGGAGAGGTCACAGGTAAAGTGTCTTTTCAAGCCCATTCCCTTTAATTTCATGGTTGGAATGCATACCTTCTGTTGTTGTGCTGTTTCCATTCTTTATGTATTCTGGATACTAAATTCTCAGAAAGTACACGACTGGTATGCAAAAGGAAGATAGCTCTTCCTTTTGGGATTAAGCCTTTATACACAGTTCGTTTCCATAAAGGACAGTTCTCTGGATTTTCCTTTGTTGCTCCTGCTGTCCCTCCATCTGTGGCAGAAGAATGGGACCAGACTTCAGGTGTGAGCAGTTGAGATTCTCAGGGAAACACCCTGACCTGTTTTCTTTCTTTCTGTAGTCATATGTGCTGATGGTGGCTGTCATCTTCCTCCCTCATATCAGCAAGGCTACCACCTGGTGCAAAGACAAGCTCACGGGTAGGTGACTGCACACAGTAAGCATGTTGGAAAGTTCTCTGATTGGGAGAACTTTCTGATTGGGAATAAGGCATCAGTATGTGATGGCCCTTCTGGGCTGAGCCTTGGTCTGGTGGCGGGTTTGCTGGGCCCTGGCTGCTTCTTGCCCCTTAAAATCTCTGCATCATTTCACCTCCTGACCTGTTTATTCCTGTCCCCTTGGAGAAGAGGGAAGTGATAGCCACACTGGTCTGACAGTCCCCCACCTAGGCTGTTTCCTTCCCTTGGCATGTCACAGGCCACAGGGAGTCTCCAGCTCACAATGTGGGGCCCTTCAGTATTGATCTGCACGCACCTCTCAGCAAAGAGCGGGTGGAAGCTTTCAGTGACGGTGTCTATGCCATCGTGGCCACACTCCTCATCCTGGACATCTGGTGAGGACCCCAACTCTGCTACTTTGGCCCATCTTCCAGGTGGTAGTATGTCTTTCAGTGTCTTGTGAGTACCTGCAGATTTATGTAGGCATCCTCTTCCCCTTCGACCTGAAAGCACAGGTGCTAGGGTGAGTGTCCTTGTGCTCTCTGTCCCAGGAGTATTCAGGCAGTTCCCTCAGACCTTCTCCTCTTCCATACCTCTATGGCTTCTGTCTGACCTGGCTCTGATACAGTACTGTTGGAGCTCTAGTTTGGGTGTTCACTTTTATTCCCAAGTGTCTCTCCCATCCCACCCCCTTTTTTTTATGCCCCTTGACCTCATCTAGTCTATGGTTCCTCAGTCATATTCCATTGCATTCTTATTTTATTAAACATGTTACAATTCTGGTTTTAGATTCTGCATCTGACACTATGATTCTCCTGATACTTCTGAGTAGGTTTTCCTATTATAATTTGCGAATTCTTATTAGCTAGAAGTAAATATTCATTAGTACCTGATATCCTCAGGTCTTAGATTTAAAGAATCTTCCAGAACAATCTCCTTTTGCTTCCATTGCCAGGGCTGAAGGACTCACAGCTAAGAAGCCATGTTAGGGCAGGAAATTGTAGCCAATAGAAGGCTGCCATCTCCTGCCTGGAGTCTTACCCCATTTGACAGCCCTCAGGCTCTTCTCTTTTGCCCTCACTCATGTCCCTCCTTCTAGCTGATTTGGAGAAAGCAGTGGGCACTTGGGCATCCTGTCGTACACGTCCAGGTGATGGGTTCCCATCGCTAGACTCTATGCTTTAATACAAGCTGCAAGGTTCAGGATAGCTGTGGAGGCTGTCTTTTATAGGCACCCTACCCTCAGAAGGCTGTCCCTGGCCAATGAACCAGAACTATCTGTCAATTCTTGGCTGTCAGATAGGGCCACCAGTTAGCAGAGAATATAGAGGACTGGTTAAATTTGCATTTTTGAGTAAAGAAGAGTGGTAACTGATTAGTATGCTAAATATATGTAAGTAGACATAGGGAACATTTGTGTACTAAAGATCACGTCATTAATCTCAAATTCACTTATGTTGCTTGTCTTATCCCGGGGGTCCGACCATCTTTGGGAGGTTATTACAAATGCCATCTGTTCATACTTCCCAGTGAGGACAACGTTCCGGATCCCAAGGATGTCCGAGAGAAATTCAGTGGCAGCCTTGTGACTGCCCTGGGTGCATATGGGCCACAATTCCTGGCGTACTTTGGCTCCTTCGCCACAGTGGGTCTGCTTTGGTTTGCCCATCATTCACTCTTCCTGCATGTCCGGAAGGCTACACAGACCATGGGGTTACTCAACATACTGTCACTGGCCTTTGTGGGCGGCCTCCCTCTGGCCTACCAGCAGACCTCAGCTTTTGCCCGACAACCCCATGATGAACTTGAGCGTGTGCGGGTCAGCTGCGCCATCATCTTCTTTGCCAGTATCTTCCAGTTTGCCATCTGGACTGCAGCCCTGCTGCATCAGACAGAAACACTGCAGCCAGCTGTGCGATTTGGTGGGCAGGAGCATGCTTTCATGTTTGCCAAGCTTGCACTGTACCCCTGTGCTAGCCTGTTGGCGTTTGCTGCCACCTGCCTGCTGAGCCGCTTCAGCACAACCATCTTCCACCTCATGCAGATTGCAGTGCCCTTTGCCTTCCTACTGCTCCGGCTCCTTGTGCGCCTTGCCCTGGCAGGCCTTCAAGTCCTGTGGGACCTCCGGCCAGAGCACCCTCAATCAGGCCAGGGTGAACCCGAGGCACAGTCTCAGCTCTTGCCTGCCCCCTGCTAATGCCAAGGAAGCTACATCTGCCCATTCCAGGCGTACCGTAAGGGGTTCTATGAAGATGGCTCAGTAGAAGTCTGTGACCTTGGGGCTGTGGTTTTATTGGCTTGAGTATTGTGTACATTGTGAAATATCAAGATCTATTTCAAGATTATGAACATTGTTCACATTTTGCAGTAAGGGGTTTCATGGGAACTAATTTTATTGCTTTTACCCATTTACTTTCCTCCCTTTCCCAACACTGCCACGGGAAGTTACCTTCTGACTAACCTGAATAAGCTCTTGAGGCTGTCACTGAGGTCATGTTTGAGGCAGTGGCACCCAGCCAAGATCAGAGGTCCATCCCTTTTACTTGCTATGTCCTGCATGTGGCCACACAAGCCATCCTTATGCTCAGAACCTTCAGGCAGTTGAGTCTGGGCTAAGTCAGGCTGTGAAGTTGCTGTCTGGCTTACGTCCTCACAAGTGCAGAGCTTCCCTGGTGGGACTGACAGTTTCTCTGCCCATTCCCATACCAGTTGTTAGACAAAGACAAGAGGCAACTACAGGACAGCAAAGCCCACAATGTATTTGGCCCAGATATAAGTTAGATCACATTCAGGTAGTGATAAATTACACACAGAGACAGAACACACTCCACAAAGTGACAGTCTCACCTAATACAGAGGACATGCTACACTGATCTTAATTTACAAACAATTCCTATAGATTGAAATAAAAGTGAAAAACTACATCACAATTTCTTTCGAACGTGGAAAATGATGTAAACATGAGGAACATCTATACTGAGAACACAAATGGCTATCTGATGCACTTGTATGCACTTTTGGCAAAAGCAGATGAGGGTATGGCACAGTGGGCCTATGAAGCTGCCAGCCAGGAATATCCCCTGGTCCATACCATAGCCACTTCTGAGAGTGGCACAAGCCCAGGATCTAGACCTATTTACTTGTCTATGGGGGTAAGCATCACAGGCTACTTCCCACGTAGGTCCTTCCCCATCTAGGGCTGGGGCTGGCCCACTGACATCTTTTAGGCCCCTGTTTCCCCCATCTTTTCACTTTTTGGGAGGGGTTTTAATTCTACAGCCCAGTCAGTTCTTGAGCATGCTATTCTCTTGCTTTAGTCCCCAAGAAATGAATTACAGACATATACCACCAGGCTTAGCTAGACAGCTCATTCTGGGGTACACTCCTCTGGGGTCTGAGGTGTGACAATTGAATTCTTGGGTGCATGGAAGAGACAGCTTTGTCTCATTCTGTGAGCCTGATGCCCCCAGCAAGGTCTGGCCATCAGAGCTACTTTGGTTTGTAGGAGCCAGAGTAGCAGCTCTGCATCTACAAGGAAGGGCTGCAGGCTGGCAAACAGCATGTATATAAAGTGCTATACGTTGAGTCTAAGGGAGCTTTAGCCACTCCACAACAACAGATGTTATTTACACATTCCTCAACCAGGTTCCACCTGGCTCTGTTCTGATCCCTTCTTGGCACTAGGTGCCCACTTGAGGGCCGAGGAAAGACACTCAGGCCCTGGCACACACTCCAGCTCTGACACATGGGTGACACCTGAACTTGACTAGCCTCCCCTTCCTAGGTATAGCTTTTCAGCTCAGGGCCACCAGCTGGATGAGCCAAGAGGACTTGAGGATACCACACCCACCCAGTGGGTGCAAGAGGAACAAGCAGCATTCTGTATCTACTAGGCCAGGGCCTAGACAGGGCTACTAGCTGCTTTGAAAGAACACAAAATAAGATCAGAGGACCCACCTGGATGACCCGCATCCAGAGGTGTTGGGCTCAACAGGCTCTAAGAGAGGTTTTATATAAGGACCAGTCGTGTACAGAAGACAGACTAGCCAGAGCTTCATGCCCATGCCATATAGACCAGTACTGTGGCAGTGGCCAATACCTACCCACTCCTAGGTTTGCACATGACATTGGATAAGGATGAGGTATGGTAACATCCCAAGACCCATGAAGATGTTATGGTCAGTGGCATAGCTAAGTCCATCTGTTGGCCAGCCAATGTGTGACTTGGAACAGAACCAAAGACGAGAAAGGCTGGGTAGTTGAGACCCTTCATCTTGGCTCCTCTATTAAGGATTGCTCTCAGGAGCAGGCAAGGTGTCCACTCGGGTTTCTCTGATGTTGCCAGCCTTCCTGGGCTTCTGCTTGGCCTTCCTCAGCATGTGGACCTGTTCCAAGGCAGGGATGGAGGGTCAGAGGACCAGAGTAACATTACAAGTGATAGCTCTGGGACCTCTGGGCCAGTGAATACTTCTTGGCTCCATTCCACAAAAGAGGGGCAATGACTTCAAAGAGCTGGCTGCTTTCTCCAGGGTCTTATGACACCTGGAGTCTGGGAAGGCCAAAGCTTAGACCCACCTGGCCTTAGCTACTGTACCGCATCAGCCTACAGTGGCCCTAACCCTGACCCATCTTACCTCTGCTCTCAGCCTAGCCAACATACCTTAGGGGCAGTAGCGGAGATGATCATGTGCCCTGGGGCCTGAACCCAGGGCTCACCATCCACTTGTACTGGAGTAGCCTTTAGGAGTGTAACACGGAAGTAGGAGCCCTGGGCAATGCGGATTCCAGAGCGCAGCCCACCCTGGACTTGGCCCTGGGCAAGACAAAAGCTGAGCTAGCTAGTGGGACCCAAGGGGTACCCCAGGGTCTGCCTACCAGCCTGCCAGTGAGTGCTCACCATGTGCACGACACCTGTCACACCCACCACCTCCAACAGCCCGTCGTCTATGCGTGGCTTCTCAAACCTTGAGTCGTTGTCAGAGCCCCAGAGGTCAGCCCCTGAGCCCCAGCTGCCCCCAAAAGATGAAAATACAAAGTTAAGCATGGACTAGACACAGACCTAGCGCCTGGCCCAAACTGCAGTCTCTGAGAGCCCAGCCCCAGCACCTGGGGATGTTGATAAAGATGAGACCCTCAATGCTGGGTAGCTCCACCTCCTGCTGTTCCACCTGCAGCCTGATCTCCTTGTGTAGACTTCGAGAGTGGCTGATCTTCTGCAGCCCGACCCGCACATATACACCCTTGTTGTGGAACCTGCCATGGGAGGCAAACATCCTGCATTACCAGGTAAAAGTTGCTGGCTGCTGTGAGTGACCTGGTCCCCCAGTCCTGCCCTACTAGTACCTGCTTGTGAATTTGCCAGGCTCCTCCTCACGTGCCTGGTGGAAATCTAGGCTGAGCTCCGCATCGATACCAATGCCACAGTAGTTACTCATCTGAACAATCTGGAGACAGGGCATAATAACCAGGATGCTGGCCAGCCACTCCCAAGTGTCCCAAATTGTGACAGCCATCCCTAACTGTTGTCACCAATGCCCTTTCCTAATAACCTCTGCTTAAATGCCACAACATCCCCAGAGAAGGCAAAACCCTACAACCCCACAGGCTTGAGTCAGCAAGCTCCTGCTCTGCCTCAGGAGGAAAGATGAGCATCAGCAAAGGGGGAGTCAAATGTAAGATCCTAGCAGGTGCGACACTGGTACCTTGGGTGGCTCCGTGTCTACCACACTGTTCTCTGTACTATCAGTCTCATGAGCATCCAGCAGGATTGTCCAGCGATCCATGAGCACAGCATCAGCCTCATCCACAGACACCAGCACAGAGAATGGGTCCTCACCACTATAGCCTGCCCCCCAACGGAGGACCCGGCCAAGGTCATTCCCTAGGAAACAGGAAAGGCAGCATAATCCACATACCACCATAAATCTCTAGCAAAACCCATAGTAGGGGCAGCCCTGAAATCCCATCTTTCAAGTTGATGGCTAAGCCCACCTGTACCCAGGGGCAGGATGGCCACAGATGGCTCTGGGCAGGCCAGATGGCGCCTTGTCTCCTCCAGGGCAGCGAGCACCCAGCCCACGGTGCCATCTCCACCACACACCAGTACCCGAAAACAGGGCACCTGAGAGAAAAGGTGGAACCTGTGTGGGAGACAGTGTTCTGCCACTACCTCCTGGCTGCCCAGGCCAGGACCTGGCTACTCATTCTTGTCCTGGGCAGCCCTTTCCTTTTCAGATGTCCATCTCTGGCCACACAGAGGATTTAATGAGTCCAGCAGTGCCATTTGGAGTTTCTACTAGCTAGAGACAGGTAGGGGTTGCTCTTTTCACAAGTCAGAAAACTCCAGACTCACCCAGGAAGAGGTCCCCCGTTGGTCAGCTCAAAGACCTGGTGTGGATTCAGTAGCTTCCGGAAACTGTAGAGCAGCTCTCGGCCTTTGAGGCCCCCGCTCTTTGGGTTCACAAACACGAGGAGGGGGCAGCAGTCAGGAGGCAACTTCGTGTGCTGAGAAGTGGGGGACTGAATTATGTTGCGGTCAAGGTCCCACATAGAAATTGCTTAAACAATGTGCAGCCTCAGATTCCAAGCATACTAAGCCATAGCCAGACCTTCCTGAGGCTAAGCAACTCAGAATATCTTTTCCCTTGAGAGCACCACCATGGCTGCTTGGAGCTCTAAGCATAAATGCCAGGGACATACTATGACATATGTCAAGGGACCATTCCTACCTTGCTAGCCATGAAGCCACAGGCCCATGTTGGAAATCCATAGATCCTGGAGTGAGAGGCCTGGCTCTTGCAAAGCTACCAACATAACCTTTGGAAGTCAACAGCTTCCAGATCCCATTTGCCACATGGCAGCCAAAGGACTCAATTTACAGGGGTAACCACACATCTCTTGCTGGTCATGGGGACAAAATTATTTTCCCCATACATAATACCAAGAGATAGTCCCTAGACACAGTAGGCTGGTTCAGGTCCCTACACTGGTGTTGGATAACAGGAGACATACAAGCCAAGTACAGACACAGGATGGACAAGGACATACTGAGATGGGTGCCTGCACTCGACTCTTGCTCACTTGCTGCAGGGCAGGCAGCTGAGAGGAAACAAACTGAGTTAGGACAGTGCCTGGGTAAACATACAGGGAACCCTATATCCTTGGGCACTGATGACAGCTACGTTCAGGGCAGAACCAGTAGGCAGGGGCAGGAGGGACTGGTAGGCACTGCCTGAGCTCATACCACTTGAATTCTGTTCCTCTTAAACTTGAGTCTGAAGTAAGGATCAGAATTCAGGATACAAGCAGGACATGGACACCTGCAGGTACTTTGTGGGGCACAGGCATAAATCCTTCGGGCACTCCTCATAGGCAATTCCTCTGCCCTCTGTTGCCCTCTGAGTTTATCTCTTCCCAGCCATTGACAGGTCATAAGAGTGGTATCTGAAGACGGGAAGCTCCACCTATTGGCCAGAAAAACCCTAGGCACAGGGCCACCTGGGTTGGGGCCAGCATCAGACTCTAAAGGACGGGGCTTGGCAGGATGTAGGCACATGGTCACAACACAACCTGGCCTTCAGTGGGGGTGGAGCTGTGTCCTGATTATATGTATAGTGTTCTGCCTGCATGTATGCTTGCACACCAGAACAGAGTGCCAGATCTCATGTGGCTGCTGGGAATTGAACTCAGGACCTCTGGAAGAGCACCCAGTGCTCTTAACCTCTGAGCCATTTCTCCAGTCTACCAGCTTTGGTCCTAAGCATTATCTCACTTGAGTCAGAAACCATGGACGAGCACTGACTCTCTGACCTCTGATCCTCCAATGTAAATTGTCCAACCTTGTCCCTTTTTGGCTGTTATAAGGTAAGCCAAAGCGGCACATAGCAGCCACCTGGCAATGAGGACATGGTCTTGGGTATCAGAGTCCTAAGCACTTACCAGCACGTCTGGAAGCACTAGTGCAGTCAGGGGCCGGCCATGCACTGCTGTGTCTCTGGCCAGCATGTATAGCCGCTCAGCCTCCGCGAAGCAGGTGACATCCAGAATTACCGCACCTGCCACAGGTGGGCCAATGCTCAGGGTGGGTGTCCCATGCATCCCATCCACAAGGCACTCAGTGAGGAGTCCTGTGTATCCTGCCCCAGGTGCCCAGGGAAGGGTGTATTGTGCATCTTCCCCAAATGGTACTCAGGGCAGGGTCTGTCTTATGAAATCCACCCCCGAGATGTCACACCCACAAAATCTCTCCTGTGTACCATGCCAACCAGGCACGTAGGCAGAGCCTCAGCTACCAGTCTCAGCCTAAGCTCTGACCACAGCCGGCTCATGTCAGCTGACTAGGTCGCATCCACAGCAAGGGGCCACTCTTCCAGCAAAGTACTTCCACAGAGGGCAGACTGAATTTAGAATCCAGCAGTGGATAAAGTGGTTCATCTCCCTGACCAACCATCCTCATACCCAAATCTAGTACCATGAGCACTGCGTGGTCTCTGAGTGCCCTGGGGTCACCCACCAAGAAGGATGGCAGTGCATTTGAAACCTTCCTTTCCCAGTGAAATATGACAGCCCGTAAAGGTGACAGATTTGGGGAAACAGCTAATCTCAGCCACATTGTAACAAAAGCAACAGATGTAAACCAGAAAAAAAAAAAAAAAAACGAACCCAAGGGATGATTTTAGACATGTGCATCTAAAGAAGGGAGTAAAGTTCGGGCTCTTCTACCCCACTCCAAGAACATTCACCAGACATCAGCTCACCTTGTAAGGAGTAGACGTGACTCACAGACACCACAGCAGCTGCATAGACAGTTTGCAGTCAGAGTGGCATATTGAGACCTGGACCTGACCTCCCAATCTAGGGCCAGCCTCCCTTCCAAGGACATCTATATACAGCCCACCCAAGCAGCCTTGACCCATCCTTTGGGGTCAGCCCCCTGGGAATTACCCAGACCCTATTCCCAAAGTTCTCGACTCCTGAATGTACAGGGACTCCCCCTCCCCCCCAATAAGAAGCATAGTCTAAATAAGAAACAAGAGGGGGAAACAAGAAGCCTCTCCATAAGAACCATATTGACTGGCCTGGGGTGGGAACTGAGCAAGGGCTTCAGATGGTGCATGAGGAGGCAAAAGAACTTGGGTTTAGCACCATAGCCCCACTGCCCAGTCAGGACCCTCTCCCAGCCAGAGCCCTGAATAGCCCAAGGTCACACCTTTGGTGGCCATGGCCTCATGCAGCAGGTTGCTGTAATCCTGGGGGGACAAGCCAGGTGGCAGGCCACCCACGAACAGGGAGACATGTGGGGTCATGGCCCTGCTCTCGGCCACGTAGAACCGCGTCTGGCTCACCTGGCGCACAGATGTCTGTAGGAAGAACAGGAATGGGGAAGGCTGGGCAGCAGTGCCCACAATGCTTCTCCATCTCCCCATTCAGCTCTTGAGGGAACTAACTTGGATATTCTTGAGACTCAAGGCCTCTCAGCTCGAAATCGGTGCCATGTTATAGGGTGTACTGCCAGCCAGGGATATCAGCTGGCTGGGGAGAATATGGTGTCTGAGAAAAAATGCCCCTCTGCAAGCGGCAGGTGGGGGACAGCCTCAGTGGCATTCTTCTGGAGGCCATGGCTAAGGGCTGGAGGTCCCCTGGAAGTACTGTCTATACCCACTGACCTGTCGGATGTCCCAGAGTCGGTCTAGCAGAGGTTCCTCATCCATCAGCACTGTCCTCTGGACTGTAGGATAGAGGGATATGGCATGTTAGCACTGGGTTCCGCCTTTGCAGTCATCGGGACAGGTGGGGATGCAAGCAAATCTAGGTGGCCCAAGCCTGTTACATAAAAGGATCTGAAAAATGCAACTCACTTACCTTGTCTGCTGCTCATGAGCACCTCAGTCAACTGGAATTTCTCCTGATCCTCAACCTACATAGTATGGGCCAAACATCAGGCCTAGAACAGAGCTCCAGCCGCGCACCGCAGCCCCGGTCTGCGCTCTATGTACTAGGCCCCAGTTCACGAGCTTTGGGCAAGGGACTGGAGGTTGAGAACACAGACGCAGAGACAGACCGACACACAGACCTTCAAACACTGATACCAAAAGCCCATCTTTAATAGTACCATGGAGGCTTAAATACACTGCAGTCAATGGCCAACAGGTGAAAATCCCATCCTCTGATCCTCTAAGCTAGGCACAGCTTCTAGTAACTTTAATTAGAAGGTTCTAGCAGGGAAAAGCAGCTGAAAGCCAGGACTCAATTAGTCCCAACAGCTCCCACAACCACAGGACATGCAGAGGAATAGTAGCCTGGCCCATTGGGCAGGTGACCCCAAAGTTGGGTGGGAATGGTCAGTGTACATACCTGCCGTCCAAGCAGTGGGAGAACCTCCTGAACCACAGACCGTGCTGTACTCTGTGAGTTCACACGGATCGACACGTAGGCCACACCCACCCTGCAGGGGACAGGCTCAAAGTTTGGGCTTTGGATCCTCACCCTAACCCTCCCTCATCAGATCCTGTGCTTTGAGCCTTACCTGAGCCAGGCAGGGTAGATCTTCAGGATCTCCTGGGCACGAGGCAGAGACCTGATGACCCAGGCCTCAGGCATGGAATCTCGGGGCCCAGGGCCTTTGCTAGCCTCTTCCTCAGTGGTCCCAGCCTTCCCCAGGGCCTGGGCATTGCTGGAGAGTGTGGTTAGGGGCAGTGCCTGCAGCTGAAAGTCCCTAGGGTCCTCGTTGATATAGAAAGCCCGAAGTGCTGCCTCCTGTAGAGGGCAGAGCCAAGTGTGTGGGGCCAGGTGAACAGTGGACCAGGTTAAGGAACCAGGTAAAGGAGACAGGTATGGAGAAGCCAACTGAGAAGGGTGCCAGGTAAGCAGGGGGCTCCAGGCATGGCAGTGTGTACCATACTTCTGTGCGAAGGCCCACTCTTACCATCACCTCCTCATTCTGAGCCAGGCGGGAAACTGTAACCAGGCGAAACTGATTTCTCCTCACGGAGTCGTTGCCATCAAAGATCTTGAGGGTCTGTTTGGCTAGGCCAGAGGGGAGCAGCTGAGAATCTTGGGGGCCTGGAACTAGGCAGGAGTGACAGCTAAGTGGGATACTTACTGGATTCTGTAGCTGTCGGCATCTCTCTGCCCACACCCGTGGCAGCACTTCCATCCAGGCCATCATCCCCATCACCTGAAGGACGGACAAAACCCTGTACTCAGTACCTGGCCCAGCCAGGGTACATCCCGGTCCCACTTCTCTGTCTCACCAAGCTCCAGGGTCATGGCCTCGGGGATACGGAAGCAGTGCATCTTGCTGAAGTTTCGGGACAACAGGCGCACACACGAGGGAGGCAGTACCATGGAGCGTAGACGCCCAAACGTACACTCGGGAGTGAGTGCTGCGGAGCACACTGAGTGGGCCTGGCAGGACAAAGGTATAAGTCTGGCATCCTGGGCAGAAAGTGGGCCAATTCCACATCCACCCGGCTACACACCCATCTAGACAGTGCACAAAACCAGAGGGGCTACTCCATAACTCAGAGAACAGTAAGATGTAGACAACTTAAAGAAAGGAGCTTTCCCCCTCCCTCCTCATACACCCTGTCACGAAGCCCACCCCTATCAGGGCCCCATCCATCCCATTCCCATGCCCACCTGCACACCACACCACTCGCAGCGTACACCAGCCAGCACATCTGAGGAACCACACGTCTTCCTACAGACCTCACACCGTGCGCCAGAAGGCAGGTTCCCCTCCCGCCAGTGGTGGTGATATGTGTCCTGGGGACGGGGGAGGCAGTCAGAAGCTCAGCCAGCCGAACCCCTACCAAACCTACCCCAGTACTTGTACACTCACATAATCCTGCTGTCCATCCTGGTGGCACTGACGACAGTCGCTGCAGGCGAAGGGCACACAGTCGGGGTGAACGTGCAGCTCACACACTGGGGGGCGGGCAAGGTTAGGGGCCTCTTGCCATACCCTTGCCATCCTCACTGACCTCATGGCTTGGGCCGGCTCCAACCCCAACCCTTGCCATCCTGAATCAGCTTCTTTTAGACTGATTGCTTCTTGCCTGGTAGGCTCCTACTGTTGGAGCCCCCCAAATTAACCTGATCCTACTCCCCATGCACTTAACAAACCACATATAGAGGAGGGCTGAGCTACCCAGGGCAGCAAAGACCAAGCCCCTTGAGCAGTGAGCTCAGTTCGAAGAGGACCACAGGCCCAATGGTACCTTCACAGCGGAGCGCAGGAACCTCCAGGCTCTTGCGGCAGACCACACAGAACTTGCGCTTGTAGAGCCCAAGGGAGCCAAAGCAGTGGGCTACAGGGACCTATAGGGGCAGAGCAATCCTCAGATTTGGGCCTGCTGGTCCTGCTGCCTTATCTCTGGTAGCCTTGTGAACTGGCCCAGCATCACCTTCTGGTAATTGCTTGAACAGAGGGGATCATCTCTCTTCCTTCTTCACCTTCACAGATCTATAGCTCAGGTCCTGGTTGGGAGTACCTACCTCACTCAGCTGTACTACTGTGAGATCTGGACTGGGACTAGCCTGGCTGACTGTTGGACAGGTGAGCAGAGAAAGAACTCAGTAACTTAACATCTGTAGTACTGTAAGCACATGTAATAGAAGTCCACCTGGCATCCATTCCTCACTCCACAGGCCAGCAAGACTGTCAACTCCCAGACACCTGTCTTGGTAGGTTCAGGAGCTTCCAACAAACCCCAGATCTGCCCTTTGGGAGGCAGTTACAGTGACTGTAAACACGTGATAGTAAATCGCTTTCCCATGAACACAGATTGGAAGGGTCAGGTCTTAACTTGACTGGTCCTTAGCCCAAGACTTAAAGACTTAGCAGAACAGAAAAACTACACAGTAGAAGGATAGTATGTGTGTCCGGGACGGAAGATGATTTTTATTTTCTTTTTAAATAGCTACATACTCTGAAAATATTTACAATCTTACTAATTTTTATTTTAATTCTCAAGTAAAATTAAGAATACATTGAGATCATTTAAGTAGCTATGGCCTCAACATGTTCACGAGGGCACCACTCTGGCAAGCACAGCACCCTGAGAGGACAGCAGCCAGCATCTCTGCATTTTTGTGCTCACACCTAGTAATTAAGTATCCACTAAGTAGCAATGTTAAGGGAAAGCTGACAGTGTTACAGACACTGTCAGCTTCAACTTCTGCTTACTGCAGTGCCTTACCGCACCCCTTAGTTTCTTGTGTCCTCTCTCCCACATGCTAGTGCAGACAAGGGCAAGCTCGGGGCAGCAGAGGTGCCAGTGAAGTGGCCTTGTGCATGCAGCTGATGGGCAGTGAGGCCGTCATGGTCGCCTGCTTGAATGATGTCTAGCTATGCTGCTGTCACTACTACCATTACTCACAGAAAGGAAGTCTGTGCCCTGTTGGGAGCCTTACTGCCCTCTCCAGGGCTCTGCAGAGGAAGGTCAACAGCCAGAACAAACTCCAAGGCTCTGAGGCTTTTTACATAAAAATGTTACACCCTCGAAGGGTTTAAGTGTATTTGTGAAAAAATATCCATGGGGCTGGAGAGATGGCTCAGCGGTTAAGAGCATTGCTTGTTCTTCCAAAGGTCCTGAGTTCAATTCCCGGCAACCACATGGTGGCTCACAACCATCTGTAATGAGGTCTGGTGCCCTCTTCTGGCCTGCAGGCATACATGTAGAAAGAATATTGTATACATAATAAATAAATAAATATTAAAAAAAAATATCCAGAGATCCCCTGTTGTCTTTGCCCATTTTCCAATGTTAACATCTTGCAAAACTGGTCATTGTCACAGCCAGAGCACCAAGAGTGCATGCAGCCTAAGCAAAGTACCCAGCCTCCTGGACCCTTCATTTGGTCCTTTTGCAGCCACATCCACTTCCTCACCTTGAACCTCTGATCTGTGTTCCTCTGGCTTCCTCATTCGGAGTGTTCCATAGACAAGTATGTGCCCTTTGACACTGACTTTCCTCAGTTCTCTAGAGATCCACTCAGGGTGCTCAGCTCATCGATGGCTCCTTCCTTCTGACTGTGAGCAGGACTCTGCCCTTTGCTTCCTAACTGTGATGTGGCTAAACTTACAATCAAAGGACAGCTACAGGTCGGCACTTAACCCAACGAAAGCCATGTGCGCTGCCCCCACACTCACCCGGACTAGACTTGGAGCAATGCTTGTGCACGGGGTCTTCACCTGCTTCAGGCACTTCTCGTGGGACATGAAGTTGCATACTGCAGGGAGGAGAACTGTGTGAGTCAGGCCACCTTGCTACGCAGCCCCACGGGTGCTCAGGAAGTGCGAGGTCCCAAGACGCAGCCTTTGTCAGCATACCAGTCAGCATGGTACCCTAGCCCTGTGCCACTTAGTGTCAGGGACATTATTCCTGTGACCTTTGTCATTATGTAACAGGCAGTAATACCATCCTCAAGAGCACAAGGGCCAGATGCTACAGTGGGACCACGGTGGGAGATGAGTGTGCCCTGCTGTCTTGGGAGTGGCCCATGCCCCTCACACTAACTCGGAACTCCCATGTCTCTGAGGCCAATAGAAGAGCAGAGAGATGAGTTTCCAAAGGAAGAGTGCACATGAAGAGCTGTGGGAGGGGCACAGGGCTTACAAAACACACGGGGGCAGAGGGGGGCTTGTTTCCAGGCCTCAGCACAGATAGAGCTTCAGCGGTGAAACAAACGTGGAGATAGACAAGAGCGATATAAGCCTGTTTAACATTATCAAAGCCAGGTCAGGACAAGAGAGTGAGGGTCTGGCCCTCCGCAGATGGGAGGAGGTTGTAGGAACAAAAGGGCTTGACCACTAAGACAGCCTAAGGAGCCAGAACCTATCCAGAGGTCCCCAGCCTATCCTTCCCTTCTGCTGAGACCCCAGATATCTCCCTCCTAGGAAGGGACAAACACTGGAAGGAGACTAGGGCTTGTGAGAAAGCAGTGACCCAGCAGGAGTCTTTCCCAGGCACTCCATTTACTCTTGGAAGGTCTTGCCAGTTGGCTCCTTCATAGGCCGAGGCAGTGCCTGCTGTGTGCAGAACACCTTACATGCTCCTCAGGTCGAAGGGCTCTGCCCACGCGGCTGTGAGGACATCTGCTGGAGCCCCAGCCCATTTCCCCACAATGCTGCCTAGAAGGGGCTCTGCACCCTTGCCTGAGGACCAAACTCTAGGGCCATTATACCCCAGGATTTTGCTTGGGTTTCCTGACTCCATAGATCTAGTCTCAGGGGTCATGTCTATAAGGGGTCCCTGGAGTCCACCCTTAGACTTCAAGTCCTACTCTCATTATCTGTCCGTTCTACAGAGACCCTAGGTCTAGACTCTGACCTGCAGGCCTACTTCCACTAACCACATTAGACTTAGACTGGAAGCTTTGCTTTCTGTGGCTTTCAGCCATAAAGTGAGTCAGGGAACAACCCTTCTACCTGAAACCCTGCCTCTGCTACTCTTGTAGGTCCTGGAGTATAGCTTCAAACCTGCAGCTAAGTCAGTGTACGAATCACAGCCTTCATCTTAGAGGGACTCTTATGTTACAAACGGGCAAAGTAGGACAGTATAATATATCTGATCTGACAGAAAAACCAGGTGACAACTCCTATCACTGGTAGCCCTGAGGTGCCATGACAACTAGACATCCCCACTAGCAGAAGACACTCCTGTGTGAGGAGCTATGGCCTCAGTGATCTCCCTGAGCAGGACAGATGCTCCTTAACTGGCTCCACCTTCAGTCCCTGGTCAAGACACTCTGTCAAAGGCTCAGATGCCTCTCTCAGTCTTGGGCTGTGGGTCTCAGGGCTTGCCTCCTCACAGGAGGAAGAACACGAAGAGGGCCAGCCACAGAATTACAGAGGTGCCATCCTCTGCCCTGCCCAGCCGGCTTGGCAGCTGGGTGGGAACTGTGTTTGGACATGCCACATCTGTAAAAAAAAAAAAAAAAAAAGTCTGGGCCTGGCTCTCCAAGCAGTTGAGCCGGAGCAAAGCAGCACTTAGTCCCTCTGTGCACCAGCCTGCACTTGGGACAAGAATGACCAGGCCTATGGTTCAGGCCAGCCCTGCTTGTCCACTCCTAGTGTACCAGTTGCTTAGAAAGCCAGACACGAACACCAGAGGGACCCCCATTGATTAAGGTCTCAGACCTGCCTTCTCTATGCCCAGGCCCAGCAACTGACTCAACACACACCTTGCCTCTTGCAGCCACGTTGGATTCCAGCCACAGCATTGCACTATGGCGACTCTGTCTCCACCTTCCACTAGGAAATCCTGAGATCCCAGACCAAGAGGGGTCAGACCCGGGACACCCCTCCTTCCTACCCCTAAAAGCAGGCGTCACCTCCAAAGGGACGTCCTATTCAAACAAGAGACTGTCTCTAAGGTCACTGCCAAGAGGGACAGGGCTCAAAGGTTAGGGCAGTGTCTCCGGGAGGAGGCTGGGAGCGGCCTCAGCAAGCAGAGTGGACTCTCACCATCGCACAGGAAACCGGCTAGCCCCCAGATGAAGTCCGAGCAGAGATGGCAAAAGGTGGGCTTGGTGAGTGTCACCTTGCGGAAGCTGTGGCCGGGCGCTGCAGGGCCAATAGCTCTGCCGGTCCTCTCTGGCCCTGACCCCGGGCGTGCGCGGCCTGAGATGCCCAGTACAGGGCTGCCGGCAGGGCTGCCGAGACGTGGGGAACCGCTGCCGGGCCAAATCCGGGCCCCAGGCTCGGCTGCCGCCTCCATCCGCAACCCGACCACCCCAGCTCCAGCTGCGCGCTAAAGCCAGGTCGGCGGTGTAGAGGGCCCTCGGCTGTGCCCGCTCCCAGCTTCCGACTGCGCTACCTAACGCGCAGGCTCGCGTGGGAGGGGCCCGAACGGAGAGAGTGGCCAGGGCCTCCAGAGGGGCGGTGCCACCCTGCTGAAGGCGGGACCTTTGCACTAGGAGGAGGGACGAGGTGGCCCACAAGCATTCGATACGTCCTCCAGCGCCAGTTGAGCAAAAAAAAAAAAAAAAAAAAAAAAAAAAAAAAAAAAGGAATGGGCCAGATATCCCACACAGGGTCTCAGGACACTGGATATAAGGCCTTTGCTTGTACAAGCAGGAGAGACTCTATGGGAACATTCATAGCTAGCTGGAAAACTTCAGTGGGGCTTCCACAAGTTCCCTTACCCCATGGCAATGAGTTCCCAGGCCTTTGAGGACCTGCCTGCAAGGGAAGGGCATCCACAGTAACCACAGTTTTGTGCTGTCTACATAATGCCTGTGAGTTTAGACCTGCAATCGCTCTGCCCCCATCGTTAGCGGTCCTCAAGGGCCTTGCTTCTCTAGGTCCTGGTTTGGAGTTGGGGAGACCCTACTGGCATTGATGGTCCAAGGAACTCCTGGCCTCTAGCCCAGTTCCCAGAGACCACAGTGGGGACCTGCAGGATCAGTGCATTAGGGGTTAGGGGAAGGAAACTGCGATAAGAATACTATCAGCACAGGTTAAAAACGCCTGGATAGAGCCACTGCGGAAGAAAAGCCTGAAGATAAGTCAGAAACTCTTGAGATCAAAACAAGGAAGCCTGGCTTGAAGAGCTCTGCTTGCCCAAGAGAAAAATATAATCCAAGAATGGCCAAAAGGCCGAGGGAAGACCCCTGTGAAACTGGGAGAGCCTTGATCCTCCATTGCTTCAGGACTCACTCCCCACTCTGGGCAGGCCTAGATACTGGGGATGCAGCCTGTTTTCCTGAAGCTGTGTCTGGGGCAGACGGACCACAGTTGATTAAAAGGCCAGGAGCAGTCACTGGCCAATGGAGAACCTAGGACCAGGTAAGGAGAGCTCAGGAAAAGTATACAGGCAGGGGACTACTAGTGCAGACGAGTGGCTGAGCAATCAAGGAAAAGACAAGGGCCGTGGTAGCGCAGGCCTTTAACCCCAGCACTTGGAGGCAGAGGCAGGTCAGTCAGTTTGAGGTCAGCCTGGTGTTGACGGTCCTCTCATTGTTTTGCTGGTGAGTTCCATGGATCTTGTTTTTTATACTAGTGCAAATTGAATTGTGCAATAAGTGCTGGTGGCTCAGGTTCATAACCAGATTTTTACTTTTTTTTTTTTTGAGACAGGGTTTCTCTATATAGCTCTGGCTGTTCTGGAACTCACTCTGTAGACCAGGCTGACCTTGAACTCAGAGATTCCCACGCCTCTGCCGTCTGAGTGCTAGGATTAAAAGCACGTGCCACCACCACCCTGCTCAGATTTTTACTTTTATGAATAACGTTTCTTGAACATTCCATTCTTGTACCTGCACGGCCCATGCCCAGATACTCATATGTCTGGAGTTACACAAGAGGTAGCAGGGCACATTTCAGTCACGTTAAAAAATAATACTTGTTATGCCCAAACAGAGGAGACCGAGCCCCATATGTAAAAGAAAGAGCCTTTATTTTAATCAAGTTTTCAAACTCAGTCTCTCCACAAGTCAATGCATCAGAAAAAATGGAGAGTCCCGAGCTCAATTAGAATTGGGTTTTTATAGTAGTAGAGGTGGGGGTGAGGGCTCTCTGAGGTTCAGGACTCCTGATTGTCTGACATTTGTCTAGGGTGTTGTCTGGCAGGTGATTCTATAGTCTGGCAGGCGACCTACCTACAGCTCTACAGCGTTGGGAAGTTAGGCATTTCCTTTGAATGGTCTGCCCTTGGGTGGGGGTCAGGTTATCTCAGCTGGTATTGCTTCAGGGTAAACTACTGAGACTCAGGCCTCTTAATTAAATTTATCAATGGCCAGAGTCCCAGGTGATAATGGTTGGAAGTAAAGAACTTCCTTTGGGTGACCTGCCCAGACTTAGACTTATTGTGGCTGGCCCCCAACTAAACTGCCAGGCATTGTGGCACACACCTTTAATCCCAGAGGCAGAGGTGGGAGAAGGGGGGGTGAGGGGGGTGGGAATCTCTGTGAGTTCAAGGTCATCCTGGTCAAACGGCGTGGAGCTACACAGCGAGTCACTGTCTCAAAAGATAAAAATACTAAACTGGTTCTACCAGTTGTGTGGAAGACTCTCTAGGCTGCAAACTCTGCTGACTGTGGACCCTCAAATTTGTATTCTTTGGTCTCTGCTCATATTGCAGGGGTATCTCTGATGTCAGAGGACCTTTACCCATCTTATTTGCTTGCCATTTCTGGCTATGCTATGAAGCCTTCACACATCTTACTGTCTTCTGCTGGGCCTTTTGTTCTCACTGGCAGGGATCTCTGGAACTCACGTACTTGTTATCTGCATTAGTTCTCGTCCTAAATAGTCTCTGGAAGGAGCACTGCAGACCCTGAAAGGAATGCTGTATCACTGCCCTCAGGGGCTAGAAAGGTTCTGCTAGCTGGGGCACTTGATTGACACAGGACCTTACGTGGCTCTGCTTACAGATACCTTGTTTAATAAGTTACATATATATAGCGATTCATGACTTTCTTCTGTGGCCTGAAAGTGCTATCACTTGAAAGAAGCTTCTCTAAAATATCTTTTTCTGTAAGAATACCACAACCTAGGGAACAGGAGTCAGCACTCAACCCTGCACTAAGACCACTTCTGTGACTAACAGAAGCAGGAAAGTGTGGTGATGCAGATGAACAGGGAGTGGGAATCTGCATGTCAGGAGCTCAGACTGCTATGTCCTCAATGACATAAAAGCACAGTAATATTGATTTGGATAACACAAACACATTTAGGGAATTTGTAGATTCAGGATCTGTGGACATAGTCCTTGAGGCCACACCTCCCTTATAGCAGGGCAGTCCTTCATAGTCTTGAGGGCAAGAAGCCCTTCACTGTCACCAGTATGGGTGGCTCATGATGTTTCTGGCTCCATCCATGTCTGAGTGGCCACACTTCCTTTTCTCCTGAGGACCCATGGGTCATCCTGCAGGTCACTTCATGCTCCTGTTTGTAGGAGAATGTGGTTAACCACACACAAACAGAATGGTGGGAGCACCAGCCATTCAGTGACCGAGTCCTGTTAAATGACAGTTCCCACAAAAAAAGATGGCTAGGCCAGTACCATAGAACTCATCCACTTGAGCAGCCTAAAGTGAATGCTCCTCCATGAAAAAAATTATTATTACAAAATTTGGTATATATTTACTTGGTGTGGGAAGTCCTTCTGTTTATGTGTTGCTTGTATTGGTTAATGAATAAAAAACTGCCCTGGCCTGTTGATAAGGCAGAACTTAGGTAGGTGGGGAAAACTAAATGGTGTACTGGGTGGAAAGAAGCAGAGTCAGGGAGACGCCATGGATCCTCAGTCTGAGATAGACGTGTTGGAACTTTGCTGGTAGGCCAAGACCTCATGGAGATACACAGATTAATAGAAATGCGTTAAATTAAGATGTAAGAGTTAGCCACTAAGAAGTTAGAGCTAATGGGTCAAGCAGTGATTTAATTAATACAATTTCTGTGTGGTTATTTCAGTTTTGGGCGGCCGGGATAAACAAGCAACCCTTCCTGCAACATTTACTCAGAAATAGACTTGGGAGTGGCACTATTTAGAGGTGTGGCCCTGTTGGAGTAGGTGTGACTGTGTTGGAGGTTGTGTGTCACTGGGGGTGGGCTTTGAGGTTTCAGAAGCTCAAGAGAGGCCCAGTGACTCACTTGTTCTTCCTGCTGCCTGCAGACCCGAATGTAGAACTCTTAGCTACCTCTCCAGCACCATGTTTGCCTGTGTGCTGCCTTGCTTTCCACCATGACTATAATGGACTAAACCTCTGAACTGTAAGCCACCCCTGATTAAATGTTTCCTTTTGTAAGAGTTGCCGTGGAGAATCTCTGAATTCAAGGTCAGCCAGGTCTACAGAGTGAGTTCCAGAACAGCCACGGATAGAGAGAAACACACACACACACACACACACACACACACACACACCCTGTCTCACCCCCTTCAAAAAAAAAGGAGTTGCCATGGTATCTCATCACATCTATAAAACCCTAAGTCAGAGACAAAAATCACAAAAATAAAGCATTTTAAAAAAGAGATTAAAAGCACAAACATCACAAAAGCTATAACTAGAATTTTTATTCTTTACTGATGAGTAAATTGATAGTTTTTAAAAATTTAATTCAATCTTATGTGTATGACTGTTTTGTCTGCATGTATGTCTGGGCATGTATGTGCCTGGTGGCCGTAGATGCCAGAAGATCTCCCTGAAACTGGAGCTATAGAAGGTTATGAGCTGCTGTGGAGTACTGGGAATGAAACCCAGTCTTTTGTAAGAGCAGCAAGTTTTCTTAACCACGGAGCCATCTCTCCTGTCTCCATGTTGCTACTTTTAAATTGTCTCTTCTAACAAGAAGAAGATAACTTAGCCCCTCCATGGCTGAGTGAACCCCAAAAGTTCAGTTCAACAGAACTTGGTCTGCTGTCACCTCATTAGTGATAGAAGTGTCTTGTGACTGAGGGGGCTGGAGAGATGGCTTGGGGCATTTGTTGTTCTTGCAGAGGTCCCTGGTTCTAGTCCCAGCATGTACATGGCAGCTCACAAACATCCCTCACTCCAGTTCCAGGACAACCAGTGTCTTCTGATCTCCTCAGGCAGCAGGCACAGACATATAGTGTGAGCGAACACTCATACAGATAAAATAAACCTTTTTGCTTTTAAGACAGGTTCTCTCTACATATTCCTGTAGGCCAGGTGGCCCTGAACTCACAGGGTTCCACCAGCTTCTGCCTCCAGAGGGCTGGTATTAAAGGCATGCTCCACCGCATCTGGCAAAATTAATCTTTTATTTAAAAAAAAAAAACAAAAAACAGCGTGGCGGTGGTGGCGCACGCCTTTAATCCCAGCACTTGGGAGGCAGAGGCAGGTGGATCTCTGTGAGTTCGAGACCAGCCTGGTCTACAAGAGCTAGTTCCAGGACAGGCTCCAAAACCACAGAGAAACCCTGTCTCGAAAAACCAAAAAAAAAAAAAAAAAAAAAAAACACAGAAGAAAGAAAGTCTGCTGCTAAGGAGCTGGAGAGTTGATTTGGTAGTTAAGAGCACTGGTGGCTCTCAGAGGATCTGGGTTCAGTTCTTAGCACCCACATGGTGGCTTGCAACCAACTGTAACTCCAGCTCCAGGGGTCTCTGAAGGCACTAGGCACATGCACGATGCACATACATACATGCAAGCAAGTAGAAGGGCTGCTGTTGAAGTTGGGATAACACTGCCCAGTGCTGACACAAAAACCAGAATTGTCTTCTTAAAAAGAATAAGAGTTTATGCTGGAGCCATTTTGAGTGACCTTGGTCCAGAGACACAGATTTAAGTTACCCCAAATTCCACATTCTAACATGGAAACAATTTCATGAAGTTATATAATTTTATAGAACGAGGAAGCCATAAATAAAGGAAATTTGTAATATATTGATGGGTACATCAGAGAGGAGGTTTAAAAACACGGGGTCAGTTTTCGATAGGCTTCAGATGTTACACAGTGACATTCTTAGCATGTGGGTTTGTGTAAACTAGTGGCCCTGATAAATTAATAGATTTAAAAAGCTTTCATGTATCACAGGATGGCTATCCATGGGGTTAAAGCTAGCCCAGGTTAAGTTAATTAGCCTCTGGACCGCGGCATCCCAACTCTTCACCTCGCTGCAGCTTGGTAGACAGAGAGTCTTTCCAGAAATTCTTGTTCACGCTGGAAGGTTTGGAAATTGGCTGCTTCAGAGGTAGCCAATGTGAAAGCCCTCTGATGCACACTGTGGGAGCTTTGAGTGCTAGGACCCTGCCCCACTTTGTCCATCAGCATTTTCTGTGGAACCAGGAAGACCCTGGAAGCAGCCATAGCTTCCTGGAAACTGTTTTCTACTCCAGAATGCCCAGCCCTCAGTCTGTTAAGAAAAGAAGTGACTAGAAGAATGTAATCTCCGCTAAGCTTCAACTGATACCTCTAAAACTTAATTTCCTTTTGGTCAAGCCCCAAAGTACTTACTTCCCCAGCCGCAGACCAGCCAGAGAGAAGTTGGAGATGATACGGACCGTGCACTTTATTGAGTCTTACAAGATGTTAATATGCGAACACCTTTTAGGACATTGAAAGGGACTACCTTAGCTTCTTAGTGAGTGATGCCATTGTGGACTTGGTTTTCTAGGGATCCTCTGTCCCTCTTTGCTAGTCCTTTTGTAGACTTTATCTAGGATGATGACCCTCAACAGCTCAGAGTGCTAAGAAGCTAGCATTTTTGCCTCCCTCTCCTGCCACCCCAACTTCTGGCCATTGGCCCAGCATCCACTTTCAAATCCAGGCAGGTTCTCATCAGGTGACCTGCACCCAATTGACAGCTTTCTGGAAAGATGCACAACCTACACTTCCTTTGGGAAGAGGCCTGATATGCCAAGCAGGCTCTGGAAACACCAGTTTTAATTGGAACAGAAGCAGGGGAATGTGACCCAAGCCTTTATTGGGGTTCCCAAGAATAAGTGTGTGAGGTATGAGCTATTGGATAATCTGGGATAATCTCACTCTCAAACTACTGGGGCTCTATGACAGGCTCTGTTGTCCACCTTCTTAGGTTCTAGAGCAAGGATGCCCACTTGGTGTGAGTCTGGACACTCAAGTGTTTAGTCTTCATACCAAAGGTACTCCATTTGCTCTCTGGAATTAGCCAACCTGGGGCATTGTACGGGTATATCTAGGATCAGAGCGCTAAATGTCACATCTAGAACACAGAAAGTAAGAAAATATAGTTAACACTAGCAAGATACATAAAAAGTGAGGTTGGTCATCTAAAGGAATAAGCTAAACTTTTGAGGAAAAAATATTTCAAGATTTTGTACAACAGATAATGATCAGGGAAGGTGATGATATAGGACAGAGTCCACTGGAGAGGACCAGCAAGGCAGACAGACTCCTTACCTCTTCTTCCTCTGCTCAGCCAGCGGCAAGGCTAAAACCCCCAGACTGGTGACAGAAAGTGAGTTGAGCTGAGTAGAAAGAAAAGATAACAAACATAAACGTCCTGGAGAGCAATTATAAGCCCACAGTTGGCTTTTTTTTAAAGCTGAATAAAAGATAAGTTGTGTTCCAGTGGGTTATTGTGGCCTGGTGCTGAAGTTCTTGCTCTCAGGGCTCCATATCCAATCTCTCTCACATATTAAGAACGGCAAAGTGAACCCCACCCACTGCTGGTGCATATTCTTCCATACACTGGTCCATGCTCCTGTTGGTGTCATTTTAACAATGCTCAGGACCAGCTGCCTCATCCTTGGGTGGACACCCAGCTCTCTGCACCTCCCTTTGAACCCCATTAGTGATCACACCTTCTCAGGAAAAAGCCTGTCTCGCCTTCTTTCCAGGAGCAGGTGTAGCATTTTATATAAGCCATGCTCCTTCAGGCACCAAGTCCTGTGCCTTGTAATTGTCTGTGGGCTCTGCCAGAAACATATTCCTTGTTTACAAACTGCTTTCCTGAAGGGGAAACTATCAGCTGATAGTTTCAACCAATCACATCTAGTTAGGGTGTGGCCACCTAGAGCCCAGGTAGAAAAACTCTTTTCATAGTGCCTGCCGGACCTATCAGATTTCAGAACTCCCATTCTTATAGTGTAAGTTTCCCCTCTTTAAGCATTAAAGTATTCCTGTTACTCTTGAGCTAGACTGGTTATTTATCATACCGATCTAATTCGCGACATTTTCCCATGGGCATTTTCGTTGGGGCCCTTGAGGCTCTCCACTGTGACTGCTTTGGGAACCTCTCATCTACAAGCCAAGTCAAGCTCCTCCTGGTTTTCACAGTTGTCCCCTCACCCTTGTGAAAGAACCACTAGAATGGCACAGGCCCAAGCCGCTTGCAAAGCTTTCCTACAGATAGGCCCTTACAGACATGAACCTATCCCTCTTCTGCTGCCACGGACAGGCTTCTCTAAGACAAGGTAGAGCCAAACTGGACCCTCTGGTATGTTTATCTTCAGAAGTAGATAGTTCTCCAAGTCCAATTCCCTGCCAAAAGCTAGGGTTCCGCCTCAGATCTCAGACCATCTGGTGGGACCCTTAGTATTCATGGCAATGAAAGCCGATGAATTGCTGGCAGCCCTCTGAACAAAATCTGGAGTGTTCAGAGAGGAACTGATGATATCCATCTCCTAGCCAGGATGGACCTACACCTAGCCACTCTCTAGGTAGCCTCTTAGCACACAATACCCTCAAATGACACATGGCCCCACCCTCACATGTAGGATACACTGCTGGGCTGGAAAACTCTGGAGATCTGCCCGTTAGTACTCAAATACAAATCAAAAGTACATACATGTCATTAGGCCACAATACCAGGTCTTGCTGAAATATCTTACCTATTCTTTCAGGATGTCACTCCTATGTCTGCTGAGTCCACATGCCTGGCTTAAGAGCCTTGGTTTAGTTTTCAGGCAATTTTATGAGGCCACCTTAGCCCCATCTCCTGCTGCCTCCTTGTGTAAGCACACCGTCGCATCTGGGATCCACTGGATAATCTAGGATAATCTCACATCTCAAGATCCTAATTCAATTATGCCTGCAAATATCCTTCACTGAAAGAAACACCCTTCACTGCATGCAATAAAGACTGCATGTTCTGGAACTACGACAGTGGAGTTCTAACACTGACACCTACCTCTAGTGTCTGTGCTGCTTTTACCACAGTGTAATTCTCCAGACCCATTTGTCTTCATGCCCCCATAAGACACTCCTACTACTGTGACTTTCACAATTTATTAGATTTACACAGTTTTTATACTCCTACTTTTCATTCTTTCTTGTTCCTCTGCATTTGACAAGGGATCATTATCTTTCAGCTTGAAGAACAACATGTAATATTTCCCTAATAAAAAATAGGCAGCAACAATTGTTCCCACAATTTCTCTAAAATGTTTTGATTCAACCTTTGCTTTTCAAAGTATCTATCTGTGTGTCTATGTACGCCATATAGATATGTTTCTCACTATGTTGTTCAGGCTGGCTTCAAACTCTTAGGCTCAAGCAATCCTTCTGCCTCAACTTCCTGAATGTCTGAGAATTGAAAGATGTATCACGGCACCCAAATTGATTTTTTTTTGGTTGAATTTAGAATTTTAAGTAACCAGTTACTTACATGGTAGTTAATCTTTTTTTTTTTTTTTTTTTTTTGTCAATGTGACACAAACTAGGGTCTTCTGGGAAAACAAATCCTCTATTGAAAAAAAAAAGCCTTTATCAAATTGGCCTGTAGGCAAGTCTGTGGGGGCATTTTCTTGATTAATGACTAATGTGGGTGGGTCCAATCCGCTGTGGGTGGTGCACCTCTTGGCAGGTGGCCATGGAGATCAAGCCAATAAGCAGCTTTCCACCACAGCCTCTGCTTTAGTTCCCACCTTGAGTTACAGCCCTGACTTCTTTCAATGATGAACTATTATTGGGAAGCATAAACCAAATAAACCCGTTCTGCTCAAGTTGCTTTTGGTCAGCATGTTTTTATCACAGCAAAGAAAACAAACTAAGATGCTTACTTTCAGGACTTAGAAGGCTTGTTTTCAGTCTTCAGGTCCAGCCCTTCTTCTGAAGAGTCAGTGTTCATTTTATTGTTTGCACTTTGAAGGCCATTTTCATTTGGCTGCTTCCAGGATCACTTTGTTGCTTCATTTTGTCTTTTTCTGCTTGGTCTTTACAGTTCCCCTTAATTTTTTTTCAGTGCTGGGAATCTGCATATGGCTTTGCACATACTAGGCAAGAACTATACCATTGAACTACAGTCCCAGTTCTTGACTTTTTGAGACAGGGTCTTGTTATGTAGCCTAGGCTGCCTTGAAATGTGATTCTCCTGTTTCAGGCTCCTGAGTGCTAAGATTACAAATATGTACCACCACGTGAGACTTTATATAGTGCTTTAAATTTTTTGAGATTTATTTTTATTTCATGTTGTATGGTATTTTGCCTGCATGTATGTCTGTGTACCATATGTGTGCAGTGCCTATGGAGGCAAGAAGACAGTGTTGTATGCCCTGGAGCTGGAGTTGTGGACAGTTGTGAGCCACTGTGTGGGTGCTGGGAATTGAACCTAGGTGTCGGCCGATTTTTCTGTCCTGCCATCCAGCTCCCAAATCACAACATGGAGACTTATTGCTAATTATGAAAGCTTGACTTGTATTGTTTCTAACTAGATCTTCTTATAACTTAAATTAACCCATTTATATAATTTACTTTCTGCCTCATGGTTTTATTAGCTCATCTCCGTATTGCCCATCCTGCTTACTCTGGATGTGGCTGGTGACTCAGTCCTTCTTTCCAGTATCCTCTGTACCCCAAAAATCCTGCCTAGCTATTGGCTGTTCAGTTTTTTACTAAACCAATCTGAGTGACACATCTTCACAATGTACAAAATGATTATTCCACAGCACCCAGGTCCTCTGGAAGAGAAGTCAGTACTCTTAACTGATAAGATATCTCTCTGGTTCATATGATGACATACTTTTTTTTTAATATTTATTTATTTATTAGGTATACAGTATTCTTTCTGCGTGTATGCCTGCAGGCCAGAAGAGGGCACCAGATCTCATTACAGATGGTTGTGAGTCACCATGTGGTTGCTGGGAATTGAACTCAGGACCTTTGGAAGAGCAGGCAGTGCCCTTAACCTCTGAGCCATCTCTCAGCCCCATGACTTACTTTTAATCTGATAGTTTGATTGTCTCTCTGTGTGGATACAAATGTGTGTTCATGGAGATAAGAGATCAACACTGGGTTTCTTCTTCATTTGTTCTCCATCTTTGTGTTCTTTAACACTTTATTTATTCATTTGTGTACATATGTGTAGGAGCACTTGAACGCCACAACATACAGGTAGAGGCCATAGGACAACTTGCAGGCATCAGTTCTTTCTTTCTGCCATGTAGATTCCAGAAACTTTGCTTGTATCATCAGGTTTGGCAACAAGAGTTCGTATCGGCTATGTTATGTCACCAGCTCTGTCTCTCAAACTCGGAGTTCTCAAATTCTGCTAGACTAGCTAGCTAGGAAGTGTCAGAGGGTCCTCTTGTGTCCTCCTTCCCAGTGTTGGGATTACTAGCATGTGCCACCACACCCAGCTTTTCCACTAGGGCTCAACTCAGGTCACTTTGTTAACAACCATCTTCCTGGCACCTCAAGCAGATCAACTTCTAGGACAGCCAGGGCTCCACAGAGAAACTTTGTCTCAAAAAACTACTACTAGCTGGGCGGTGGTGGCGCACACCATTAATCCCAGCACTTGGGAGGCAGAGGCAGGTGGATCTCTGTGAGTTTGAGGCCAGCCTGGGCTACAAGAGCTAGTTCCAGGACAGGAACTAAAAACTATGGAGAAACCCTGTCTCGAAAATTCAAAAAAAAAAAAAACAAAACCTACTACTACTACTATTACTACTACTACTAGGGTCAGGCATGGTAGCAGATGCTTTTAATCTCAACACTCAAGAGGAAGAGGCAAACAGATGCCTGTGAATTCTAGTACAGACTGATCTACATGGCAAGTTCCAAGTCAGCCAGAGCTATATATGGAGACCCTGTCTCAACAATAATATTAGTTAGGATAGTAGTACACATTTTTATCCTGTATCACCACCAATTATTAACATTTTACCTAATTTGCTTTACCTCACATATTATGTGCACTCTTTAAACTTAAGAGCCATTTTGACAAAAACCTTTGATCCCAGACATGTCAGCTAAAATATGAAAGGAACAAGTTCATCTCCATTCCCACTGTGACGCAGTCCAGTCATTTATCCACCTTGGATCTGTCATTGATAGAATTTTAGTACATTTTCAGGTTAAAAATTTCCCCGTCTGCTCTGTGTGATTGATCATCTTTTTCTGACCCAGGATCCATTCCAACATCAATTAATAACCCATTGATGATTCATTAGCTTGAGCTTCCTGGAGTGGAGGGAGTGTGTTCTCTTCTGTCGGATGGCGTATACCTACCTTCACTCACTCGGGGCTTGAGATTTGAACTTCAGTTCCTGTGAGGGTAGTTCAGTTTCTGTCTCACCCTCACTTTCAGGGTATAGCTGTCTAATGTACGGAACCTGATCCTCAGCTTCTGTCCCACAATCCTCATAAGACTGTTCCAACTTCACAGCTTCTTGGCCACTGCTTCCATCACTGAAATTCTCCAGCTGTAAATGCCTGTCTCACCATCAGAGAAACTGTTTCCCAAGCCGTGACCCCAAGGATCCTGCCATCACTGCCTGTTCTAAGGAAGCTTAGTCTGAAACAGCTTCGCTCCCACTACTGTCTCTCTCTTTAGTTTCAGCCTGGACCCTTTCCTGTTACTTCAGCTTTTAGGTTATTGAAAACGATCCACTCACCATATTGCATATTGGCAGTTTTCTCTGGAGTATTTTTTTTTTTTTTTGGTTTTTCGAGACAGGGTTTCTCTGTGGTTTTGGAGCCTGTCCTGGAACTAGCTCTTGTAGACCAGGCTGGTCTCAAACTCACAGAGATCCGCCTGCCTCTGCCTCCCAAGTGCTGGGATTAAAGGCGTGCACCATCTGGAGTATTTTCTATCTCTGCATTGTTCCTAGAACATTTCTGTGCATTCGTGGAATTTTTTTATCTTTACCCCCCACCACCTTTTTTTTTGGCATCTGTAGCTCAGGCTATCCCAATCATTTCTGTTGGGTGTTGTGAATGACCAACATTGATGCCTTGCTATCTGCTGCTTCTATTCACTACTTGATATTCACTATCTTACTTTTGCTTGCTTTGTACTTAATAAACTCACTAATTCAGAGGAAGAGTACCTCATTCTTCATACAGAAAGTCCTACCAGGTAGCATCCAGACGTCATCTATGACTGAGCTTTGTATTCAGTCACTGAAGAAATGCCACATGGGCTCTTGACTTTCTGATCCTTGAATAAGGGTTATGACATAAGAGCTTTCATTTCTCCACCCAGAAACCTTCCCTTCACCAGCTGTCCTGAGGACCGAAGACTTAAAATCACCAATCTAAGGAACTACAAATACTAGTTGTTTGACTTTAGGAATGGTCTGTTACTGTTGGTGTCAGGGAAGGACTACATGAGAAAGGGGTTTTTCACGGGATCATGAAACGTGATTGCTTTTATTGTTGAGGGAACCATAGAAGTTAAAGGCATATGCTACGAGGAGTGCCAGGAACAGGGGTCGTTAGACCCTAGTTGATCTGTTTCACCATTGCTAATATCCCACTCAGCTTGTGTGCACAGTTCAAATCTAAACAGCTATTGACCTCGCCTTTCCCAGACATCTGGGATTGACCTTTGACTGTCCCCTAGAAGTGACCACTTGGCTTCTGAAGCGTATCTGACCATGCCTCTTATTCTTAAAAAATATCCTTGGGGTCCCCCTGCCCCGCAGCAAACTCCGGTGGGTCCCAGCAGTGCCGGGCGCAGGCTCTAGGGTCCGGCACCCGAGCAAGCGGCTACAGCTTCTCACCAGCGGGAGGGCACGCACGCGGCGGGTCAGACATATAAACACAGAAAATAGCCATAAATGTTTATTAAAATGGGGGAGGGAGAGAGAGAGAAGAAGAAGAAGAAGAAGAAGAAGAAGAAGAAGAAGAAGAAGAAGAAGAAGAAGAAAGAAAGAAAAGAAGGGAGAGAGAGAGGAGGAGAGAGACAGAGCCCCGTGTGTACACCGGGAGAGAACACAGGGATAGAGAGCAGTGGCAGGCGAGGTCAGAGGTTAAAAGGAGTGGGCGTGGCCAGGGTAGGGACGGAAAGAATAACAATGCCTGTTTTTCTTACAACAGCTCCAGTTCAGGAAAAAGCATAGACCCGCTCTGCCAAAGCTCTGAAATACCCTTGACTTTCTTGCCAAACCCAATCCTTGGAATAGTTCCGCAGCGCCATCTTCTGGTACAGCTTTCCACCTTCACTCCTCACGAGACTGAGTAGTGTCTGACGTGCTTTTCAAACTTCTCGTAGGCCTCCCGAGAGACCTTTCCTGGCATCACCAGGAATAATGGCCTCACCGAGACACCCAAGGCCAGTGTTCTGCCAGTGGTCGTTCGGAGATTGGAGCGTCTGAGACGCAGCAACCTGGGCGGAACTCGCCAGGGGAAGAGGCGGCGCGTGTTCTGCCTGCCCCTGCCTGGGGAGCGGTCACGTGGGTTCTACCCGGAGGCGGAACCGCTGCTACCGGGACCTAAAGGCTTGCAGATCAGGGGCGCCTGGATACCTTAGCCATGCGCCCCCGGCGCCTCGCGTTTCTAGCTGTGCTCTTGGCCGCGCCCTTGACTCTGGCTGAGACCCCATACCTGGTGCGAGTGGATGCAGCCCGCCCGCTGAGGCCTTTGCTGCCCTTTTGGAGGAGCACCGGCTTCTGGTGAGGCCCACCGCACGCTCTTGCCAAGTCTAGGAAAGCCCTTGCTCCGTTCTTTGGGTTTCTCTCATCACACCTTTGGGCTCGCTGCCCATCATTCCTGGACACTCAGGAGTGAAGATCAAATTCCTTCAGGGTGTGGCATGGGTTTTCTACTTTAGTGGCTCTCCCAAGTGCCACAGCTTCCCTAAATGCCCCCCCCCCCCCCACCCTAATCCCCGGGATCAAGAGCACGGTACTCAAGCTATAGGCTCATAATTAGTACTTCGGCAGAACCAAGGGCTCTCCCAAAGTACCAAGACCTGACCTCGAGTGTTGGGCCAGACCTGGTTTCTCAATGCCTCCAAGTCTCTCTAGGAATTTGCAGATCCTCTTCTATGGCAGGCAGATGTCCTATTAGAATGTGGTACTGTGTCTTGTTGAAGCTCCCCGACTCACCCCACCCCAAGACAAGACTGTAGAACATTTCTGGTGAAAGGGCTACTTTATCATACAATGTGGAGACACACACTGCTCCTCTGCAAGGGCCTGTCAGTCAGGTATTAAATGTGTAGAACCTGGTCTGCTGTAAGTCCCTGCTTGGGACAAACACTTCACTTCTTTGTCCTGTCCCCAGCCCCCCACTGCCTCATGACCAGGCTGACCGGTTCGACCTTAGTTGGGACCAGCAACTGAACCTTGCCTACATCGGTGCTGTGCCTCACAGTGGCATCGAGCAGGTCCGGATACACTGGCTGCTGGATCTCATCACAGCCAGGTGGGTGATACTGAGGTGGGTGCCCTGGGAGTTGCTGGTCAGAGCTTGTCTTACAGAGATGCTGAGCCCGGAAAGCTGTGGAGCACAGTGCTGGACTGTGGGTAGGGCACGGTCGGGGCTGGGACTGTACTTCCTGTTAGAGCATCCTGTTGGGCAGAAGAGGAGGGGAAGGTCTGCTTGGCTATGCCAAAGGTAGCCCTTGGATGGAGCGCAGGTGGTTTCCGTCTGAGGATTTCTTAGAGGTACAGAATGGGATTGGTGTTTCTACTGTGCCTGACTTTGTACTATACATGGGCCACGTTGTGGTCACCAGTATAAGCTGTATAGAGACATCATGCCTGAAGGTCAGGTGTACATCATCTTAGACCGTGACACTGGAGCATCTGCTCTGGAGCAGGTGACTGCCTTCGCAAGGGCCCAATCAAGATGATCACTGGGCATGAGAAGGCCTTTCGGCCATGTGTTCAGCTCATATCTCATACCTGGTGGTGCAGGGGGAGGGAATGTGCCCTTTTGGTATCTTAGAGACCGCATAATTTGCAGGACTCTGTTTCAGATAAGATGGTAACACAGACTATTGTTAAACTGGGCACTGCTTTGGCTGAGGGATCATGTGTGTGGGTGCAGCCACCAGGGGGCAGCAATGGTCTCAGATGTAGAGTGGCTCAATTACTGAATGTTTGGAATTCTTGAATGTGTTCCTTTCTTAGTTGGAGTTCCCTGACTTTTCCAGGTTAGAGGTGGTCTAAGGGTATATCTCTCTAATGACTCCAGTCTTCATAGCACTCCTACCAAGGAGGTCAGTACTGGCTTGTGGACATGGGTCTCGGTCCTGCTAAAAAGCAGAGTCAGCAGCCGCCAGCTCCTCACGGCGGGCTTGTGCAGCCTCCACGGCACTGTGTACACTGGGGAACAGGAGCTCATCCTCAGCTCCCTGGTCTTCCCCAAGGAAGCCCCCTTTCTTCAACGTGTCCCTCACTGAGGGACTGCAGCAAGCCAGAAGCAGGGTGATGTCCAGGGCCCTGTAGTCTCTGTGCAGGTCCTTCAGTGTGGCCATGCCAGCCACATCCAGGAACAGCAGTGGTGCACAGTCAATGACCACTGTGTGGAAACCGAATGCCAGGGGTACCACCAGCCCGGTCCCGCTGCTCACTGAACCCATATCCTTGCCATCAGCAAGACTGCTGTCACTGATACCCACCTCTGGGCCCTTTTTCTTCCTGGTGGCTGAGTGCCCTGCATCCAGCCCTGTGAGACTGTAGAGTGACCGCAAGAAGAAATCCTTGTTGGCATAGTAGAGTGGGCCTGTGAAACGGAACACTCGCACCTCAGGTGGGGGCAGGAGGCCCTCAAACTCGGCAGCATCCTCATAGAAGGTTGAGTCTCCAATTCGAGCAAGAAGGGCAGCCCGTGGACGCTGTGTGCGGCCCACCAGGCTGAGCAGTGAGAAGAACACCCCAGCTAGAAGTCCAGCCTCGGTGCTGACGAGCACACAGGTGGCTGCAGTAGCCACCCAGACCAGTGCATCAGCAGGGCTTAGCCGCCAAAGCTGTGGGAGGTCCTTAACCTTGCGCAGCGCCCCACGCAGGCTGACAACAATGATACAAGCCAGCACACACCGCTGCAAATCATGAAACAGTGGAGCCAGCACCAGCAGCACCAGCAACACCACAGCAGCACTGACCACACTGGACAGCTGGGTCTGGCAGCCAATGGCTGTCTTCACCAGGGTTTTGGACAGAGCAGCACTGGTGGCAAAACAATGGAAGAAGGCAGGCAGCACATTGCAGCAGCCCACGGCTAGAAGCTCTTGGTTGGCGTGAACAGCGTAGCCATGACTACGAGCAAACATCTCTGCCAATGAGATGGAGAAGGCTGAGCCCACAAGGGCTAGGGACACAGCATCCAGGGCCACACGCCACATTATCTTAGGGTCTGGTACCTGTGGGGCTACAAAACCAGTGGGAATGTTGCCGGCCACACTAGAGCCAAACCGTGAGTGGAGCTGTCCAAAGTGGGATACAAGTGTGGCCACCACAATGACTAGCAGCTCTGTGGGTACTGGCACTTTCAGACGGTGTCGGTAGCGGTCTGAGAGCTCCTTAGCCGCTATCAGCACTCCCAGGCACACGGCACTGGTGACCACGTCACATATATTGGCCTGTCCCACACTCTGCAACAAGCTGAGCCATGTGCGGATCACCATGCCTAGGCCCTGGTGCCGAGGGATCCGCACACCCAGCAGGTGTTTAGCCTGAGAGGTCAAGATGGTCACAGAGGCTCCCATAGCAAAACCGTCGAGCAGTGGTTGTGAGAGGTAGGTAGACACGCAGCCCAGCCGGAGGACACCCATGAGGACCTGTAGATGGAGTACAGTCAGTTTGGTAGGTCATGAGGCAGGAGCCAGCATCGGTATAACACAGGGTAGGGATTACAGCACAGAGCCTGGCGTCTTCCCTTGCTTACTCTCCTGAGTGGGCTCCTGCTGTTTCCACATGCACAGTGGGCCAGAAGATACAGGGAGATAACACATACATGTTGCAGTTGGCTGTGGATGTTCACTTCTCATACTCTCACACATGCAGAAATTGGTTTTGTTTCAGAATCAGGGCGTAGGCAGACCCTTCCCCTGTGCCCTGTATGCAACACACAGCTCCTTCCACCCAGCTCCCTTCTGGGCAGCCATGGAACAGACAGGAGGAATAGAGAAGACAGGATCAGCAGAAAAGAGCTAGGTGGGGAGCCAGGGGAATGCATCTCAATTCTTAGGTCCTGTTTGTGTCAGGAAGCCAAGGTGGACATTGGGGCTGTAATCTAGCTTTTCTGAGCCATGACCACATTTGGCCCAGTGGCCCCACTCAGACTACAGCTGGCCAGTCCAGCCCTACATATCTCTCCATTCTGTGACTTAAGTCCCTCTGGTACCTAGGCCTGGACTCCACCTCTCCTCTTGCTGTGCTGTTTTCTCTCTGAGCCTGAAGGATTCTTCTGTTTCTAGACTTTTCCTGATGGTAGTGACAAGCACCTGTAGGTGCTCTAAGAAGCCAAGTCAGCCGGCCTGCTTGCTATGCAGCTAACTCCTTACCTGATAAAGGCCAGTCACCAGAGTGAGGGCAGTGGCGATTCGAATGGCGTAGCAGTCCCGTCCACAGTCCTGTAGCCCAAGCACCAGTGTTGTGGTTGCGTTGTTGAGTGTGCTGCCATTGTTTCTAGGCCCTAGAGAATCCTGGGAGGGGTCAAAACCAGCCAACTGGAGTTCTCGGTCTACCACCTGACCCACCATGAGGCACAACAGGCTAAAGATGCCCACATTAACATGGCGTGAGGTGCCCATGAGGAAGTAGATAAGGTTGGCAAAGAAGGAGGTATAGAGGCTATAGATGGGCTGCAGCCCAGCCAGCAGTGAGTAGGCTATGGCTTGTGGCACCAGGATAATGCCAATGACCAACCCAGACATAACATCACCTGCCAGGTACTCTTTAGGGCGGTACTGACGCAGCCAGTGCAGGACAGGAAACAGATTCTGCACCAGAGCCTGAGCACATGGTATACTGCAGATGCAGCTCTGCTTCAACCTGGCCTTCAGTGTTTCCAGCAAACCCTGGGACACAGGAGGCTGTCGTCGGATCAGCACCAGTGTCCCACCCTTCTCTTGGGGCTCGGGAGAAGGATCCATCCTGTCCCACCACGCTCGTTGGCCAACCTGCGAGGGAGAATGGGGAGAATGGGCATGGTTAGGAGTCTAAGCTCTTGGAGTCCAGGAGCCAGCTTCACAGAGCGTATTTGTCCACCCAAACACAGACATCAGACATCAGAGGTTGTGCTTGTGTCAAGCGCTTGTTCTTCTGTGTGGATGGGTGTAAGGTCTTGAGCTCCAAAAGTTAGTTTTATGACAAGAGTGCTCACGACAGCAACGTGTTTCAGGGAGTCATTCTACCCAGCCTCAGCCCCAGCTGTGCTCTGTGGTCCACCTAATTCAGCCTCTATATTAAGTCTACCTAGAGGGTTCTGAAGGTCACCCACTGAGACGAGGGCTGGACTAGGCCCACGTACACCCAAGCCAGTGACAATGGAGGCAGATGCACGCTTGACTGAGCTTGAGCTCTAAGCCACTTCCCATCCATCTGATCTGGCAAGGGGCTTTGCCAGCCACCCCATTTCCACAGGAATTCTCCTGTGAACACCATGGGCTTGGAGGTTGGCAGAAAGCCTTGTATATTTTGTGTGCTAGGGCCCCTGGTCTATGACAACCTTCCCCGTGAATTTAGAGGGTGTCTCACCAGTCACCAGTGTATTCTGAAATAGTGTGCCCCTAACTCCGAGTGCGGAGCCTCTGAGAAGAGGTTCAACTCTACTAAACAAACACACTGGTCCACAGATGTCCACCTTTGGCCTAGCTGTCCTAGCCCCTTCTGACCTTGCCTTAGTACTGAAGAGTTCTCAGGCCATACTGACCACATGTTGGTCTTGGGTCATGTTTACTGGTTCCAAAGTACTTGTTTGTAATATTAATCAAACACTCCCTGTTCTCTTGGAACTCAGGACACGGTGGTGGCTGTTGGAGCCCATTGTGCCTGACCTGAGTACTAGGGCAGCAGCTTCATTGCTAGGGTGGTGGTCTATCAGGCGTCCTAGCTCTTGAGGAATATTACAAAAACAATGATACACAAGAGCCACTGAGCACTCTGAATCTCACCCCAAGTCTTTAGGGGCTCATGTTTATGGAGGAAGGTTTGTAAGTATCACCTTCCTTGTATCTGAGCAATCCCCAGAGAAATGGCAGTCTAGGTTCCTGTCTCTGCCCAGTAAACCACATCTTTTGGGGCCTGTTGTATGGGTACAACAGTTCTTACCTGGGATGCTTGGCCGACTCTGTAGGCTTTGCAGTATCCAGGGGCTATAGTGGGCTGAACCTTCAATCACTCTGTCTTCTGATAGCAGGCGGAGAACAACGTTGGCAGGCACCTCTGAGGCTGACCTGTGGGAATACTCTGCTGGGCTTGCTGTTAAATTATTTACCCCCCAAATAGCTGAGTCATGGGTTTCCCCCGTCAAATGAGTGTTACCTGAGCGTCTAATCCGGTGAGCTAATTCGGCAAGTTGTACTATAATCAGAGGCTCACAAATAATTATGGTTATGTGGGCTTCTGATAATCCCCCCTTTGCAGAGGGGTGGCTGCTCCAGGTGCAACAGCTTCTGTCTTGTTAAGAGGGAGAGGAGGTGGGGACAGGAGCAGTGAGGCAGAGTGTGAGGCCCCAGAGGAGCTGAGTTGAAACACTTCAGCTATGAGGTTATGGGGTCATGTACAGCTGACTCCACCTACCCAGATACTGGTTATCTTCTCTCCACCTTCATGGAGCGTGTTCTAGCTGGGGCAAGCTAAAGCTCAGAATCTGTTCCATGTCCCTGTGTGCAGCTACTGCTGTGTGTGTACACACTTGTGTGAATGAACACATGCCTGTGTTGTGCACAGCCCAAGGACTGCCAACATCAAGTTAGGTGTGTTCTTCCCTTTGCAACAGGGATCCTGGATTGGCCTCAGTTCTTGCCACCCTTGACCACCTGTGATCATTGTGAGGTACTTGGCCCCCATGTACCTCTGTAGGACGTGGGATTTGCCTTGTAAGGATAGCCTAGAGATAAATGGTCCCTTAACGTAAGCGTAACTAATCAGTGTCCTCAGACTTGAGGTATGCCTCCAAGTTCTTTCTGTAAGACTGGTCAGAACCTCAGATCCACATCTTGTAGTGAGCAATGAGGCTCTCACATGTGCTTAAGAGTAAGTAGTTTTGTGTAACAGGTCTTGATCTCTTCTGTGAGCTGCTGTATTCTGGGTACCCTCTCATCCTGGAGATAGCACCCTTCATTATGGCTGGAAGGCCCAGCTAGGCTGGTCTGCAGTCTTCACAAGCCCAAGCACAGTGGGCAGTTTGCTTTGGGACTGGGCGAAGTGAAGCCAAATGCTTTGCTCCTCTTATCCCCAAGGGTCTTGAGAAGGGGCTTGAGATCAACAGTTGTTGATCAACCCTGAGACTCTATTTCTCCAGGTCAGGAGATAATAAGAATTCGGAATCCCATCCAGTTCACAGGTTGGACACTCCTTTGGGACATCTGTAAGCCTTGTCCAGTTCCTGGCAGCCATGGGCCTGGCCAATGCCCTCCTTGTGGGTAAAATAAAAACAGGATGTGGGTGGAATGGGCAGAGTGGGAAGCCTGATGTGAGACTAGGCAGGGCTGGATGCTCTGTGGGTTAAGTATTCCTCCACCTTTGCCCTCACGCTCCTCACCTGGATTCTGTCCTGTCTCTCCAAGTAGGTCTGCTGTTCCTGGAAGGACCTATTAGGGCCCCAGGGTCCCTACCTTTGTAGGACTAGACCTCCCTTCTCCCTTACAACAAGTCCTGAGCCACTGTTTGCACAGTAGTTGGGAACTGTGGTTTACAGAAGCAGTTAGTTATCCAGTGGGTGTGGTGGGGCTAGTCAGAGCAGCTCCTCTTTTGTCAGATAAATGCTCCTCTAGTGGTGGTGGGGATAGCTACTGAGGGTGCCATAAAGTGACAACCTCCCCAGTTACCCACAGAGGAGCCGCTGGGGAATGTACTGTTGCTTCAACTTTGAGAAGGGCACAGCTGAAGTTGTGGAATGGATACACCTGTAAACACAGAGGTTCTGGGCTGAAGTAGAGTGTGAGAATATTCACCTTCCCTTCGAAGCAAAGAAAGCAGTATACAGGAATGGGCCCTCTCATCTCCACCGCCCTGGGTGGGAGGGATTGGGCCTTACATCATACACCCCCCATCCTCCACCTCCACACCCCCCCCCCCCGCAGTGTCCACAGCCAGTTGAAATGTAGATGAAGTCATGTCTTCCATGCCTTGCCATGAGTCCTTTCCCCCACTTATTCTTTGCCTCTACAGCTCTGTGCACTCAGGGTGGTGCTGCAATGAGGCACCGGGGGACCAAGCCCACTGGCCTATCCCAATGTGCCCTTTGAGCCTCAGGCTTCTTGACTTGCTGCTGGACACATATAGGACAACGCTATAGGGTCCATAGATCTGTTTGGTCCTATGCGGCTCAGTGATTTCCTTCTTTTATCTCTAAGTCCACCATTTAAATCTTGAATACATTTTATTTGGGAAGAAAACATTGTACCCTGTCCCAACAGTAGAAAATGATGTCCAGACAGGCTCCAGGACCACATCAGAATTTCTTCCACCAAACTCGGCCGAGCGCACACCTTCCTGGGGGCTTCAGCAGGTTTTCCCAAGAGATACCGAGCGTTTCCGCTCTGCACGCACCGCCCCCATCCCGCTTGGCATCCTTCATAGTCGGCATCCATAGACCGCGTTCTCCTCGCAGCCCTGGCCCCCCCAAGCCTGCTACGTGCACCGGCCTTGGTGCTGCCGGGTACTGCTGCACTCCTCTGCAGGAGCGTTCCGCCTCCCCGCCAGCTCAGGTTCCCCCGCGCTCACCCAGGCACTCACCAGCCGCTGTGGCCTCATCCTCCAAGCGCCTGCGCTACGCCTCTAGCGGGAGGCCTAGCGCAGTGCGGCCGCTGCGGGCTTGCGTGAAAGGGCCCTTGTGTGGCCTTGCTATGTGGCTGCACCTTTTCCTGCCCAGCCCAGCTGGGCTATGGCACAGATCGCTCTGCAGGGGATGAAGATTTCCCTACACTTCACCTCACTGACTTGCCCCCTCCCCAATTTAGGATTCTTTAACACCACCACCCTTCAGCAGAAAGGAACTAATTCACAGTGAGAACAAAGGACTGTTCCCTGGGTTTCTTGGGCATGGGAGGCCCCTGGAGGTAGCCGGATGGTCTGGCATCACTGTGGAGACTGACGTGTGTGTGTGTGTGTGTGTGTGTGTGTGTGTGTGTGTGTGTGTGCGCGCGCGCGCGCGCCAGGCAGACAGTGTGGTCCATACGGGGTTGCAGTCTTGGGACATCTCTGATGTTAGATACTGGCCCAGAAAAAGGCCTGTTGCTGAGGCCTGCTCCCATGAAGTGTGTACTATGCCTGGTTTGTAAAGACAGGGAACTGCTGATAGCTTCTAACTGACCCCAACAACTTGGGACTTTGGAACATGTGTTTAATCTTTATCCAAGTGCTTGTTAGGTGTTATTTATTTGCAACTGTTTTTGACCATTGGGTGGAAAGGGAAAGAACCAAGCAGGTCTGTTTTGTAGCTGTAGGCAGAGGCTCCAGTCCAAAAGCACAGAGGGCAGGCAGGGAGAAGCAGGACCTGAACTTGGCCAATGTGACCATGTACAGTGATGGACTGATATGCTTAGAATTGCTGGTTCTTGTAGAAGTGGTTCTACCACCCACAGTGCAGACTGTCTCTGACCTACCATCCCACTCAGACAAACCCATGAGCTGTCTTACACAACTTCTGGGGCAACTGTCTTCAGCACACCCTAAGAACCTGGCAGGACTGACGCTTTGTACTTGTTGGCTGGTACCTTCTAGCTACCTCAGCTGCAGATTCTGTCCTCAGGGCTGCTCTTCATCCCTTCCCCAGAATTGTAAGCCAGAGACAGCCCCAAGCATCAGTGTCCTGAAATTCATGCAATTGTGCTGCACATTGCCCACAGCTCACCTCAGATCTGACAGTAGACACTGCTCAGTCTACACACTGTCCTGTCATCTTCTGCTTCATGCCCATTTACGTCTCCTGCTTTCATCTCAATTAACCCTACATGATCTTTCCAGAACCTCGTGGCTTTGCTCTGATCATGACCTTACATGTCTCCTGTTTTGCTCAGAATCATGTGGCCTGAGTCGTGTCCCATCTTCATGTGGTCACAAGCCCCCATGTAACCCCATTTCCAGATCTGTACCTTTATTCTGCTCCAGGCAAGCGAGGTACCTTTCTACTGCTTGACTGTTAATTTGCTCCTACTTAAGGGTCTTTGTACTCGCTTGTTCCCCAGATATTCTCATCACTGGCTCAAGCCACCGCTTGGCAGGTCTTTGATGTTACCTTTATAGAGTGGTTTCCTCTCCCTGATCATCTTCCCCTTCACTCTGATATATCCCTTTTGCCAACCTTGTGATATTTTAATATGGATCCAGGCAGTTGTCTGATGGCTCTTCCTCTCAGAAACGGAGCCCTATGTGAAGAGGCCCAGTATGGGACTGAGGAAGCCCTCCACCTTCTTTTCTTGTCCATCCATGTTGTAAGGGACTGTGGAGCTAAGTTTGGAGCTTTGGTCTCTGAGAGTATGTAGAATGGAGGTGGTGCCTACCAATTTCTGCTCGTCTGCTGCTCCGTCCCCTGTTCCCATATCAGCTGTCTTTAAGATGCCTCTTCACCTCTCTGCCCAATCCCTGTTTTACACCTTTCCTGTACAACTTGTCTGTCCCTCGCACCTCAGTGTGGTGACTGATCTGAGCCCTACCTGAATCTCTTGAAGGTTTCACGCACACACACACACCTGTTCACATTCCATTGTGAGTGATAGAAGCTTCCATAGCCCCAACTTTTCAGTGTCTTTTTTTAATAAAAGACTTATTTATTCTATATATAGTGTTCTGTCTGAATGTATGCCTGCAGGCCAGAAAAGAGCACCAGATCTCATTACAGGTGGATGAGCTACCATGTGGTTGCTGGGAACTGAACTCAGGACCTTTGGAAGAGCAGGCAGTGCTCTTAACCGCTGAACCATCTCTCCAACCCTGTTTTCAGTGTCTTTAAGGCTTAGTGTGGGGTTCTGTGTGCACACACTTGTACATAGTGTGTGCAGACTTGTACACACTGTGGTAGACTTTCACAGTGCTGGTCTTTTCCAAAGGGAAGGCCCATCTGAAAGCCTGGATCTTCCTGGGAACTTGGGACACCCACATGCTTAAATGTGGCCCTAGTTCCCACCTAGAGTGTGGAGAAATACTGCTGCTCTTCAGGACTGACCTTCTCTCCACAGGAAGTCATCTACACAGGGGCTGATATACAACTTCACCCACTTAGATGCTTTCCTGGACCTCCTCATGGAGAACCAGCTCCTCCCTGGTGAGTAGCCGCCCTGTTTTTCCCACAGTCTGTCATTCTGTGTCCTGGTGGGTGGTGGTATCTCAGCACTGACTGAGGTGCTGATGAGGTATAGCCCAGCTGGGCTTGGTGTGTTGGATAGTGGGGCAGCTACCCTGTGTGTTTCAGGATTTGAGCTGATGGGCAGTCCTTCTGGGTACTTCACGGACTTTGAGGACAAGCAGCAGGTGTTTGAATGGAAGGACTTGGTTTCTCTCTTGGCCAGGAGATATATTGGTGCATAGAAGGGGGAAATCCTGGGGGGCTGCAGTGGGCTGTCCTGGGAGGCCCTCCTTCCTGATCACCCAGACCATTTCAAGGTCTTTCCTGCCACAGACATTCCTATACCCCAGCCAGAGATGGCTGATGGGTGAGGGATTCACCTGATGGGGGTGGGGTGGGCCCAATCCCTAGGAGACACCAGGTAGGCTCTATCCCCAGACCTGAGGGTAGAGCGTCCAGCGTGTAACAGCAGAGACACTCTGCAGGTAGGTATGGACTGACACATGTTTCCAAGTGGAACTTTGAGACTTGGAATGAACCAGACCACCACGACTTCGACAATGTGTCCATGACCGCACAAGGTGGGCAGCGTTTTTCCAGGTCCTGTTGGGTGGGCCGCATGAAAGGAAGCACAACAACACCAGACCCTCAAGACCCCTCTTGCCCTAGGCTTCCTGAATTACTATGATGCCTGCTCTGAGGGGCTGCGTATTGCCAGCCCCACATTGAGGCTGGGTGGCCCTGGGGATTCCTTCCACCCCCTGCCAAAGTCACCACTTTGCTGGAGCCTCCTGCGCCATTGTGCCAACGGAACCAACTTCTTCACTGGCGAGGTGGGCGTGCGTCTGGATTTTATCTCCCTGCACAAGAAGGTATGTGATTCCCCCACCACTCCCTCCCTGATTTCAGTTGAGCCTGAACTGAGAGGTACGGTGCTGGCTGCAGGGCGCAGGCAGCTCCATCTCCATCTTGGAGCAGGAGGTAGCAGTTGTAGAGCAGATCCAGCAGCTCTTCCCTGAGTTCAAGGACACCCCTATTTACAATGACGAGGCAGACCCTCTGGTGGGCTGGTCACTGCCACAACCTTGGAGAGCTGATGTGACTTACGCGGCTTTGGTGGTGAAGGTGGGTCCTTGCTATCTAGCCTCATCCAGCCTCGGGAAGTCTTCCTCTGGCGGTGCTGGTGGGGACAGTACAGATGGCCTCAGGTACACGTCTCATCTGCCCTGATGTCCACAGGTCATTGCACAGCACCAGGACCTGCTGCTTGCTAATAGCAGTTCCTCCATGCGCTACGTGCTCCTGAGCAATGACAATGCCTTCCTGAGCTACCACCCGCACCTTTTCTCCCAGCGCACACTTACTGCCCGCTTCCAGGTCAACAATACTCGCCCACCCCATGTGCAGCTCCTGCGAAAGCCAGTCCTCACAGTCATGGGGCTGATGGCCCTGCTGGGTGAGCCATGACCCTGCTTCTGCATATGCTGGGTCAGAGTGAGAGAACATGGAAATACTGGGCAGGGACAAGCATACTTCCTCCAGCTGCTGGGTGGGTTTCTTAGGCTGGTTTTCCAAATCTCCACCTCATCCCCTCCTCCCATTCTGTGGACTGAACAGTATGGCAGGGCCTCCCACAAATGGTGGGAGCCAGGCATTAGGGTAGGAAGCCAGGTGCTGGGTATGAGGGAGTCAACAGCCTCGGTCCTCTGCCTGGCCTATAGATGGAGAACAACTCTGGGCAGAGGTGTCAGAGGCTGGGGCTGTGTTGGACAGCAATCACACAGTGGGTGTCCTGGCCAGCATCCATCGCCCCGAAGTCTCCTCGGAGGCCTGGCGTACCACGGTCCTGATCTACGCTAGTGATGACACCCATGAACACCCCAACCGCAGTATCCCCGTGACTCTTCACCTTCGCGGGGTACCCCCTGGATTGGGTGAGTGAGGTTCAGAAGGAAGTAGGGATCCCAGCAGGGATGAGACAAGGGAGGTAAATCATGGTGTATGGGTTCACAGGGCTTGTCTATGTAGTACGCTACCTAGACAATCAACTCTGCAGCCCCTACAGTGAGTGGCAGCAGATGGGTCAGCCAGTCTTCCCCTCTGCAGAGCAGTTCCGACGTATGCGCATGGTGGAGGTTTGTGGGCAAGTCGGGAGGAGGGGAGAAGGGGTTCCTTAGTTAGTGGGGAGGTTTGCCAATCACATGCCCCTCCCTTGTCTCCAGGACCCAGTGGTTGAGGCACCGCGTCCCTTCCCTGCTGGAGGCCGCCTGACTTTACATAGGAAGCTTTCTTTGCCATCACTTCTGCTGGTGCATGTATGCACACAACCCTTGAAGCCACCAGGGAAGGCAAGTGGCGGCTTTCTACCCCACCTGTGAGGCTCCCTAGCTCACTCCTTCATAGCTACTCCCTCCTCACAGGTTAGCCGGCTCCGGGCACTGCCCCTGACACGTGGGCAGTTGGTTCTAGTCTGGTCAGATGAGCATGTGGGCTCCAAGTGCGTGAGTGGGAGTGGTTATCCTTCCCTATGTCATTACCCTTGTGATCATTCATCTCCCTTCTCCATTGCCGCAGACCTCTGTGCTCAGTACACAACGCACACACCCGCACAGATCCATTTGTGTGAGCTGGAGATCACTCCAGTGCTCCCCCCTCACTGTGACCTGTCACAATTTGAGAGTAACCAGGGACCCTAGTGGTACCAGGAAGGGAGTTGAAGAGTAGAGGGTTGTGGGCCCACCCTACCCCACCAATCTAGTCCTTCAGGGTTCCCAGCTTTAGTACTGACCCAGCCCTCCCCAGGTGCCTGTGGACATATGAGATCCAGTTCTCCCAGAAGGGTGAGGCGTATGCCCCAATCAGCAGGAGGCCGTCTACTTTCAACCTTTTTGTGTTCAGCCCAGGTGCGCCCAACCTTGGCGGTTGTACTGCCGGACCTCCTTCTATACAGTATGGTGTGGGGTGGGTCTGGGGTTTCAGGAGCTTCAGAAAACATGTGCTTTTTGTCTGCAGACACAGGTGTGGTTTCTGGCTCCTATCAAGTACGAGCATTGGACTACTGGGCCCAGCCAGGCCCCTTCTCAGACCCTGTGACTTATCTGGATGTCCCTGCCTCATGAGAGTCACTGGCTTCTAGTGACTGGTGAGCCTGTGCTGACTGGTAAATGGGGTCGGCCAAGTTGAGCTAGACTGCCGTTAGCTAGTCAGTTGACTATGGCTCCCTTTGTTGTTTCCCCCATTTTCTTTTAAAGTATCTTTCTCTACCTCAGCCTTGGAGTCTGTCTTTGTGGATGAACACTACAGGGGGCCCAGTTGCAGTGACCTTTGCCTGCTTTCCTCTCTCCACCCAGATGCTCAAAAGTTTAACTTTGGAACTGGGAAGATGGCTCAGTGGGTAAAGTGCTTGCTGTGCAAACATGAGGTCAGTACTCATGTAAAGGCCGGGCATGGCGAGAGATGCCTATAACTCTAGTGTTGGTGGGAGGGACAGAGGCAGGCCAGGGCGCACTGCTCATCTAGTCTACCTGAAACTGCAAGCTCCAGGTTCAGTGAGAAATCCTGCTTCAGAAAAATCAAGTAGAGAACTATAGAGAAGATACTCAATATTTAACTTTGGTCTACACGTGCACAAATACACACCCTCTTTCTCTCCCTCTCTCTCTCACCCGCAAAACACACTGCACATCATACTATGCACACACAGGCTAAATTCAGTTCCTTTTCTGAGACTCAAGACAAACTTTTAGCTTGAGATTCTACAATATCAAGAATAAAGTTATGCGCTTCTGAAATACAATTGCATAGGATAAACATCTCCATGTCAACAGGAAAATAAATGACAAGGAAGGATTTAACTGAAGCAAGATCAAAATATTAAATCCTGCAGATACAGTCCCAGAACTGGGGCAGATGTTATTGTGATGTGAACTCTGAAAATGTTCTGTCTTTGTGGTGTTGCCACCTACAGCTCCTATGACTTTTCTCCTGGGCTGGTATTTTACGTTTTCCACCGCTGTGATTAGACATGACAAGCACAAGCGACTTGGGTAGGACAAATTTTATTTTGCTTACATTTCCAGGTTACAGTCTATCGTTGAAGGAAGTCAGGGCAGGAACCTAGAGGCAGGGACTGATTTAGAAGCCATGGAGAAGTGCTGCTGACTGGCTTGTTCTCCAAGGCTTTCTCAGTCTATTTTCTTATAGACCCTAGGACCACCAGCCAAAACAGTGGCACCTCTCACAGTGGCCTGGGCCCTCCTACACTAATCACTAATAAGAAAATGCAATACAGGCTTGCCCATAGGTCAATCCTGTTAGGGCATTTTCTCAGTCTTCCCAAATGACTCCAGCTTGTGACAAATTGACATAAAACTATTCCGGCCTTGACACACATTACCAGGCCTCCCAAGTCTTCCTTTGAAATCTGCCTGGAATCCTATATAACCCTGTAACTGTAATTCTTGTATTCTGTCTTCTACGCCAGCATCCCGTGGATCACACGAAGCTTGGATGGTAGCTGAGGACCCTTGGGCCATCCATGGCTGCAGTAAACTTGGAGTGCCTTGTTACTTTTCCCTGTGCACTTGGGCAGAACATCATAAGGATGGTAACTTGTAGAGGGGGAGGCTGTTCACCTCATAGGGAACAGGAAGCAGAGTAAGGATAGAATTAAGTGTAACCTTCAAAAACACTTCTTCACTGACCTTTGTCCAAATAGGCCCTACCTCCTAAAGTTTCTAGAATCTCCCAAAACAGAACCATTACCTGGAAACAATTGTTTAACATATAAGCCTTTGGGGGGATTATATTTACTATTTAAAATTTGCTGGATACATCACCTTGATTCTGGAAGAACCCTTGCTCTTTCAGTACCAGTCCCTGGTGTGCTAAGACACAGTTACATCCCTTTCAGGTGACCTATTGGACACACATGTCCTTAATTCATTCTGTACATATCCCTTCTCTCCAGCAGCCCATGAAAAAGCCCAACATACAGAAATTTGTGCTGCAGCCTAGGTTTGCTGCCAAGCTCTTCCAAGTTAGTATTACCTTCTGTCCAGGAAATAAGTCTGAATGGAATGCTTGTACACGCTACGTGGCTACATCCAATTTAGAGTTCCTCTGGCCTTGTGGCTTTTAGAAGTGGGTAGAGTAAATAAAATACAATGACCTTCTGTAGTGCTTTTTATCCCTGTAGGCTGGCCTTGAAACCTTGACCCTTCTGTCTCAGCCTCCCTAGTACTAAGATTATGGGTGTGTATGTATCACCATGCCTGTGAATGACCCTTCATTTCAAATAAAATAGGACATTTCCCACTGCCATGGGATCACCACAGGCTCCCCTAGAGAATGCTGAGCTTTTCAGAGCTTGCCTTCCACCTCTTGGAAGTATGTTTTGCTAAACCCTCCAGGGCATGTAACTTCTTGCCCACCAAGCCCAGTGAGCATGACCAACAGGTTGCATTAATTTTGGAAGAGTGATGTCACCAGGCAAACTTCACACCCATTATGTGAACGTAGACTGCTCTTGATGAGACAAAGAGCACTTTCCAGTGGAGAAACTTATGTCAGGCAGCCAGCCCTCAGATGTAGTGGGTGTTGATGTGGTCATGTTGCAGTGAACCACCAACACAATATCTCTGGGGCAAGTTATGAGGATCTGGAAGAAGACCTCTCCATCTCCCTCTCTGTCCTAAACTGGAAAAGGGCCTAATGGGTGGTCTTCAGAACAAGCCAACAAGGTCTGCTGGAAGATGCTACTGAAAGCCTCAGGTGACAGGACTGTAGCCACTTAGACCCATTATCCAATCACTGTGGGAGTTCACCTTCCTTTTCCAGGTGGGGCCTAGTCTCCCTCGTTCTAGGTTCTGTGTCTGTAAAGTGGCTCAGGTCAGAGATTAATATGATGCTTTGGAGCAACATTGTGATAGTTTGTGCTGGCAACCGGTCCCGTAGGCCCATGTCTGGCAGCACTCTGCAGCCTGTCCTCTGGAAATATCTCAGGCCCTCTCATCTTGTTGATGGTGTTTTATCTTACTGGTGACTTCTGTAGGCACATTGCTGTGGAAGTGCTTGAGCAATTCTTGACTAAGGAGCATTCCCATCGGCCTGTGCTGTGTTTACTTCCAAAGGGCTTTGGATACTGTTTGATACACTGACCACTGTCCCTGTGTACATCATGAACGAATGTGTATCACCAGCTTCCTAGGACAGTGTATGCAGGCAGGGTATTGTCCAGATCCCTCAACTTGACTTTTGAACCCTGTAGGTTACTCAGGCTCACACCACAGACTTCAGACCCTTGATACTCTAGGCAGTCAATGCAGGAGCTTACTGGTTTGCTCTTCAAGGCTTGCTCACTTTGCTCTTATACGAGACAGGTCCATCTGCCCAGGGGTAGCATTATGCATAGTGAGGTAGGTCTTCACATCAATCATTAATCAAGAAAATGGTCTCGAGACTTGCCTACAGGCTAATTTGATGGTGACAATTCCTCAGTTGGGGTTTCCTCTTCACAGATGACTCTAACTTGTGTCAAATTGACAAAAGCTAATAATGATTGAGGGTCTATGTCATAATGCCTCTTCTGGCCCTGATGACTGGGCATAGTTGATCCTTGGCTCTTCTCTTGGTCTGACTGGCATATTTCATTTTCTTTTCTTGCTCCTCCTCCCTCATGGCCTGGTTCAGTTTGGACCGTTCTAGATGCTTCTGGCTGAACTTTCCCTCATATCTACAATAAAACCCTTCTCCTCAACCATACCTTGTAGTGATCATGCCCTAATTTTCATTCAGGGTGCTGTGTTAGTTACTTTTCAATTGCTATGATAATACAACATGACCAAGGCATCTATGAAGAATTTTTTCTGGCTTAGTTTCACAGGGATAAAAGTTTGCTATGGCAGAAAAGGCATAGCAGTGAGAAGCAGGCATGGTCCGTGGGAGCAGGAAACAGAGATCACAAACCTTTAGCCACACACACAAAGCGAAGACAGTGAGTTGGAGGTAGGGCGAGGGCATAAATTCTCAAAAACCTGTCTCCATTGGAGTCTCATCTGAAACTAAATCTCAAAATCAAAAAGTAGTACTACATTATATAAACATATGTATATATGTTCTAACTTAGAACACAGAATATGTATTACCCTTCCCAAGGGGAGGAATGGGGGTATAGTGGGAAAACATTGGACCAAAGTAAGACTGAAACCCAGGAGTGAAAACTGTAAATCCTATAGCTCCATGTCTGGTGCTAGGACTTTAAAGTGCTTAAATGGCATAGCCTCCCACCCACCTTGCTGCCTGCAACATACATCTCTCTTTTGGACATGTTTCCAATCCCTGCCTGCAATGTTCCTTGACAGATGCCCATAGCTGAGCATCTCCAACATCCTGGAGGTTTCCCTGCAACCTGGTGTCACAGCTTCATGCAATGGCCTCTCACATTGCCCTCTTAAGGCCTTCATACAGGGACTCTGCTTCCAAACACTGCCTGACCTTAGTTGGAAATAAAGCTGCTGTGAACATCTGTGCGTATATCTTTTGTGGACTTTCTTTTCTGTTGAGTGTGGACCTGAGAGTATGATGTCCAGAGCACATGTGAGATTCAGGTTTCTTTGGTGAGTTCCAGGCCAGCCAGAGCTACAAATCAAGACCATGTCTCATAAACAACAACAACAACAACAACAAACAAACAAAAACAAACACCCCCCCCAAAAAAAAACAAAACCAAAACTTTCTTATGTAATCTCTTAAATGCATTGTTATTTCTTACTTTAAACAGTTGTCTTTTCTATTCTTTTTGAAACAAGGTTTTATTCTGTACCCCAGGATAACCTCAAACTTATGATCCTCCTACTTTAGCCTCCAGATGCTGGAATTACAGAAATCTGCTTCTGCACCTACCTTTAAATAGTTACCTTTTAAAGGGAATTAAATAAGACAAGTATTGCTTACATCTGTTTACTCATGCAGTACTAATGTGATCTTTATCTTTCCTAAAGAAGACACATACCTTCTTGTGTGTCTTCATCTGTTTGAAGGACACCCTTTAGTCCTTCTTTAGAACAGAACTGCTGGTCACAAATTCTTTCAGCTTAATATTTTTAACTTAGCATTTTCTTTTAAAGTTTTTTTTTTTTTTTTTTTTTGCTGGCAAAGAAGACTAGCTTGATGAGTTTCTTTTCCTGGCATTAAACACACTGCTTTTGTTTTTGTTGCTTGAAACTGCTTTCACACACTCTGATTTTCACAGCTAGCTTTACAACAGTGTTGTGCTTTTCATCATGTTTCCTGAATTTAGGTGTGTTGAACCCTCTGCAACCCTGGGTATGTATACTTCTCATCACCTTTAGAAAAATTTATGGGTATTTTGCTTGCATGTATGTCTGCGCACCATGTGTGCCTAGTGCCCAAGAAGGCTAGAAGAGGGCCTCAGATGCCCTGGGCCTGAGCTACAGATGGTTGTGAGCCACTATGTGGGTGTTGGGAATTGAACCCTTTGAAGAATAGACATTGCTTCCAACTGCTGAGCCATCTCTCCAGCCCTTTTATCCATTTAAATTTTATCCATTATAAAATTAAGGGTATTTTTCTTTTCTTTTTTTTTTTGCCTTTCCTTTTCTCTTTTAGAGATTCCAGTTTTACTTGTACCTCCCACTAGAGTTTACTGATGTTCACTGATGCTTCTTCAACTCTACCCAGCCATCTTCCTTGGCACAGTTTTTTTCTTTTCACAGTTCTGTTGCATTCAAGCCCAGTAACTCTTGCTTTTGCAATTATTCATCATCTTAATTCTGGGCATTTAATTTCATATCTAGAAATTGGATTTGTAGCTGCAAGTTTTTCCCCATTATTGTATGCAACATCTCAATCTTCCTTGTAGCACACCTCCCATCTTCCATACACAGTCTCACTGTGTAGTCCAGACTGGCCTAGGACTCATGCTCCTCCTTTCTCCTTCTCCTATGTGCTGAGATAACTGACCACTCCTGGCTTCTTGCAATATCTAAAATACAGAAATAGTTGCAGAATGTGATGTTTCTACTTCTAATTCTGCTACCTGTTGTTTCTGGTCAGTTTTGAGATCTTTCCCATCTGAGTTATAACTTTACATTTCTTTTCATGGTTTTATAGAACATCTGGAATTATGCTGAGTATTTCTATTTCTGCACATGCTTCTGGGATGCAACTGGGTTACTTGGAACTGGAAGATCCTCTGGGTCTTGTTTTCACACATCAGGAGGGGGCAAAACTACTTGGTCTGAGTGATTCTTCCCCACTTCAACTTAGGCAGGCTTCTTTTTATATTCTAGCTACTGTCACTTGAGCTTTGTGGTTTGACTTGGGTGGTGGATACTGTATCTGATTGACTCTAGGCAGTTCCTGCTCTCCTGGTATTTCCCTCCCTTGTCTTCTCTGTCCTCTCCGGAGGTCCTCTGTACTAGGTGGGGTTCTCTGAAGCCTCTGGAGCTCTGTAGATTTTGTCTTCTTGCCTTCTACCTGCATCTCATCTTGCCTTTGCCTGAGAGTGATGAGGACACTTGTTGGCACTCATTTTCCTTTCTTGTTTCTTTCTTTCTTCTCTCTCTCTCTCTCTCTCTCTCTTTCTTTTTTTTTTTTGTTTGTTTTTTTGAGACAGGGTTTCTCCGTAGCTTTGGAACCCAACCTGGAAATAGCTCTTGTAGACTAGGCTGGCCTCAAACTCACAGACATCCATCTGCCTCTGCCTGCCAGTGCTGGGATTAAAGGCTTGTGCCACCACTGCCCGGTGGCAGTCATTTTGCAAAATGTGCTGTCTGTCCTTTGCTGCCACTTCTCATGGCTTCAGTGGCTTTTGCATTTATTTGCATTTATTTCTCACTGTTGATTGTTTCAGGCGAAAGCGCAAATCTGATCCTAACTACATCTCAATTCTCTGCAGATGTTTTTGGGGGCATGTGTACTTTTCAGCCTATACAGCTGATAAGGGACCGTCCTCACAGTAGGTTTGACTGTCTTCCTTGTTCAGCCACAGCTCTAGACCATCACCGAGACTGGTCTTACCAGCGCTCAGAGAATGAAGATCACAGAAAAAGAGAATTAGGGACTGCAGGGACATGCGACAAATAAACTCAAACCCGTGATGCTACGGAGTGGGATTGCCTACTGGACACAGAATAGCCAACCGCCTAGATTTCACTTTCAAAGGGGCAGGGCTTGCACTCAATATACTCCGGTTTCTGGTTCCAAACGCAGCGAAGCAAGGCGAGGCAAGCCAGGTTCCAGAGCTGCACTGTGGTTTCCGGACAAGAGGAATGGGCACCCTGCGGGCTCCAGTACGACAGGGTGGGGAGGAGTTGGTTAAGTTCCCTCGGGAGCTGCTGGACCCGTTATCTCCGCCAGGGGGCAGCGTGTTCCTGCGCCGGTCAGGGCTAAGGAGTGGAGAGTCTGGGAGGGCCACCGGGAACAGGTGGGGGGGGGGGGTGGTGTAGAGGGGGCGCGGCGGTCTCCCCAGCAAGGAGGGTAAAGGGAGACTTGGGCTGGAGGTGGTGACAAGGGGATTAGCGTCCAGCGGCCAGGAAGCAGGAGGGAGGCGAAGGGCAGTATTTCCCCTTCCTGGCACACCTGCTCTGACACCTCTGTCTTTGAACAAGCCTCAGCCACCTGTGGTCTCTGCACCTTCCCGTAACTCCTCCTCACTGCCCATTTTTTCCTGCCCCTTGCGCTCACCTTCCGCTTTTAACCTCCCCACACTTCAGAGCTACCTTGACACACACCTGCCCTTGGCAGCAACACACCTGTTGGAGCTCTTCATGCTTCAATGGCATCTCCTCCCAAAACTTTTTTGTGGAGCCAGGGCCTACTCAGACAAGCCAGGACCACTCTATCTATCTGTTTTGAACGCTGTCTGCCACACCAGTGCCAGCCCAAGTCCTCTGGTAGCCCAGAGAAGGTTCTGCAGGCTGCTTCTGAGACAGTTTTGTAGGTGAGATGACTAATAGTTGGATCCCTGGACCTTCATGCAGGGCACAGAGGAGGCACAGGAGGAATGATAGGCTCACCTCCACTTCCCCACCAGGCCCAGAAACAGAATTTGGAGCTAGGGACACTAAGGGATTACCCAGTTTCATTTTTCTCTGGAAGGCTTCCTGGAAGAGGGAGACTTCTTAGCTCAGAGAAGAGAGGCTGTTTGGATCAGGGTCCTTCAGACCAGAGCGTAGTCGTGATCTCTTGGAGTGCTCCTGGGACCTGTTGGGTAGCTCCCAGACTTCTAAGGCCTCAAAAATTATGAGGTTTTGTATTGAGTGACCCATGTTTTGATGAATTTTGGCTCTGGTGAGTGAGGGTAGGCGGGAAGCTGTGGGGTGGCTGGTGGGAACTCAAGCCAGAGACTGCAGGGAATGGGAGGAGATGGTGAGGCCTGGGAACCAGGTGGTTCTTCCCCGCCATGTGATCATGGGTAACTCACCTCTCTTTTTTTGTTTGATGGGTGCCGGGGGACAGCAAGACACCTGTCACGCAGCAAAGACAAAAGGGTATGATTATTATCACAAAGCAGGTGAGATGCGCAGAGGCCATAGAACCCTATCTGCTTTCCTAAGGTCACTAGGTAAAGCTAGATGTTCAAGTCAGGGTCTCTTTGGACTCCAGCAGTAGAGTCCTGCTTCTGCTTCAAACCAGAGCAGCCCAGCTGCCCTCTCTACTCACAAAAGCTCCAAGGGTCGCAGACTTAAAGCAGAGTGGTGTCCAGTTCTTTTCCTCCTGGCATACCAGGAGAGAGCCAGGGCAGTAGCGGCCAATTCTGGGAGCCAGGGGAACTCAGAGTACCGCCTGGCTGGTAAGGGTCTGGAGTGGGCTCCGCGGCCATTAGCTTGTCTCGAGGCTAGCAGGCCCGCACGTTCCCAGAGCAGACTGACCGGGCGAGGTCGGGTGGACTGGGCGCCCTCCGAGAAGCGGCCGCGAGAAGGGTGGAAGCACGGCGAGGGTTAAGCTGCGAGCTTGGCGGGCACGTGCGCGGATTGGAGCAAAGTTTCGGGGAGGGGCGGGGCACGGGGAGGACTGGGGCTCACAGATTGGCCGGAAGTTGTGCGGGGCGGAGCTCACGGCTGCTCCGCGCTCGCTCCGGGAGAGTTGACAAAGCCCCGCAGGGAAGGACGCCTCGCGGCGCGGCGCCCCGGGCCCCTCGCCCTGCCGCCCCTCGCCCCGGCCCGCTCCTAGCCCCATCGTTTAAACGCGTGGACAGCGCGCCCCGCGCCCCAGCCCGGCCCCAGCCTCCAGCGCCCAGGTAGCGCCGCCCCGCCCAGGCCGGGCCCGGGGGCGCGGGGGGCGGGATGCGGCGCCCGGGGCAGCGATGACCGCGGCGCGCTACCCGCGGGCCCGGCCCTGACCCTGCTGCCTGCGGCGCACCCGCACGCCGACCCCTGTCGAGGTGAGCCGGGCTGTACGTCCGCGACCCCCGGAGGGAGGGCTGGAGTGGGTCGGAGTGCGGGGCGCGAAGGGCAGGGCCGCGATCACTGTGCGGGGTGGGGGCCGGGCTCGCGTCGTAGCTGCTCCTGTGGGGCCCGCGGCCCTGCCCCGCGCCCCGCCCCCGCCCGCGCCCCACGTGGGCCCCCCAGCGCAAATTTGTCCGCTAATGGCGCAGGCGATTATCTGCGGGGCCGCTCGGTGTTGTGTGTCCCGCGGGCAAGGCCGGAGTTACAAGCGCCAGGAATCCAGACGGTGTTTGGAAAGGGGGCGGCGGGGGCGGCTGGTAATTAGTGTAAACCCTTTGTCTGCCTTTGATACGCTCAGCGTCTACGCGCCTCGCTTCCTTTGCCTGGAGCTCAGCGCCGAGGGGGGCTGGACCCAGGCTCTGCGGCCGCGACCTGGGTCTTGCCGGACTGAGCCCTGAGCCGCGTCCACTCCAGCTCCTGTGACCGCGCCCCTACTCCAGGTTCGACTGGCGAGATGACGGGGAGCCCGGCGCTGCTGCTGCTGCTGCTACTGCCGCCGTTGCTACTGGGGGCCCTCCCGTCGGCTAAGGCGGCGCGAGGTGAGTCCTGGCGTCCAGTCTGGCGCTCTGGCTTCTGCAGCGCCGCCCCTTTCCCGCCAGCCCTGAACCCTGCCACAGTGCCCGCCTGGCACACTCCTCCCCTCCCTGTCTGCCCCATTGCAGCAGGGCCCCCACCCCTGATCCTTAACCCGTACTGCCGGCTTCACATGCCTCCAGCTCACTCATGGAGTTACCAGGCTCACACTCTGGTACCCCCACCTCATCCTCTTTGACTGACACCTCACTTAAAGGGCCCTAGGATCACTTGATTGTTGGCCAAGTGTGATCTTGCTTAGTCCCCTCCAAGAGACGCTCATAATCTTGCATACACATACTTCCAGGTACATATCTAGGTGGAGGGCAGGTGGTCACCCCATAGATTCTTGGGGAGTGGACTCTTTGTGGACACAGAAAGTCTGATTGGGACCCTGGAAGCCTGTAGAGACTCAGTCAGTGGCTAGCTGAATATAGAGAACATTGGTGACATCTTAGTGATTGGAGCTCACCCAGATCCAGCACTCAGCTGACCCAGCCCTGGACCCTTGGCTTGCTTATCTATTACAGGTAGCATAGTGTAGAGCCTGGTGGGGAGGGGGTTCCTAGAGCACAGAACATCACTGCACAGGGAGGGCTGGTTTCTGAGAAAGATACTTGAAGATATTAGACCTCAGGGCTACACAACACTTGGTTGCTGCATACACCACACTACAAGCTTGGATACCGTCTCACCCATCTGATGTCCTGTGGAGAGCTCAGCCCTAAACCTAGCCCTGGCAAAGGCATCCATAGCTGATGAGTGATACATGCGCATGGATTTTTGCCCACCGTGTTCCAGTGTCACGGGACATGGTGCTGGCCTCCCCTATGGTTAGGCAGGACTCATGGTCAGGCGGGCCCTTTGGGTGTGTTGACCATTCAGAATTGTCCTTGCTCTGTCCACCAGTCCCCTGAGGCTTCGCATCTCCTCCCCCCCCCCCCCCCCCCCCCCGCCACCAGCGCGGGCGCACTGAACCCAACCTGGCCTTATATGGCCACATTCGGTGTTGGGCGGCGGGCGGCGGCCCAGGTGGGCCTTATGCCACTATAACCCCCCCCCTTCTGCTTGGGGACTGGCTGGCCGGAGGGTGGGGGCTGTTCAGGCACAGCTGGGCTGGACAGTGTCCTGGGCATGTAGGCACTTGGGCCATGCTGAGTGAGTCGTCTTTTCACGCCCTCCCCCCCCAACCGGTGGTCCAGTCTTTGATTACTCTTTTATCTGTTTGGATAACTCCCATCCCAGCACCTGCCTCTTCTTTGCTCAGTCAGGGAGGCTCTGAAGGCCTCTCCTCTGTTATGATCACTGGCTGGACCTTCAGACTGATTGATGGGTCGCGGTGAGCAAGCAGCACCCTACCTTTTTGCTGATGGCCCTAGAGAGGCCACCACTTTTACCTTGTCTCCCGTGGCAACAACCTTTGGACTGAGCCTTATACCCTGACTGTGCTAGCGAAGGGCCTTGGCCAGCACTAGGGAACTGGAAAAAGCTGTCTTCCAAGGGCCCTGTGGTTGGGGTGGAAGGATGGTGTTTCCTGAACTATGCTGACTTCTTCCTTCAGGCACAATCTGGACTGGAGGGGCAAAGTTATTCCAAATGCATTTCTTTTCCCGTGGTTCTTCCCTGAGTAGGCCCAATTCTGTCTTGAGTTGGGCCAGAGAACTGCATGTAGAGTTTGGGCTGTTTTGAAAGCCATTTCCCTGGGGTGTCACAGCTATTGGAATCTGTACATCTCTAGATTCAGATCATATTTTAAAAGTTACCCTTTGCCCAAAGTTTCACAATGTTGGTCAGTTTGCCTTAGAATATTTCCCCCCAAACTTGAAGAAAGATAAGTTTTGGCTTATTACTCTCTTATATTTCTCACAGTGAGAATGTAAGTTTCAGAAGAGAATATCATTCTCAAAGATAAGTCTGCAAGTGTGTTGGGCTTTCTGAGAAATGCCGCCTCTGACCTTTTATAAGGATGGTTCCAGGATCAGTCTCTGAGCATCCAGCACAGGTTTCTCCCTGTCTTTTGGGCCCTTATGTTTAGAGTGAGCTTACCCTGGTTGACTGTTAGGGCGCTTGCCGTGGTGTCCCATGCAGCAGGGACAGCTTAGTTTCAGCCATTTGCCCAGAGCACTGTGTTGTAGAGGAGAAGGGTGTGTGATGCTGTGAGAGCTGATGGCTGGCCATCTGTATGGAGCTGACTGGCTTTTAACCAGGCTGTAGGAGGCCTCTTTTCTTCACAGGCTGTGGCTGATCAGAGTGTGGCTGGAGAGAGGTAGATGTGCAGGAGCCAGGCCTAGCCCCTGTGAGGTAGGGATGTGGGCCAGCCTCCCATTCACATCTGGGGCCCTATTCCTGGAAGGGAAAATAAATCACTGTCCCCCTGGGGGTGGGGAGGGAGCTGTGAACAAAGTCGCCTTTGGCTAGGCCTGGAAATACCGACCACAGGCTCCTTTATCCTTTGTGCGGGATCAATGGGCCTCTAGGCTCTCAGAGTTGCCTTTCACTCGGCCTGCCCTGTACTGTGGCCCTTACTAGGGAAATGTTGGTTTTTCCCCAGCTGAGGCCTCTGGTCTCTGGCTTTCCTGGCCTTGGCTCAGTCTTTGCTGGTAGTGCCGGGGGCAGTTGGCTGTGGCCCAACAGCCCTGCTCCCCCTACTGGCCACCTGCCCTCTGTATAGCTAGGGCCTGATGCTTGGCCCATGGTGTCCTTTTCTCTATCATTTTGCCTTAATGTGGTGACTCCAGAATGCATAGGGTTTAACGTGTGTCTAAGCCTCTGTTCCCATACTTCATTGACACTCTCCTCTACTTGCTACCTACTCTTCTGTCCAGTACTCCTGCCTACATCTCAAGGAGGAGGAGATCAGGGGTTCCTGGAAATGGGGTAATGGGGCTAGATCCTCAGACTGGGATGCAGACAGAATAGGTTTATGGGGGTGTGGGCTGAGTAGGCCTAGGAGAGGTAGAAACAAGGTGCATGCCATTGGGCAGCTGTTAGAAGCAAGAGCTTCCCACTGAGCAGGAAGCACAACCCCTCTTTCCACCAGGAGTTTATTTCCTGAGAGATTTATATGAGTTGCCAAGGGCCTGGAGAGCTAGTTGGTAGTGCCTCCAGTAGTGAGTGGGAACAGAGCCATCTGCTCTGACTCAGGTGTGGGGCTGGACAGCGGGGGGGGGGGGGGAAGGTTCCAGCCCTTGATGACAGTCCGGGGTACCCCTCAGGGAACTTGGGTTTTGTGTCCAGGGCTGCCAGCCCAGAGCCTTCTACTCCTTGCAGCCTACTTTTTAGCTTCTGGTGATAGCAGTATGATTTGGGCTGAGGCTCTGTGCCACACATTGCTACAGGCAACTGGGCCCCCTGGGGAGCCCTCAACTCTATCCCTAAGAAATCTCTGTGTCAGCAGTGTTGTGTACTTTTGGATGGGTTTGCCCAGACTATGTGGTTTAGGCTGTTCCAACATCCCTTCAGTCTTTGTAGGGGCTAGGTGGCATGCTGCCTTGACCCCTGACCTCTGCCTCGGGAGCTTTGGGTTCAGGAAGTAGACTTATTTACAGTTTTTGATGAGGTATCAGGGGGCTGGATGTCCAGGTGAGCCCCGCCCCCCAGTGGATCCTAAGGCAGTTATCTTCTATGGATGGTGTGTATGTGGCTGCTATAGGGTGGTGGTCTTAACTGATGATACCCATGCTACTGTATGTGGTCTTGGTGGGTCAGAGAGTGTCTAGGAACTAGCAGTGTGCAGATGTGGCAGCTGAGATATTCCAGAAAGAGGTGCAGACCTAGGGGACCAGGCAGTACCTCCAGAGAACCCTTTTCCCCACATTAACTGGCTTGCCTAATTGCCACTGCTGGGCAAAAGGCAAGCTAGCTTCACTAACTAGCTTGTTGAAGCATAATGTCTTCTTGGGGTGCCTAGATGGCTGGTTCCTAGGATAGCCACCTGCCTGGATCCTGCTAATGTGGCTGTAGAGCCTATGGTTCTGGTCCTTGGGTACCCTCAGTTTGTTGCCAAGCCTTGGATTTTCACAGCACTGGACCTGTGTGTCCTTGTCCATGCAGTTATGGACCTTCAAGGATCTTGGCCTCAAGACAATGTAGAACCTGCCCCTGGACCCTGAATGGGCAGCTGGGCCTTGTGACTGTCACCTGTGCTCTTTCTCTGAGGGGCATCTCTGCTATTTCCTGGGCTTTGGTCTCCTAGCATTGCTAGAGAACTGTCTCTGGATTTCTCACCTGTCCTGTCCTGGGGCTCCAACTGTGAGTATTGTGGGATATTTGTTCTCACAGCCAGGGACCAGGGCAGTTCCTTGGTGGGGGCATGTCATACCAGTCATAGTAAGCTCTTTACTCGGTAGGACCCCACCTGGGTTGGGTCTTACTATAACCCTACAGGGTCTTGGAGCAAGGTGTCTAGAGGGCCAGATGAGTCCACTCCATTCCTTTGAGGTTGAGGCTCATCATACTATCCTCTGAGTCTCCTACTCAACCACTTTGCATCTCCAGGAGGAGATTAGCTGAGCTAGCTGACCCAACCCCATAGCCAAGCTCACTGCCTGGCCAGAGAATTCCTTTCAGGCCGGAAATTCCTAGGGCCATGAAGGGCTCTCCAGGGCCAAGCTAGGCCTGAGCTGGCCAGGTGGTTCTCACACGTCACACTCTTACTTTGTCCAGGGTCTGTTGCTAACTGGTGCCTAGACTAGCCCTTTGAGTAGAGCAGTTCAGGTCAGCAGGCCTGGAACCCCAGTTTTCAGCTGTGCCTGTTCTACTTCCCAGGCTCCAGGCTGGACCTTTTGGGCATTTTCCCTTCTGGTCCCCAGCCTGGCATCTAGACCTGACAGTGGCCACCACATTCTCTGGGCAAGAACTTCTGCACAGACCGTGCCTCTTTCAGAAGATCCTCATGCCGTCCCCTCTTGGATCAATGTTTAGTTTGACTTGGCTGGAGCTGTATGGGTTTTTCAGAGGTATGGGCATTGCTGCCCTGGTTGTAGAGTTACGGAGAGACCAAAAGCTGGTTTAGCTTCCTCCATGACCTGGGGCCTTCAAGTTGTGAACAGATCCCCTGACTCCAATGTTTGGTCTCTGTTTCCTATCAGAGGAGCAAGGCCAAATCCACCTTCAATTTACTTGTGCTCACTTGCCTCCAACCACCAAGATCCAGTCTGTTTTGGCCTTTCTTCGATCCTTTGGATTCCTGAAAGAGCCAGCCTGGGTGGGTTGGTCAGTCAAGCTCTGTTGGAAGTTCAGTCATGGCCATTAGGCCCCAGCCTCTACCCATAACTGACTCCCCCGCAACTATCCTCAAGCAGAGTGTGGGGAAGTGATGCCCCCATTGCCCCTGAGCTTCAAGTCCTTAGTTTCCTCACTGACTGAATAGGGTGGATGGCTGTCCAGGTAGAACAAAGGGGGCTGTGTTTCCTGAGTTAAATATAGATTCAAGGTAGCCATATCATGGCCCAAATTCCCAGAATTCTAGTGGCTGGACTTTATCCTGAGGGCAGGGTCCTTATGTGGGTCTCTGTAACAAGCCTGGGAGCCCAACCTCACAGTAGGGTACAGTGGAACCTAGGTGGGGGCAGGGCTAGCAGGGTACTGTTTGCTTTAGGATAAGGCCGGCTCCTCCAGCCAGCCTGTCGCCAGCCTGTCCCCCAGCAGTATGTGCAGGCAGGCCCCAAGGGCCAAGCTTCCGGCCATCTGGTGATCACTTAAGCCCTGTCCCTCAGCAGTGGTCATGGCAGGGCTCCTGCCTCTGGGTACCCCTTTTTCTAGGCTTTGCTTCTTCTGTCTGAGGCTAGGAGGGGGGAAGGCACAGTGAGGCTTGGTTTCTCTGGAGGTCTTCCTATGTGGTGTAGGGTGATAGATTAGCCTGGTCATTGGGCATTCCCCAGGTATGCCTCCTAACACCCACAGGCAGCTGAACATATGTGTATATGCTTGCATATATGGGTCTATCTGGGCGATCCCGGATACCAGGCTGGTTGGGACCATGAAACCAGGCAGGTCTTTGGCCAGTTTCTCATTGACCTGACGTGTGGGAGGCACTGTGGATGGTGGGATTTCAGACAGTGACATCTGGTGGGAATGGGGCTGAGATCCAAGAAGACCTATGTGCCCAGCAGCCTCTAACACTCTAAGCTGGATGCAGGAGGAGAGCCTTGAGACAGCTATACTTGCATTGCCCTACTGCCTTAGGTGGTCTGTGGACAGCACAGGTTATGGGAGAGGTGGGCTGACAGCCATCTTTTCCTTTCCAGAGGCAGCCATGAAGGAAGGTGAGGAAGAGGGCTGGTGTTGAGATCTCAGTTGGTAGCAACTTCAGGCCCAGGGCAGGGATGAGGAGAACTGAGTGGAAGGGGAGATGGAACTTGGAGAAGAGGGTCTCAGAAAAATTGGGAAGGGTTTGTGACATGTGGATGTAAGTGAAAGCAGAGGTGTGGGAGGGCATTCCTCCATGGCTCCTTACCCCACTGAGCAGGAATTTGGCCTTGGAGTTTCCCTGGGAGACCTGGTCCCTTCCCCTTGGGCTGACTATTCTTCTGCCTCCTTAGAACCCACCCTTAGTACTTCAGGATGGGCCCTGAGAGGTAGGTGCACCATAGGATGTTGGAAAGCTGCTTCTGGGAGTCTGAAGACATCCCCAGAAGCTCGTCTGGGCTGAAGGGGGCCACATAGCTAGGGCAGCTGCATGCTGAGGAAGTACCCCATGCCCTGTGCTGCATCATTGCTGAGCTTTTACAGACTGCCTGTTGGCACCATTGTGCTCAGCTGACCTTGTGTTCTCTGCCCAGGACCGTCCTTGCTAGAACTGGTTGATGTGCAGGGTAGATGCCTCTCACTAACAGAGTAGAGATGTGACATGAGGGTGGGCTGGGGACTGTGGATGCCTCTCTTTATTCAGAGGTGACACTGGAGCAGTTCCCGCTAGCTCATCCTCTGTCGTGAGAGCACTTTTCCTGCAGCCCCACACCTGGCACCTATGGGCTCTGTGCACTCTGCACTCATCCTTCCAGCCAGGTGGTCTCTTCTGCCTGCTACACCCAGTTACACTCCTGTCCCTGCACTACAACCCAGAGATACTCTGATAGTTGGGGCTGAGGAGAAGGATGCTTGGTGTGGGTTGGTGAGGTTGAGAATGTGTTTCTGGTGACTAGAGTTGTGGGTCCCAGGGATTGGCCTTTTCTAGGATGATGGTCTTGACTTAGGGAACTTGCACCTCTACTATGGGTCTCTCCTGTGAATATCCTGTTGGGAGTTGTCTCTGAAGGCCAGACTACTTCCCAGGTATGACCTAGGGGCCATCACACACATGGACAAAACCCACTGGGTTCTTCTTTATGAAGTAGGTTCCCTGAATGGAATCCAGGTAAGGTACTGAGTGCCTGTGCCCAGCCCTTGCTTACCCTGTGTATCCCAGGCAACCCTCTAAGCAGACTGTCCATGAATTAGATACAGAGCACAGAAGCAGGACAACCAGTTCATACATGGTGCACACTCATGTGTCCCTCACTCGTGAGCATATGAGTGCTATTTATTCTGGGTAGCTGCTCCTGCTGACCCATTTCCATCTGAGTTAGGTTTAAGGTGGCTGTCCTTTGCACAATGTGCCGCAGGAACATAAGATAGCTTATGAAGCTGTGTGTGCAGAAAAAGAAACTAGCCAAAAGCCCATCCTGCTGTCCTGTTCCTGTGGTTCCCTCCTTTCTGACAATGGAACATGTAGTTCTCTCTGGTGAGACAAAGGGATGGCCTTGTTTTCTTGATTTGAAGTTTTGAAAGTATTATTGACTTAGGCAGTGTCCTGAGTGCTCTGGCCTCTCCATCTCACTTCTCGGGGAGGCTGCCTGCTATGATGGTGCACTAGCAAGGTGCTTGGGACTGACACAGTGGGGTATGTTGGGCATGGACTACTGTGGTTGGACAAAAGACTTCCTTAGTAGGATTCAGGTGGGATTCCTAGCACGTGTGTCAAGCCTTTGCTCCCCTCATGTGTTTCCCCAACCAAGCTCTCTAACTCCTGCAGGACCCCCAAGAATGGCAGACAAGGTGGTCCCACGGCAGGTGGCCCGCCTGGGCCGCACTGTTCGGCTGCAGTGCCCAGTGGAGGGGGACCCACCACCCTTGACCATGTGGACCAAAGATGGCCGCACAATCCACAGTGGCTGGAGTCGCTTCCGTGTGCTGCCCCAAGGGCTGAAGGTGAAGGAGGTGGAGGCCGAGGATGCGGGTGTTTATGTGTGCAAGGCCACCAACGGCTTTGGCAGTCTCAGCGTCAACTACACTCTCATCATTATGGGTCAGTTGGTGCGCGAGTCAGAGGTTATAGTGGGACCACTACTGGCTGAGCACAAGGTGTACAGCAGACACACCTGGATTCTTCCATCCTGTTTGTTCAGCCTGCACCAAATCCACCTAGACATAGACAGGACCCAGGAGGTGCTCCCTATCCCCATTCCCAGCCTGGGCCCTAGGGCAGCCTAGGCCTCCTGCCTTAGGCTTTTCCTTCCAGGTGGCAGAAATGGATAGGGTGTGGGGAGGGGAGGCTCAGGCAGTGGTTCCACTCAAGAGCTGCTGGGTGGGGTAGGGTGGAGTGGGCTGAGGACTTGGCAGGGCAAGCCTTGGCAGCCATGACTTTGAGGCTCAGATTTCAGAGTTCAGAGGGGCCGCAAACAGTGAATGGCCTCTGTTCTCTTCTGTCCTTGGTGCCCGGTCAGTAGGGAATGGGCAGGTGTCTTTGGTGACACACCCTTCATACATGGGTAGCAGGCATTGCCCACCTTCTTCACTGGGCTCCCTAGTGTGTGGCTCTGGGCCAGGATGACTCTCCTACTGTGGAGGTCTAAGGTAAGCCTGGGACAGCCTTGTCCTTGGTCCCACGCTGTATGGAAGAGGCGGCTGTCATAGAGCAGCAAGGGGACATTCCTTATCACACCCTGCCCCCCCCCCCACATCGCTGCCTAGTACAGGCCCCAAGGCCTTCTCAGGGTTTGGAATGGGAATATTGCGGCTGTCCACCCTCCCTACCCCCATCCTTTCAAAGAGGATGATGACCAGGCGGTATGTAAGCCATGTCTCTGCACCAAGCACTCGGCCCCTTGATGTGGGCTAGGGTTACTGCAGCTGCTGGCTGGGCCTGGCCCCCTCCTCCCAGGCCCTGCAGACCCCCCGGAGCCAGGGTGGGGGGCGGGTCTCTAGTCCCACCATGCCTATCAGGGTCACCTGCACCCAGGGAGGGGGCTGGCAGGCAGCCATGGCCCAGCTGTCCCTGAATCCTGACATGTGGGTGTGTCCATGGCCTTTGCTTGGGTTCTAGGGCTGTCTCAGCCTAGGCCATGCTGGGCACTGGTGAGGGACTCCCCTGTACGCCTGACGTGGCTTCCTTATGACATGTTTCTCAACAGATGATGTCAGTCCAAGGAAGGAGAGCCCTGGGCCAGGTGGCTCTTCTGGGGGCCAGGAGGATCCAGCCAGCCATCAGTGGGGTATGTATGGGGTAGGGAGATTCTGTGTGTTTGGAATAGGAAAGTGACCATTCTCCTGGCATCCTCACATACTCTTTCCCACTGACCTTGATGCTGCCCTGCCCCACAGCACGGCCTCGCTTCACGCAGCCCTCCAAGATGAGGCGCCGAGTGATTGCAAGGCCTGTAGGTAGCTCTGTGCGGCTCAAGTGTGTGGCCAGTGGGCACCCACGGCCAGACATCATGTGGATGAAGGATGACCAGACCTTGACACGCCCAGAGGCCAGTGAACACAGGAAGAAGAAGTGGACGCTGAGCTTGAAGAACCTGAGGCCTGAAGACAGTGGCAAGTACACGTGCCGTGTATCCAACCGGGCAGGTGCCATCAATGCCACCTACAAAGTGGATGTAATCCGTGAGTGGTGGGTCTGGGGTAGGATGAGGGCCTGTGGTGCCTAGAACTCCGCTGACATGTTTGTTTGTCCCTGCCATAGAGCGGACCCGCTCCAAACCTGTGCTCACAGGGACGCACCCTGTGAACACGACAGTGGACTTTGGTGGGACAACATCTTTCCAGTGCAAAGTTCGCAGTGATGTGAAGCCTGTGATCCAGTGGCTGAAGCGGGTGGAGTACGGCTCCGAGGGCCGCCACAACTCCACTATTGATGTCGGTGGCCAGAAGTTTGTGGTGTTGCCCACTGGTGACGTGTGGTCACGGCCTGATGGCTCCTACCTCAACAAACTGCTCATCTCTCGGGCCCGCCAGGATGATGCTGGCATGTACATCTGCCTGGGTGCGAACACCATGGGCTACAGCTTCCGTAGCGCCTTCCTCACTGTGTTACCAGGTGTGTGTCACTGGTCTGGGCTGTCCTTTCCCCTTCCCTGTGGGAGTCCAGGGGCTATCCGTGTAGTTCAAACTTGGGCTGGTTGTCTCATTAGTGTAATGACATTCCCTTCCCTACTCCTCTCCTTGATCTCTCTTGCAGACCCCAAACCTCCAGGGCCTCCTGTGGCTCCTTCATCCTCAACCACAAGCCTTCCTTGGCCTGTGGTGATCGGTATCCCGGCTGGTGCTGTTTTTATCCTGGGTACTGTGCTGCTCTGGCTTTGCCAGGCCAAGAAGAAGCCATGTGCTCCTGCATCTACGCTCCCTCTGCCTGGTCATCGTCCCCCAGGGACGTCCCGAGACCGCAGTGGGGACAAAGACTTGTCCTCCTTAGCTGTGGGCCTGTGTGAGGAACATGGATCCACCGTGGCTCCCCAGCACATCCTGGCCTCTGGCTCAACTGCCGGCCCCAAGCTGTACTCCAAGCTGTACACAGATGTGCACACACATACGCACACACACACATGTACACACACTCTCTCATGTGGAGGGCAGGGTTCACCAGCACCAGCATGTCCACTATCAGTGCTAAATGCAGCAAATCTCCAAGCATTGTGCCCTGAGGTAGGCATATGGGGGCCAAGGCAACAGGTTGGGAGGATTGAAAGCAATGGAGGAAGAGTATCCTAGGACCCTGTATTTGGCACTCATGAATTTGGCCAAATAGATGTATGTACTGCCAAATGAACGTATACGCAGACAGCCAAACCCACAAACAGAATTTACAAATGCAAATGTGTGTTCGTTCGCACGCACGACCTGAGAAGCCTTCAGGAGGATTTGTCGTGTGACTTTGCAGTGTCATGTAGCGATGGCTAGTTGAAGGAATCTCCTCAAGTCTTAGTGGTCACGGCCACTCCCCCACCCCTGCCCACCTGTGTCCCTGCCTGGCCATATATGCTGGGTGTCCAGGAGTCTACCAGCCACCTGGATTTGGTGAGCAGTGCGACTGTGCCTGGAGGTTTGAGCCACCCTCCCCTTGCTAGAGAGAAGGGTCTCAATATTTATATTTAAGAAGTAAAATAATATTAATAATGATGTAAGGAGGGCTGGGACACAGGAACTCTGGCCTACCCTGGGGCCCAGGACCTGCCTGACCTTGTGGTTACATTGGGTATCCTCACGTCCATGGCTACCTGGCCTCTGTAATTTTATATAGAGTTTGGGCTGAAGCCTCGTATATTTAATTTATTTTGTTAAACAAGAAAGTGCCTCCTTTTTCTCATTCTGGTGTTTTTACCTGGGGTTGGTCTATGTGTTTTGCCAGCAATCATGTACATATGCTCACTTTGGTGTCTACTTACATATCTTCACTGGTGTGCACGTGCACAAACGTGTTAGCTTGCATGTATTCACATGCTGATGCTGTGTTTGTGTGTCTTCCCTGTAGGGAAGCTCCTACTTTGCCTTTCTCAGGCCCAGGCTTGGGATTTCCCAGGGTTTGTCTTCTGTGGGACCTTGGATTTCTGAGCCTCGTGGTGTACCAAGAGTGGCTGCAGCAGGTGGCGTGAAGTGAGTCCTGCTCAGAGTGGCGATCTACACATCTGGCTGAGTGCTATCACCTCTGTTCTGTGCATGCCCTTGCCCTTAGTGGGGAACCTACTTTTTGTTGTTCTATTTTCTGTGACCTTAGCAGGAAAGCTGCTTAGAGCTGGGGTAGGGCCAGGCCCAGATCACAGCAACTTCTGTTCTTGGGACTCCAGTTGAGTGACCTCCCAGGTTCTCCTGTGGTGATATGTACGGCAGTTCTTTTTTGTTGTTTTTTTCGAGACTGGGTTTCTCCTCTCTGTTATAGCTCTGGCTATCCTGGAACTTGCTTTGTAGATTAGGTTGTCCTCAGACTCACAAAGATCCTACTGCCTCCCAAGTGCTGGGATTAAAGGCATGCACTACCATACCCAGTGGCAGCTGTTCTTTAAGTCAGGAAAACAGAGGCTCTGATTCACCTAGTCATTTTGGAAGCTGGGATGTCTGTCTATCCCAGGTTCAAAGCTCCCTAAAGCACAGAGGACTGGGCATATATCTCAGTAGTAGAGTGCTTGTCTAATACGTGGGAAGTCAGGTTAGTCTGTAGTATCATGCACTCTCACATGAAGATCCTGCATGCACAAACCAGCAATATACCGGTAAAAGGTTCTTGCTATGGTTCTAAGAGCTTCTCCCTGAGAGTAGTCACCTTTCCTAGCCTCTATAGATAACAAGTGACTCCTTAGTTTCACCTAGGAATCTTTCCATGTGGACCCCTCAGGAGTAGTGTTAATTACTCTGGACATTTCTTGTAGGACCCCTCATATAGGATAACTCCTGGCCTTTGACCTCAGAGGGTAGCTGTACTGGCGTGGACCTGCCTGGTAATGATGGCCATCTCTGACTGCCAGATGCTGGGAAGGCCCAGATGCATGTTCAGGGCACCTGGGGCTCCAAGTCTATAGCTGGTGATAGACAGATGTTCCCTAGACAGGACGGCTCCGCACTTGGTCTAGTTTGTCTGAAGTATGGAAGGGTTGGGAAGGGGGAGAACTCAGGCAGTGGGCCATCTGTGCCATACAGATGCACTGCTCCAGAGAACAGGTAGAGAGGAGGCACCCTGAGGGAGAAGAGACCAAGATCTTGAGCCCTTATCCTTGGCCTAGGGTCAGGAACCAACCAATGAGGAGTGAGAGCACCCTCTCACCCTGGCTGCCTCATAGGCAAGGTCTTCCTGGGGAGAGCAGGTGGTGAGTGATAGCCTGGGAAAGGGCTCCAAGGTAGATAAGACAACCTACCCTGCCCCCAACAGTGTTCCAGGATACCCCTAACTGATGGCCCTGTAATTCAGAGCTTCTTGTCTACTGCAGACCTATGTGGCTGTCTTGGCTCCCATGCAGCACCTGTGAGCCCATGTCCCCAGCCCCAAGGCCTTGCTGTTCCTGTTCCATCCCAGCTCAGCTCTGGCAAAACTTCATGTGGATGCAGTTGGCTCATCCCTGTAGAGGTGCATGCTCTTTACTCCACTCTGTGCCCCATTTGTTTTAACATTTTCAGAGAGGAGCTCATTGTCTTGCCCACGTGTCCAGGGGGCTGCTGTGCCGCACGGGTGGGACTAAATGGCGTATGTGCCTCTGAGGGCAGCTGCTAGTGTCCAAAAGATGGTGCTTTAGGTCTTGGCCATACCTCTTCCCAGGGCCTGTGTTACCTAGACTCTTCCTACTGCCTAGGTTTAGAGGGAATGGATATGTGTTGAGTATGGTGTACTGCTGAAAGCTGGGGGCAAAATCCTTGTGGAAATGATAGACTGTGGGTCTTGGAAGAAGGGAGGAGCCTGAAATAGCTCTCCCCGACCTGCTGAAACCCCTCACGTGGACAAGTGCACATGTCCCTAGCTTTCCCTACTTAGAGGTCAAGAGGGGATACTGCTGTCCTTGGGTTGACCCACAGGCCAGGACAGGCACAGTGACTTCTGATTAGAAGCTGTGTAGGAGGAGACTCAGTGTCCTGGTTGAGGCTCAGTGAGTGGTGAGTGCGTGATGGATGCTGTAGGGAGCCATGCCTGAGCCTTCACCTCACCCATCTAGGCAGTGATAAGCTGGTTCACTGGGAAAGTCGGCACACTTGAAAGGTTGGCCCAGACTGACACCCTTGGGTGTGACACCCCTCCCTCCTTCAGCTTCAAAGGATGTCCATGAGCTGTCCTGCAGCTGTCCCTGGGGGCAGGGAGGGGCTAAGGCTAATGCCCAGGGTAGCTTGGTAGTACAAAGGAGAGGGACACGGGCTGCCCCACCCTGCAGTCAGAGGACCTGGCTAGAGATCAGAGCCTTGTTCCAGGACTGGGACATGGCCACAAAGGACCTGTGACATAGAAGGGAGGCAGAGGGTAGAGATACCTCCACAGCACAGACTCAGCCAGGATACCAGGCAGAGTGCAGAAGAGTTGCCCTGATCTCTCAGACATCACAAGGCTGGGCCATATGTAGCCAGGCTGGTCTTCAGGCATCAGAAATAGTGTGGTGACCTGGGCTGTAGGGGTGTGGGGCACAGCTCCCCCCACAGCTGATGGTAACATACCATGAAAAGTGCTTCTTGTATCCTAGTAGAATAAGGGTCTCAGCCCAACTTTGTGGTGCAGAACTGTGGTTATTAAGGCTCGGAGGGCTTGGCAGAACACTTCTGAGATTTGTTTGTAGGGGGCTGGGATGCAGGGTGGCAGCCAGAGTCTCTCTCAGCTACCTGAAGACACAGGTGTGTTTCTGTAGCACTCTGCAGCCCCAGAGCTGATGGCTTATATTGTGGGCTCACAAGTCTCTTTCTGAGGAGATTTTTGCAAAGGCATTCTTGCCTCAGGGGCTAACCAAGTACCTGACTGATCATTTGATTGCTCTGTTGCCTAAGCCAGCATCCAGGTACCCTGTGTTGAGCTTGGGCAGGATAGCCATCCTTGGTGGTCAGGGTTCCTCAGAAAAAGAGTGGGAGGTCCCTGAGAGGGACTACTGTGACAGCAACTCCAGCCTGCATAGGAGCCCCCTTGATCTAAATAGAAGGGGTCTCCAGTAGAGCTGTAGCTGGGGTCTGTGAAGCAGAAGTGGATGCTAATCCCAGTTCTGTACCCTTTGACTAGCCTGAGACCTAGGCTGTACATTGTACAATTCCCACTTGGAGATAAGTGTCCCTTCACTGGGGCATCCTGGTAAGCCTGCAGATCACCCCGAGGGCTCTCAAGAACCATTGAAACACGGCCAAAACCCATGTGGAACCTTGTATGGCCTCACCTCATCCCATGGTGGGCTAAAGCTCTCTTCCTGTTCCATATGTGGACCAAACCCCAGTTCTTCATCCTTCCCACCAGTGTTTACCCAAGCAAGGTCGCCTGACCTTGCTTAGGTTCTCAGTTGTCCTGTCTCTTTGCCTTCTCTGGTCGCTGTAAATCACTGGCTTTTCATAGGGGTCCGGTTCCATGGGGCTCCCCCAACATGGTCCCACCCACCAGGGCTCAGGTGGCCGTCCATGTCCTCCCATCATGCCCCATCTGGTGTATCAAAAGCCTCCATGAGCCTCCTTCATCCTCACCTGGGCCCAGAGCCTCTCTGGCCAGCTGATGAGGAGAGGAGAAACCTGGTACTCATGAAACCCACCAAAAGTAGCAGACTACTGCTTGCCTCCCAGGCATTGTTGGGTGGTGGACTCGTCAGGTAACTCTCTCTATACCTGAATTGGAGGCTGCCTGTGCTTGATGTCCAGGGTTACTTCTCTGGCCCCATAATTCTCAGCTAGGACCAGGCCCAGGGGCCTAAGGTAAGGTAAAGAGAGTACCCTGTGCCCACTAGGAATTGGGGTTCCAAAGGTCCTCTGAAGACTGGGAGTTGTGGAACCCTAGTTCTTCCTGGGACCTTACTGATAAGAGGGCTGAGCAAGTTCCTGATGGTTTTTGTTGTTGTTGTTGTCAATGGAAAGCCTTCAGGAGGCTCCTGACCAGACGACTTAACACCTCCTCATGGTGCACACAGGCAACTTTACCCTGTGACCTTTTAGACTGCCTACAGTCCCAGTGCTGCTGGGTTTGGATACTGGCCCTGTCACTTGCCTAGAGGATGGGAGAGGGCCCTCGAGGCCCCAGGCGGCCCAGGAATGTAGGATGGGCACTGGGAGAGACATAGGCAGGTGATCCTGTTCTCTATTGGATGAGCCAACCATTTTCTTCAGGCAAGGCGTTTCCTTTAGAGATCTCTACTCTGGAGTTTGTCTGGTGTGGAACAAGGTAGCACATTACACTAGGCTCAGAGGCCAGCACAGAAGCCTAAGAATTGTAGCCCTGGGTGATCCAGGATCCCCTGTGTGTTGAGAACACTCTGATCTGCAGTTAGAGCTCCTGTCCCACCCCCATAGCTCCTCCCCTTGCTGCTCATCTCCGGGGAGACTGACAGATGACCCCATCAACTGCCTTAATCTGCCCAGGTGAACACTGGGTGAGCTTTTGGTGGGAAAAGTAAGATGACCACCAGTATCTCCATGTTTCCCTGCCTAGGGAGGCCTAATATCCAGAAATGAGATCTCAGCCTAGGCCAGCAGTCGCCTTAAGTATGAGTAGTGAGAGGGGCCTGAGGCTCTCATGTCCCAAAGCAGCTGCCCCCATAGCTCCCACTCTTTGCTGCAGCAGCCCTCAGGCATGTGGCCTTGGGCCATCAGGTGGTGACAGCTGCCAACAGCTGGCAAAAGAGGCAGTAGGACGTCTGAGTTTTAGGGCTGTGTTCTGGCTGGGCTGGAGCTCCCTTCAGCTGCATGGGAGCTAGTGAATTACATGCAGGGACTTGAATATCTCTGAAACATTTCTCCCTCCCCATACAAGGTTAGCATATAGAGCTTCTGCTAACAGGGCCCATAAGGAAAATCGTAGCAGCAGTGCTAGGGTTGAGGACTTCGTGAGGCTCATCTGTGTCCAGGGTCTGAAGATCTTGGGACTGTCAGAGAGCCAGCTAAAGAATCACAGACAGAAAGCTGGAGTTCTGGGACATTGTGGAATTACCAGGCAGGTCTCTGTGAGACTGGGGAGGTAGAGGGAGAGTACCTGGGTGGTTGTCCAAGGAACTCATTTTTCTGGGGACATAGGCTCCTGTCTCTCTACTCCCACGAACCCCTCTCCAGGTTATCTTAGCAGCCAGTTCAAGGAACCCTTATCCCGCTCCTTTCCAAGGTCCTCCAACTTTCTTAGCAAAGAGTGGAGGGCTGTATGTCCAGGGGGACAACCTGGCTTTAGTGGGGGATCCAGTGATCCTGCTGGGCAGGTTTTTTTAAGGCTAGAGGCCAGCCTTCATGAGAACCCAGGCCACATAGGGTCCAATATCTGACCCTTCAGTGAGGTTATGTGCAATCATGAACCTGGGATTTGTCTGCTGTTCTGAAGCCTGGGCATGATCTCAGCTCTGACCCTCCAACAGGTGGCTCGAGGGGGCATGGCTTCTAGAACCCCATTGTTCTTGGTCTGGATTTGCTAGTGCCCAGGGCAAGCACTCCTGACTGGGTGCACGGACCAGGTTCTCTGGGACTAGGGAGACCCTCTACTGTGAAACCCCAGGAAGCCACCCAGTATCTCAATGCACTCTTAATAGGACAGAAGCTGGCAGAAGCCAGCGGTGGACACACAGAGGGAACACACAGACCTGCTTAAGAGAAGTTCCTTGTCCATTTACAGCTTTTTCTTCTACCTTTCCCTCTTTCTCCCAAAAGCTCTCCTTCATTTCTCCTTTTGGAACTTCTCCAAGACGGTCGGCACCCGCCTCACTCAGGCTACAAAAACCCTCTTACAGAAGTAACCAAAGTAACAACAGTCGAGCAAGAGCAGCCACAGGAGGGTCAGTGCTCAAGGCACAGGTGGTGGGAACATGACTCCAAGGTTGACCCTCAGGTAAGGCCTAGATCCTCCAAAGGTCAGAAGTGAGCATCAAATTAGGACCCTACCACCGTGGTGCATGTGCCTATGACATTGGAGCTCCTGCTTCCTGGTATGGGGCTGGGTGTACTGAACCCAACCCTATACCTGGACACAGACAGACCGGGTCGCTCACAGGAGCTTTTTGCTGCTACTTTCCCCAATCTCTGTGCAGCCATTCCTATTCCCAATTCAGATACATCCCCAAGTTATTCTCTACCCAGCAAGTGGCTGAACTGGGGACTTATTGGAGTAAGAGGAGGCCTCTGCATCATGAATTCTAGACCCACACTGACTGGGTGTGTGGTGGGATCATTTGTGTAGCTGTGGGTACTTTGCCCCACTGGGAGGAAAGACTTGGCCTTGTTTGGCTCTGCAGAGTCTCCCAGGGCCAACACTGAGCACAGGGCACTCCCAAATCCTCATGCCAGGGATCTCTGGCTGTGAAGTAGAGGTTCTTGCTCCTGATTCAGCAGGGTAGAAGGGCTGGGGGAAGATTGCAGGATATAGAGGGTCCCAGTGAATTGGGGGCTGGGCTAGTTGTCATTGGCATAGGTGGGGACAGAAAGTTGATGTACAGGGGTAGACACTGGAAAGGCTAGGCAACCCAACCACTATCTTGGACTTCTGGAGGTGCTTGGGGCTGGTGTTTCCTGAAGCCCTGTTTTTGGAGCCCACAAGAATTGACCAGGGGAACCCTAGTTGGCTGGAAGCACGGCTCTCACCTATAAACCCCTGTAGAGGCAGTGGCTGTGCTGAGGAGCCTCTCAGGCCCAGGGCCAGTATACAGGCCTGAAGGAGGCACAATCCACCCTTTGTTTCCAAGGCAGCCGAGCCTTCCAGCCAAGAGGAAATGAGAGGAGCAGCAGCCAGCAGTCCTTGCCAGCCTGCCTGGGCCTGGCCGCCAGAGCCCGGCCCAACCCAGGAGCTGCAGGGCCCTGCTATGGGGAAGGGCAATTCATCGTCCACGTCTCTGCTCAGTTCGGCCCTAGCTGGCATACCTGTGAGGCAGTGGAACCTGAGGGAGCCTCAAGGATTCTGAGACATGCATACAAAGGGTAGAGAATCTGGAAGGGCAAGACTGGCCTAAGAAGGTTGTGCTACTACAAAGTCTCTACCCAGGCCCCAGGCAAACACTCCTGAAGAGCCCTTTATTGGAAACCCGGGGGAAGGGTCCCAACTGCATGGTTCCAGCTCCTCACCAGCCTGTAACCCACCCTCACAGCCCAGGGGCATTTTGGAGGGCTTGGTCTCTTGAACCTACAGGACATATGATCTGGACTCCTGTTTTGCATGTTCCATGTGTGCTATGGCCAGGTCTGGTATATGGCTCCTCCCAAATCCTGTCCTTCGAATTGAAGACATCCCTCTCACTATGACCTCCAGCCTCCCATCCCACGTTCTTGCTAGAGAGTGGTAGAAACCAGTCAAGGGTCTATGGGATTAGGTGCCCTGCCCTGCTGTCTAGAAAGGTTTTGCTCCTGCCACCTCCACTTCCCACCCGTGGACTGAGGTGAAGCTTCTACAGGGCATCTTCTGGCTACTGTTCTTGTGCTCACTGAGGAGTCCAGTCTGGAGAGCCAATCTTGGATGGTCCCAGGCCCACCTCAGAATCCCATCTCCACAGCTACTGATGGAAGTGTGCATATGTGAGTGTGTGTATATGTGAGTGTGTACATATACTTCTGAGACTCCGCTGTCCCCTCTATCGCATTTCCTCAGAAGCCCCCTAACCCACATGTGGCTTGGTCAGATGGACAACACGGCTGAATTCACATAATGGTCCCTTGGGCCCCATAGTGCTAAGGTTGTTCACTGAAACCCCTCATCCCTCTCCCCACCAGCAGGGTCTCAGACAACAGCTAGGCAGCCAGATGTCATCTGCTAGTTCCTATTCTGTGGCACCCTCCAGCTTGGCTGGCTTAGGGCTGAAAACAGAGCTCTGAAGACCTGTCTTAGCTCCATGCTTATGTCCTGGGTTCAGCTCTTTATCCAGCTGACCCTGCCTTTGATCCTGACAGGCACAGATCTTCATCAGGGCCCAGGAACCCTAGGGGACCAGTGTCACCTAGAATATAAACAGTTCTCATGTCACTAGCCTCGGAAACTTAAACCTCAACCTTTGTGACAGATCCTCTGGAAGGCCCTGGGACCTGAAGCTCATCTAGAAGTATGAGGGGCCTGAAAAGCTACTCTTTTTTTTTTAATATTTATTTATTTATTTATTATGTATACAATGTTCTGCCTACATGTACCCCTGCAGGCCAGAAGAGGGCACCAGGCCTCATTACAGATGGTTGTGAGCCACCATGTGGTTGCTGGGAATTGAACTCAGGACCTTTGAAAGAGCAGGCAATACTCTTAACCACTGAGCCATCTCTCCAGCCCCCTGAAAAGCTACTCTTGAGGCCCAGGGGTCATCACCTTCCCCAGAAGTCTTGGGTTCAGCTGTATGGTTGAGTGCTTGCACCCAGGACTGCATTACATGGGCTTGAGTGGAGCTCCTGCGGGATCCTGTCTCGGGAGCAGGAGGATGGCCAGTGACTAGGCCCTTTGAACCAGCATGTTGCCTATGTTAGGAGTAGGGAATGGTTTCTCTATTATTTGGGGCCTTGTACATCCACCTATAGGAGAGGAAAAGTGTACCCAAGCTTGAATACCATAAGCCCTTAGGCATGTCTGTGTACTTGCATGTGCATGTGCTAATCCTGCCAATCATTAGTCATCAGACTCACCCACAGCTCTGTAGCCTTGGACTGTGGTGCCAGCAACTGCTAAGAAGGCAAACACTCAGTCTAGGTGTAGGATAGGGCAGTAGCTCCCTGATCTGTGAAGGGGTTCACCTTCACTTTTGGTAGATTCCAAGTATATCTGGTACTATCTTGGTTCCCCAAATGGCCAGCATCTTCCTGGCTATTTTCCACCCCATTTTTGGTGTATCCATCACATGGAGAAGTTCTTGGAGCACTGAACACCCTGAATTCCTATAATATGCTACACATCACTAGCCCAATGCCTGAATTCTGCTAATCAGTAGCAAGTCACTAAGGTATGGTTGACTTCTAGTGCTTTCATTGGGGCTTAGTCCACCCTCTGTCTAAGAATCTCAGAGCTCGCTCAGGAAGTCTGCCAGAGCAAAACTCGATTGGCCAGGAACACAGGCCCAGGACTGCCTGACACTGAGGCTGATAGTCCCCTAGCCTGGTAGACAGGTTCAGGGTGCTGCAGTCAGAATAAAGGGACATGTCACATTGTATGAGAGCTTCAAGGCAGGCACCAGGGACCCCCCTATAGCTCCTGGTCTGACAAGGCTGTGAAGGGCTACATGTGACAGGCAATACTTGGCTTTCTTTCCAGGAACAGTCTTGCCGCATACAGGACATAAAACTTGCTGAAAAGATCCTACTGGGTGGCATGGGTAACTTCCCCAACAAGGATACTTGCCAGCCCCTATAGAAGACTCTATATACATAGTAACTCCATAGTGGACATTAGGTACCTGCTGGCTGGGTGGCTCTAAGTTCTGAATTATTTGTGGATGCTGCATCCGCAACATTCAAGCATGGCTGGGCTTGGAAAGAGAAAAGTCCCCAAGGCTGTCACTCTAGGGATTCAGAGGTCTCATTCTCCCAGTGACCAGGGGTATGTCAGTCCTGAAGGTTAAAGTTCAGAAACAACATCCCAAGCTGGGCAGGGCCCACATCTGAGTGTAAAAACAGACCCTTGCCCTGGGTTTCTGGGAGCCTTTGATTATGGTGGGGATCACTTCTTTCTTTGGAGCATAAATTTCTAAAGTGAATATTGCTCAGATGAGGAGCCCTAGGTCAGCATAGGGCTTAGCGGAGAAAGATGGGAGTCAGAAAGGCTGACCCCACCCTGCACCACCCAAAGATCTTTAATGTTCTGCTGGATGCAAGCAGCTGAAGCTTCAAAGGGCCACCATGTACTCAGTTCCCTCCACAAACATGGTGAGCACCTTCTGTCTTCTAGAAGTTTGGCTGCAGGAGGGCTGCAGAATCAACAGCTTTTTGTCTTGAACCATGGCAAGGTCGGGTGGCTGCTTTCAGGACAAGTAGCCACAGGTTTGTCAGGCTGGTGGGTGCAGATTTCTGCCCCCGCAGGAGATCTCAGAACTGAGGGAGCGTGCGCAGGACAAAAGCTTGTTCCTGCCAAGTTGCAGCACTGCTGGGGCCAGGCCCCACTGCTGCACACCTCTGCTTCCCACTGGAAGCCTAGCCATTTGGAGCTATACTGCTCATGGTGTTAGTCTCAACAGGGCCTTCAGTTTCTTCTCCTTGGCAGGCACCTCACCTCCCCCTCTGAAGATGAACTCTGTGTTCCTGTCTGGGTGGAAAGAGCTGGTTTATCCTGGCCCCTGTAAGGGTCACTAGCTTCAGGTGTTGGAGGCATCTCTTGGTGAATCAGCACAAACTACTTTGGGCTGTTGCTTCAGTTTCCACTGGAAAATAGCCCCCTGGAGTGCTGGCTCCAAGCTATGCAACAGTTGCCACTGTTCTGAGTAATCCTAGGCAGACATGGCCTCTTCTGCTGGACCTGTCCAGGGGGGAAGATAGCCTTTGGCTTATGAGGGACAAGAGAGTCAGCCACTCAGAGTCCTCTGTCTTAGAAACTCACCAATGTGTCCTAGAGTAGGCAGCAACACAAGTAGCTTCATAGTCAGGTCAGGAGTCCACCTCCAAAGTAAGCCTCACCAGGCCCCTAATCTCCCAGGTATCATTCTATATGCCCAAGAAGCCATATGCCCATACACATGAGTCTGTATATAAGTGGGTGTGTGCATTAGTGTGCACCTGCATAGGCAAGTGTGCTCAATGTGTAGGGTCAGAACAGAGCTCAGAATCTCCCACTACTTCTGCAATCATGGGGAGACCTGGTTTCTGGAGAGAATGTACCATGAGGACTCATGAATGGGTTACATTGGGTAGCAAAGGGCAGGCTCCCTGTTTCCTAGTGTCCTTTAAAGAGGATCCCAAGGGTGAGCCAAACAGCTTCCTGTTGGGCTGAGGCTTCTTGAGCCTCTAGGCACTTACATGTCAAGCCAGGTCCCTCTTCTGCGAGGGTTCAGGGCCTGTGTCCACCCACCCAACACGAACCTCCTGCCCTGGCCTGTTTTCTTTGGAAGGCAGAGGATGTTATTTGGTGCAGTATGGTTGATACACCAAGCTACAAAAGGACCCACTGGGTAAACTGGAGGTCTCAGTCCCTGAGTAGGCTGGACCCTCAGGAGTACAGGAGGATCCAGGGGCAAGAGTCATGCTCTTCCTACTCAAAAGTCCTGGTACCTGCGGAGGACCACAGGCTAAGAGCTCTGGGAGCTGAGGTAGAGTTTCTTGAGTAGCACCTGGTAAAATGCTTGCTCTGCAAGAATGAAGAATGGATTTGACTTCAACACCCACACAAAAGAAGATGAAGCTTGTAATCCCAGTCTTGGGGAGGCATAGAGGGATCCCTGAGGTTCACTGGTCAGACGGCCTGACCTAGGTGATGAATTCTAGGCCAGTGAGAGACTGTGTCTCTCCTTCCCCCAAATCAAAAGCATACGAGAAATGACACCTGAGGTTGTTCTTTGACCTCCATGTGCACATGCACATCCATACATGTGTGCCCCACACATACATATGTACTTGTGTACAAATGAGTGTGCAGAAACACACATGTACACACACACACACACACACACACACACACACACTACTTCAAGTAGCTCAGAACTAGGCATAGAGGTTGCCTGCCTATTCCCTAGTGGTCAGACAGATGACCAGCAGGCCCTTCAGTTCATGTCTGGCAACTCAGGGCAAACCAGACCAGGAGGCAGGAGCTCGAGATGAGTAAAGGTGGTGATGATGCAGAGAATTCAAGAAGTCACAGTGTATCCTGTCCTATTCTCAAAGTGTGGGATTCTACTCTACCAGAGTGGGCAGGAGGAAGAGAGTAAGGGGCCTCTTGGATCATCAGCCCCAGGGGTCGTGTGAACAGGGCCTCCTGTGGGCAAAGCCTTTGTGCTTCTTCACAACAGGAGAACTTGATGCCTCTTCTCATGTTTCCTGCAGTGTGTGTGTGCAAATGCACACCAGGGCTACCTTCACTCCCGCTGCCTCAATCACAGACAACAAGAAGGGCCTGGTTGGATTCTACAGCTGAACTTTGCAGAGAAAACAAACTTTAACAGAAGGGCCTTCTGCAGTGCTCCAGGGCCGTGTACTCAAATCATTAGCCAGTCTGTCCTCACAGAGGTCTTGGCTCAGAAAAGTCCTGCGGCGAATCAGTTTTCTGCCAAGTGTCAGTCTGAGATGTAAAAACAGGGAAACCAGAAGCATTAAAACTAAGCAGGATGGGAGGGTCGTCTCAGCAGGAAGCAGGCCTGAGACGTGTCTGTGGCCAGGCCAGCAGCAGTCTTCCCACATGCACCTCACTGGGAACATTTAGCCAGTCCCTAGGGGAACTGCAGCGTCTTCACTTCCTGTAGCCTGGGACCTGGTGTCAGGACCAGATTTCCCAGGACCAGAAAGAGCCAAACAGCAAAAACCATGGCCTCCTGGTCTGGGGCCAGTTGCATTTTTCACATCTTCCTGGTTTCTCAAACACTGGGTTTGAGAGTGATCCCCAAAACAGAGTCCATCTCTCCTTGCACACCACTGGATACTGTATGCCAAGAGAGTCACAGTGTGCAGACTGCTCCCACAGGGCCTCAGGTCCCAGTGTAAGTGTGTGGTATAAGGAGATTCCAGGCTACATTCTGTGGGATCAGCATATGAACAGCAAAGGGAGCCAAAGGCACCTGTCTTGGAAGAGACAGCCTTGAGGTATGGCCTGTAGGCTATACATGAGATAAAGCTTCATTTTCCCTAAGTCTGGAGCCCAAACCCAGACATATTTGTGTCTTTGGGTCACCAACTCTGACACCCTCCCATCTGGATTTGGGTTTCTAAGGATGACTCCGTACCTTTCCTTGCTCCACATCAGCTTGGGGGCGTGGCTTTTGTCCACCCTAGCCCCTAACAAAGGAGTGAGGATTATGGGATGAACCTGTGTGGGCTGTGTGCTGTCCCACTCCACCCCATCTAGCCCTTGGCCCCTGAATCTGACAAAACAGACAGAGGCCATGGAGAGGGGATACAGGAGGGGCCGAGGTAGAGATGGTGAGAAGACACTCTACCATGGTGCCCGAGTCTTGTCCCTATACCCTTTGGTTCTTCCCAGCCCCCACCCTACGCCATCTCCCCTGCTGTCCTCTCCAATGGCTGCCAGGCTTGGTCAAACCTAGACCAAGTGACCAAGGGGAGTGCCAGACACCAGGAAGGGAACCTGGGCACCCTTTAATAATCCTCACACCCTGGATATTCCCTCTAATACCTTCCCTCAACAGGGCCCTGAAGTCTAGGTCTTTCCCATGCTCAGCTCAGGAAGAGCTGTGAAAGGCTCAGAGGAGTTCAAGGTCATATTTCTCAGTGTTTCTATGGTGGGAGAAAAGATATTTCCTGAAAACAGATTCCTGAGGTTTCTAAAGTGCCCTCACTCCAATTACCAAATTCCTTTCTCCTCCTCCTCTGAGAGCTACACAGTGCCCTATGTCATAGAGAATGCACCTCAGGCAGCCTCAGGATACAGGAACAGCACTGGGGTCCTGGGTCTCCTACCCATACCTCTAGGCAGCTAGAGTCTCTTCCAAGTATTCTGAAAGTCCCTTGGGGAGGAAAGTTTGGGTTCCCGGCTGGACACACGCGGCTCTGAGGCCCCAGTGTGCTCTGTAGGCTGACTGACACTGAGACTGGTATGCTCTGCTCAGATGGCAGCCTTTGAAGGAGAATCCTGTTACACTGTGTTCTATGCTGTGTGATCACAGGAGCTCTTTTGGAGGGAGCTTTCTGAATAAATGTAACAACAAATGACCCATTGCCTTCAGAAAACGAGGTGACATCTCCCCACAGACAAGCCATTTTATCAATAACTTTTCAGGAAATCTTTGGATTTACCTAATCCTGCTTATGGATGTTCACCAATTCCTGCCCATTCTGATCATGTTGAACCTGCAGCTACTGTTCATGGAGATGGTTATATAAGCAGCTACCAAAGCCTTATGTCCTTCACATACTGTTGATCTGGGGTTGAAATTAACCTAATCAGGCATCCCCAAGAGCCTGCATAGACCAGGGTGGCCTCTGCTTTTCCTCATCAAAGTTGTGTCCCCTTTCTGTTGGTCTAATCAATTCTTACACTCTGTGGGAAACTCCAGAGTCTCAGAAACCTCTGGTTTCTGGTCTGGTACAGACAAACTTCTGTCTGCCTGTCTATCAATCTGCCTGAGGATGAACTGCATGGCAGGGCCCAGTTGACCCTGGGTGAGAAGAAAAGGTGAGAACTGGTAATGTGCATACATGTGGCACTAATACTCCTGTCTGACAGTAGCAATAGAGACTGACGTGCCCATAGATAGGCCAGAAACAGAGCAGATCTTAGGAATAAGGGCCTTGAAGCACTGGTCTAAGCTGCTCACTGCTGTGCCCAGTAAAATAGTTTAATTTTTTCAGATTTAAAAAAAATTGAGGAGCAGCAAAACAGTTTAGTAGGTAAAGGCATTTGCTGCCAAGGCTGATGACCCAAATTTGACCCCTGAGACTCACATCATGGAAGGAAAGAATTCACTTTTGCAAGTTGTTCTCTGACCTCTATAACATACACTGTGTGTGGCAATGCACTAACAAACCCATATAATGAATAAAAATATATGTAATAAAAAAGAGAATTGAATGCGGTGCAGAGCAATGAACGCAAGTTTTTGCACATGCTTTATCACTGAGCTATTGCCAGTTCCAACAGATTAGTTTTGTGTATGGTATATGTAGGTGCACATTGTATAAGGAGGTCAGAGGCCAACATTAGGTATCTTACCACTATCATTTTCTCCACCTTTATTTTTTAAGACATGACTTTTCAGGCTGGGCAGTGGTAGCACACAATTTAATCCTAGGACTTGGAAAGCAGAGACAGGCAGATTTCTGAGTCTCTCTGGTCTACAGAGTGAGTTTCTAGGACAGCCAGGGCTACACAGAGAAACCTTTTCTTGGAGACACCCACCAAAAAAAGACAGAGTTTTTCACTGAACCTGAAGTTTATTGATTCAGCTATGCTGGCTGGCCAATGAGCTTCAGCTAACTCACCTCTCTAGAGCCAGAGTTAAAGATATTCACCACCATTCCTGTTCTATATGGGTGGTGGGATTCTGAACTCAGATTCTCATGCTTGTGTGGCAGGCACTTTGCCCACCTCCCTAGCTCTCCCGAATAGTTTAATTTTTGAAAAGAGAGACAGAGGAATTATGGAGCAGCAGTATCCCCTGAAATCCAAGACAGCTTACCCTGTGCTTCCCGTAAGTGACTGCATAGGGACACATCTCTATCAGTGACAGTGTATAGTCAAGGTTACCGATCATAGGTCCTGGCATCAATGCCTGGGGTTGAATCGTGCCACACTCCCGAAAGGCTCAAAAATATCATGCATTTAACTGTCTCTTGTGTGGGCTAAACAGCACTCCCTGCTATCCACAACTACACTCCACCTGTACCACAATTGTGGTGCCATCTGTCCCTTCTTTGGCCCTTGGAGCTGCAAACCAAAGCTCTGTATATCCTGGCTTTTCTGGACCCACCTGTCAGCAGAGTTGGCATTTTTCCTGAAGTTTTGGGTGCAGCAAGGCCTTCCCAGGTGACTCATGTGTACATGTCCACTTATGGGAAACCATATGTGTATTCACTGATGGGAGTTCTATGTGTGCTAGTGATGGGGACCATTTGTGTGCTACCTGAGGGAGAACCATATGAGTACCCACTGAAGAGGAACTACATACATGTCAAATAAAGGAACCAGGTAAGTGTCCACTGACAGGGAACTATACATGTGTTCACTGAAGGGAACTATCCAAGTGCCAATTGATAGGGAAATACTTGTTTGCCAACTGAGGCAAACATAGTGCTGATGGGATTTCACATACCTAATGCAGACTTGTCTTTCTCCTCAATACTATCTTTGAGGCTTAGTCTTGTTAGTGCTTTTACATCTAACTCAAGGATGTTTATAACTTTGGCATTTGTTTTTTGTTTGTTTGTTTTTCAAGACAAGGTTTTTCAGTAGCCTTGGAGCCTGTCCTGGAACTTGCTCTGTAGACCAGGCTGGCCTCGAACTCACAGAGATCCACCTGCCTCTGCCTAACTTTGGCATTTGTAAAGCCAAGTCTCTCATGTGCCTGTCTGTGGACAGTCTGGATTGTCCATGTGGTGTGTCTCTCTTTGGTGCAGAGGCTAAACTTCAGCCTTTCCAGCTCTGTTGTCAGTATCCCCAAGACACTTGTGTTTCCAAGAATCACCAACTAGCATGGTGGGGACAGGGTCTGCCGATGGCTTCAGACGAAGAACTTTTATAGCACATAGCCCGAGAGAGTTCACTTGCAGTGGATACTGGTCCAACTCCAGATCCTTGGCCCAGCCCCACAAGGAGGTTTTTTCAAAGCCTGAGTTGGTTCGGTGAACTGTATAGGTAGACATACTGATGCAAAGTACATTAGATGGGGAAAGTGTTCCATCAGGCCCTGAAGCCATACGAGGGCTCTCTAAGAACCTTTTGGCACATAGCCCAGCTGCTTCTCAACTCTGCACAGCAGGTGGAAACATGCTCAGCATGGACATGCACTTTAGACGATTCTATAGCTCAGACCTGTCCACAGTTTTACATTAATTGAATCTAGTAAAAAAAAAAAAACAAAACTATGAGATAAGCAGTTACTAGAAAAAAAAATGGGCCTGTACTTTGTACTTTAAGAGATTTGTTTCGTAAAGTTTTCAACTATATTTTACCTAAGTATTGCTTTGTGACAGTCTAGAGCAAAAAAATTTGTCAGAATGTAGGTTGGTGCACTCTCATCTGGGGCTAGCAGGTGGTTATTGCCTTGAGACTAATGGATATCAGAGCCTTAGGCATTCTTTTGGTGGGTGCTGTGGGTCCTGAGGAATGGTCTAAGTTAACTGCTAACACCTGTGAGAATTCACCACATTAAAGTTGAAGCCCAGCAACTAGCTTAAAGAAAACAGAATCCAAGCTCAACTAGTCCCTCTAGGATTACACCACCATTCATGTATTTGTAAATGTGCTTAGAAAAAAAAACATCACCAGTAAAAGGAGCTGAATCTCTGTGTTCACCAAAGGAAGATATTCATGAACAAAAAAATCAGGCCTTTGTCTAAAATAGTCAATGTCTTAAAACAGGCAAGTTATGGAAATGTTCCAGATCCAAATTCACCAAAGAGGTACTTTATGCAGCACAAGTTCCATACTAGACTTGATCCAGACATACCTGGCTGTGCAAACTGGAACACAATCATGGGATGAAACTAGTCTGTGGCTGACCTCAAGATTACCTCTAGAAAACACACAATAGTACACAAAACCTGCAACTATCAAATAGCTTACAATAAAATTGTGTGTATATGTAAATGTGGGCAGACAAGAGCAAGCATGTTTGAGTACATGCAGGAGTATGTGCAAACACATGCAGGAATGTGTGTACCGAACATCAACGTGTTCACATGCATATATATATATATATATATATATATATATATATATATATATATATATTCATTCACTGGGGGTGTCAAAAGCTGGGTTTTTTTTGTATCTACCTCTATACTGTAAATTTTCTGCCACTGTGAAATTAATCTCAAACTGAAAGGTAACCATAGGTACTTCTGATGAAAGGGCAAGGGCAGGTGGGACATGATGGCCTAGGGAGACTCAGGATAGCAGTGATGAATGGCTTTCAAAGTGTGTGTGTCCAGTACACTCTCTGCCCAGCTCTCCAGTAGGCATTTCTTGTGGGGATGTGGGGTCTCTTTTAGGGTTTGCAGACCAATTTGCACTGATACAGGAAAACCTGGAGTGGGGCTTCGTAGGGGTAAGATAGGTGCCAGGGCAAGGTAGAACTTTATGGATATCAGGTTGCAGGCCACACTTACTCCCAGCCTCTCCTTTGGTGCCATCTCTACCTAACAAAATGCTCAGTACCAGTGAAGTCAGTGTAAAGGCTTGGATTTACCACATAAGAATTTTAGGAATTTCCTCCTAGTCTGAAAACTTGTTCAAAACATCCCTTCATATTTACAATTGCTTGGGTTTGAATTTTTGTCCTGTTCAGAGAATCCATGGCTTCTTAAGAGTTTGTGAAGAACAGATCTGACACTTCAGGCTGTCTAGCTGTGCTCCACTCCATTTGGTGCTCAGGCTGGATCAGTATAATGGTGCTGTCCTAGGAAGGTGGCTAGGAGCCCAGGGTTCCTCTGGGCCTGGACAGGAGAAACATCACTGCTTGGAGGGCCAACTAAAAGTGACTCAGGCTCAAGGGAGTGTGTCTTGTGGTGACAGGTCAGCAGAGGTGGCTGGAGCAGAGGGCTTTGGGCCATTTGGCTAGACCCATCTCCTGTATGTTGGTACACTTCCTGAGCCTGGTCCTAGACTTTCTTGTCTATTTGGGGGCTTCTGGATTGTTCTTTCTAATAAAGTGCTCTGTTAGGACTGGTGGGTAGGTGGGGGTGTAGGGGTCTCCACACTGTTATTTTTCCCAATCCCATTTTATGACTTCTAGTTTCTCAATGATAAGGCTACACAAGCAACTGCCTGGATGCTATAGTCAGGAAAGGCACACGTTTAGTTGAGGCTAAGCACTCTGGTCTCTCCAGAAGCATGCCATCAGTAGTAGATTCTGCATGCCACTGGAAACAGTACTCAGAGGTACCACTTACTTTTGAAAAGCACATTGTAAAGTAACATCCAACTTTATAGTCTTTATCCTTGGAAAATTTAAAGCTTAAAATGCAATCTCTGCTAGAAGTCAGGGAATTTTGAGCATTAGAGATGGAAAGCCAATAAAAGCAGAAGTTGTGGTTGACTTAGAATCTTGTCAGTTCAGCAAGGGCACAAGAGAAGGGACAGTACTGGAACCATAAGAAAAAAATAGAGATTCTGATATGGGAGTGAAGAAGTTCATGTCAGGAAAGAATGTCTCTTTAAGCAGTGTCTAGGATACCTTTGAGATATGTTTGGGGAAGAAAGTGTTGGACAGAGAAAATACAACACCATGGAAGTCCGGAAGTATTGATTGCTCAAGGAAATGTGAATGAGGCACAGTACTTACTGTTTTCAGGGGACATACTTGCATTCTGGTTTTGGTCAATGTGGGCAAGTGCTGCATCCCCTCAAGAGCCTTTTACTGAAACAGAGATGGTAATGTGAACAGACAGCTGGTGCAGATGGATGGACAAACCATAGAGAACCAGTTAAGTCTACAGAGAAAGGAGAGAGGAGAGAGGGAGAGATGGAGAGAGGGAGAGGGTGGGTGTGAGAGAATGCTAATGAAGACCTGATGGAGGAAGGTCATTGGCTAATAAAGGAACTGCCCTGGCCCATTTTATTGGTTAGAGGATAGGTGGGAGGAGTAAACAGAACAGAACGCTGGGAGGAAGAGGAAGTGAGCTCAGAGACTCCACAGCTCTCTCGGGAGCAGACACCTCAGAGAGAGACGCCATGCCCTGCTCCTGGGATGAAGCTCCGACCCAGGATGGACTAGGCTAGAATCTCCCCAGTAAGCGCACCTTGGGGTGCTACACACAGATGATTAGAAATGGGCTAAATTAATATGTGAGAATTAGCCTAGAAGAGAATGGGCCAAGCAGTGTTTAAATGAATACAGTTTGTGTGTTGTTATTTCGGGGCATAAGCTAGCCGAGCAGGCAGCTGGGGTGCTGGGGACGCAGCCCCGCCGCCCTTATTACTACAAAGACCGAAGTAGGGGATAGAGGTCTTGAAATTTTTTAGTAGGTAATTCTAACTTCAAAACCATGCATGTGTATGGAATTGTGAGCAGACTTAGAACAACAATCTCTAAAATGAGCAAGAAGAATACTGTTGCCTGCTTGTTCATCTGGAGATATAGCTATATAAGGTCTCCTACAAGGATACCTAGAGAAAGCTGCTGGTGTGGGAAGAGGGCAAACATGTGACCAGTCAGCCAATCATTGGGCTTGGGCCCTAAGCTGACTCCTTGATGCAGATGTGGACTGTTTCGTAATAGAGCTTGTCTTTATTAAGCCTAGCCATAGCTTTCAACAAGATGGTCCCCTGCAACTAGTGGGGTCATCAGACTGCCACCATGTCATTGATGATTCCCTCTAAGCTCAGCCCACAGGAAGCCACCCTTGCCTTCCTTGTATGGACCTCTAACCCTCCTCCACACTCCTGTTCCTTGGCCACTTACTCATATTGACTCTGTTCCCACTGTGCAGAGAAGTGACAAAGACCCATATCTCCACTGGAGCCCCCAGTTGGGTCACCCGATCCTGTTCCGTGTTAGAAGGCCATTGTGAAACCCCTGGTCTCTCTTGTCCCCTATATATCTACGGAATTCTTCCCATCTTCTGTGTGTGTGTGTGTGCGTGCACGCACACGTGTGCACACACATGCATGTATCCTAGGCCTTCAAATCTCCCTGCTTCAGTGCTGGAATTAAGGCATGTGCCACCAAGCTTTATTGGAACAGATTAAAAAAGGGATTTAGTTATTTTTATTTTATGTGTATGGGTGTTTTATTTGTATGTGTCTGTGTACCACATGCACATAGTTTCAGCAGAGGCCAGAAGAGGGCTCTTGGATCTGGAGTTACAGACTTGTGATCCACTATATTGGCGCCCAGAACCAAACCTGGGTCCTCTGCAAGAGCAGCAAGTGTTTTTAACTGTGGCCTTATCTCTCCAGCCTCTGGGTAGATTCTTAATGGGACTTCTGCTTCTGACTTGGGGCGGGGGGAGGGTTCAGCTGTGCCTCCTGTACTCTTGGTCACTTGCTCTTGTATGTGCAATAAGGTTATGGAAGATAGGCTATAAAGTGTTATCTTGTAATCCAAGTTAGATACATACAGCATGGGCTACACAGCAAGATTCTGTCCCAAATAACAAACAGCTGGGGTTGGTGGGGATGTGGAGTGTGCACTCAAGAAGGAGGACGATGAAGAAAAGAAGATAGATAGTTACAGTGGGTAAGGATAATATTTACTCAGTATCTATTGGGTGTGCTATGATAAAGGAGATTAGAGATGAGAAACAATGTCATTATAAGACTAATTACCAATTAAATAAGAATTCAGTGTGGAGTAACTTAAGGCTGTTGGACTCCATTCTATGTCTGAATGTTTAGTGATAATCTTTACTTTGGTCCTGCTGCTGTACATAGGAATGCTCCTAAGATACCCTAGCTTTTAGGGACATGCAGTTGCACCCAGTGTGTCCCCCTGGTGTCACTGATAGACCGTGAGGCACATACACTGGAGAGGAATCAGGCAACCCCTGCATCTGACCTTATCCCATTTTTCCCTTTGTGAGTTTCTTCAGTTGCCCAAACCTTTCACAATGCTGCACTGAATAGTTGATGTGTTTTTCTGTGAAATGAATTCAACAGGGGCTCAGAGCGACACCAGCTTGCATGGTCCCCTATAACCTATGAAATCCTTCCCATCTTGCGCCCCCTAGTGTACCAGAATGTGCTGTGGCCGTCATGTTTTCCCCAGGAAGGCACTGCCCCACATAAATGGATCTGTGCTTTGAGATGCCACTGCTAACCTGTAATTACTTTACCTGTCAACTAGTTAGTTACACAAACTTTCTTAAACCACACTTAAAATGGCTGTCTTTTTTCATTCATTTTCATACTATAATACGATTAGCAGCATTTTTCCCCCCCAAGACAGGGTTTCTCTGTGTAGCTTTGGTGCCTGTCCTGGAACTCACTTTGTAACCAGGCTGACCTCTAACTCACAGAGATCTGCCTGTCTCTGCCTCCTGAGTGCTGGGATTGAAGGTGTGCAACGTCACTGCCTGGAAACAGCACACATCTTAAAGGAAATGTCTTGTCAATCTGAACTAGAATTACGTCATTGTCCTAAAGAATATTCCACTAGCTCACTCATTCTGGCTCCAATGAACAATCTGCTGATGGTGAGATGGTAAAGATGGTTGCTAACAAGCCCGGTGACCTCAGTTTGAACCCTAAAATTCACAATGTAGAAGGTGAAAACTAACTCTTGCAAGCTGTTTTCTGACCTATATGCATGCATACATACGTACATACATACATACACATAAATAAATTTAAATGTAAAATTAAAAAAAAACCTTTCAGATTTAATTCCTCTTGTCCACTTCCTTTTATAATATTCCTTCAGAATCTCACATGGTGATGACATTTTCTGTTTATAAACATACTGTCTGTCTTTAGTCTTAAAGATTCCCCCCCTCCCCAAAACTCAGAAACTTACTTAGCAAAAGGAAAATAATAACTGTTCATTTTCTTGGTCAGGTGTAACACATACTGAGGCTATGAGCACTTGTAGCTGTGCTCCACTGGGTCTCTTAGCAAGGCCTTTACTTGTTGGTTGGCAGGGATGCTCACAGGGAAAGGGGGCCTATGAATTTGTACAGTTAGGGAGGAGCAAAAGGGGACTTCTGAACTCTGCTGCACTGTGACGTTAGGAAATAAAAGTCCATGTGGAGGACAACATGTGACCATCTGACACAGCACGCCATCGAGCCAAAGCTATACTGTTAGTTACCATGGCAGGCCAATGCCAAGGCAGAGCTCAATTGCTGATGAATGCAGGTGGGACTGTGGCAAGCAGGATCAGGGCAGGTGGGACAGGGTGCTTCCCCTCCAGTCTGTCTTCTCTGCTGCTCACACCACCCACCACTGACCTTTGACTTCCACACACTCTGTCTCTGAATAATACACACTTCTATGCTGCTGTTGGGGGGATTAATGTGGGCTTCCAAGATTGATTAGTGACACTGTCACCCAGGATCCCCATCTTGGAGTGTTACCACCTGTGTAAGTAGCAGGGTTTGGGCAACTACCTATATGTTTGCTTAAGTGGAGATTACTGGAAAAGAGCAACAGATGGACTGGTGTTAGTGATAAGTGTTGATGAAAGAGCCGGCAAGGGTAAACATCTCAGCTCTACCAAATGCTCAATTGTAACAAAATAAGAATAGTGTGCAATGCTAAAAATCATGGTATAAAAATTTGTATGTGGAATGTAATGTAAAGCAATGAAGAAATTGTAAAAATTTAAGATTACATCGGAATAATCAGCCCTGTGACCCAGGGCTCCTCTGAGGGAAGAACATAGCAGGGTGAGATGCACCTGCTGGGTTCCTCAGCACTGTTTTCAACAGCCAGGAGTGTGGAGTTCCATCTGCTGTGCCCCTTGGCACCTGACCCATGGGTTCACACTGAGGTATCATAAACACAGGAGATCTTTTACATTTCTCATTTATCTGACATCTTAGCATTAAGTAATCATGTTTTTTATTATATGACAGAAAATCTTTTGTATCATAAATATGGATTTTATAACATTTTATAAATTTCTGGGAATTAAAGGTGTAGAACTGGATTAAGAGTACTTGTTAGCTTAGTGTACTGGTGCACGCCTTTAATCCCAGGGGGAAGATGCAGGCAGATCTGTGTGAGTTGTAGGCTAGATTGGTCTATATAGTGAGTTCCAGGATATCCAGGGTTATGGGAGAGACCCTGTCTTAAAACCAAAAACCAATAATCAACACTCTGCCCTTCCCAAACTACACCAAATAAAAAGAAAAAGAATGTTTGCTGCTCAATCTTGAGGACTAGAGTTCAGATGCCAGCACTCATGTTAAGTGGCTTACTATTGTCTATAACTCCATCTCCAAGAGATCCAACGCCTTCTGGACTTGGCAGAGCCTTGCTCCCCAACATATACAGATACTTACACATACACATACACATACAATGAAATAATGTAAATGTTTTTTAAAGACTAAGTGGTGATATGATCAAAATGCACTGCATAGCCGGGCGGTGGTGGCGCACGCCTTTAATCCCAGCACTCGGGAGGCAGAGGCAGGCGGATCTCTGTGAGTTCGAGGCCAGCCTGGTCTACAAGAGCTAGTTCCAGGACAGGCTCCAAAACCACAGAGAAACCCTGTCTCGAAAAACCAAAAAAAAAAAAAAAAATGCACTGCATAAAATTTACAAAGAATTTATAAAAATATTTTTACAAACAAATTCTGGAAATGAAATCAACTTAGAACAGGTATATTACTACAAGATTTCTGAACACCCAACACTTACTTCTAGGATCAAGTACATGGCTTTTCTTGGGGGAAAGCCATGCCTGGGCCATATAGCCTTCTGGGACAGCAGACACAAGGCTTATTCCTGCTCAGCAGCCCAAGCATCATTTCCAGAAGACTGGGGAAATGCAACACAGGCAAGAACATTCATAAAGGTCACACACTGCTGCAATAATCCAGCGTGCAGTCTGCCTGCATCTCAGCCTATCTGCAGAGTGGGCACTTACTTCTTTCTGCTGTTAATGTCTTTCTACAGAACCAGACGAGTTCTCTGACAAGTTAGAGACAAATAAATAAATAAATAAGTAAATAAATAAAGGATTAGCCATTATGGTGTTGAATTATGAGAGATACAGAGAATGGAACTGAGGCACATGCCACTTACCTATGAGTGCCAGATGTCTCCTATAGAAAGGGTCTGCTGTCCAACAAAGCAACAGGTTCTATGCCCTTAGGCCTTACCTGCAAGGTCTCTACAGAGATCTGTCCATGGTATATAGCTTGTGGCTGGCACAAGCGCTAAGTAATAGAACTATGCCACTGGAAACCCACAACACAAGGAAGAAATAGAACCACTCTGAACTGTTGACTCTCCGTGGAGGATGTTCCATGCACATATATTATGCTGTGGCACTGGCCTGGCACACCTGAATCCCAGAGAGCTGCAGCTGGAGGTCCCTGACAATGAGCCACAGGTGACTGCTAACTTTGCCCCTCAGCCACATTTAGGAGAGTTCTACAGTGCCAGGAAGAATACAGCTGCAAAAAAATTCTACAAGTCTGTCCAGTTACTTTATCAGAAAGCTAAAAGCTACTTTATTTAGATACATCATCTCTCTGGAATGAACGGTACAGTGATATTTACCGATGAACATACACATGCCAAGGGCTGGCTGTAGAGTGTAGATTTGCAGGTGTGGAGGGCAAGAATGGGTTCATCTTCGCAGTGTCCATTCCCCCAGGGGATGCTGACCCTGTAGGAAGCATTAAGAGATGTAAGGAGTTCTGAGCTTTGAAATGACTTCTTAATTCTATACTGCTGAAGAAAACAAGAATGCAAATATCAAATAGGAGAGATAAGTTAAAAGAAAAGAGTTTACTGGCTTAAATATGTGTTTTTAAAATTTCATGTTAAATTAGTTCTTTCAGAGTACTGATGACTAATGTAAAAACCTGTCATAGAGACAGGAACCAGCACTAATGGCTTCTGAACTACTGCCAAGAAACTGAGGAGTATGAGGTTTTGTGTTTGCCCTCACCACACGTATCTACACAAACATCTCATGTATGTTCTCTTCTGAGAGCAGACTTAGTGCCAAAAAGCTAGATGAGCACTTGCCTGCACACTGCCTCTGCAGCAGGCCAGAAATGCTGATGGGCTGCCTGGGTAGTCCAGTCCATGAGCCACTAATGCTGGGAGAAGGCCCTTGTGCTGCTCTGCTGGACAGCTGTGACGCTGGAGCTGGTGATCGTTCCTTGAAGGGCATCTGCAATGGTGGGACTCTAAAAATAAATTAAACAAAAGCATTCACAAATCTTCATATTTCTGGTAACATAGTCATCCAAGCACTGACTACTGTGTGGCCTTAAAGGTCATCTGTTTATGAAAAATGTATTCTGAGTACTCAGGATAAATAAGGCCTGCTCTAGACTGAGAAGGTGGTGACCAGGACCACACAGAAGGCTGCCCTTGTTCTGTTAGCTACCCTAAGGTCTTGCTGTACAGACGCAGACCAAAGAGGCATTTTCACTTTCCTTAGGGTCCACGACAATGAGTAGCTGAACAGAAACAAAGGGCCAGGATCTTTAAAACTTCATGATCTTCTCTGTCACCACAGTTGGCTTCAGCCCGTATTTACCTGTCCCTGGAAGCTACCTCACTCCACATTCCCCAATCCCTTCTAGCAACTCTAGGCAATTCTAGCAACGTCTTACCATGTGGTACCATCTTGCCTCTTCAGGTCAGCCTGTAGCTCCCTACGCATCCTTTAGTCACCAAGGGCTCCGGGTTTCATTCTCAGCATTCTGAAGGTCATGAACGCTTCCTTGGCAAGCTGGTCCAGACAATGTTTTTTACTATGGCCTCAAGTGGAGTCTTGACTCACGTGTGCTGCCCAGGCTCACCTTACAGGCTGTACTCAGCATGCTGTTATCATCAACTGACTGGATTCCCCTTCTAATCTCTAGTTTTTCTAGATTTTATGGGTTTTGGACATCCTGAAACCTTGCAGTTCTTGGGGACACTGTTCATCCTGAGGTAGCTAACTTCTATAACTCATGAACAGCTTGCTTGTGGGCACACTTCTCACAAGCAAACCTACTTGCCTACAAATTCCTCTTCAAATTCACACACACCAACCTTTCTCTTGCCTGTACATCCTGGATAGGTGGGGACTGTCAGTGAGTCCAGGGTCCACAGAGTTATCCAGAATGAACAATCAACATTTCTTGCCTTCCACAGAAAGCACAGAACAAGTTTATTTTCACTTTTCCCTGCCCTTTCTTCAAAAATCTCTAGATAGCCATCTCTGTTGCCATCTTACCACAGATGATTCAAATACAGCGAGGGTATTCAGCAACATACTTGCCCTGTCTGTATAACCATGTAGTTTAGAGGAGTCAGTAACAACATAATATACCACCAACCAGGGGACTCAAAAGCCAGTAGAGATAAGGGAAGGTTGGAGCTTCAGGGTGAGCCAACTTCAAGCAAGAGCAGATAAAGTCCTCAGGGTGGGTAAAACTTCTTGTCAGGCACTTTAACCATCAGACAAATGCCCAGAACCTCAGGACCCAAGAGTCAGACAGTTACATGGACTAGGCCATATGCTTACTGCAGCTGGGTGAGCTGGAGGTGAACAGTAAAATGCAGACTTGATGTGGCATTGTAGGATGTTCAAGGGAAGCAGCTGAAGGAGCAGGGCTTGCCTTCTTGAGGCTGGCCTTTGAATGCTCAGAATGTGTGAGAGAGACACTGGGAGCTGCCTACCTATCCATGGAGAAAGGTGTGGGTGAATGAGAGGTATGTCCTTAGAGCTGGCATACTATAGCCATAGGCCAAGCCAGCCTGTCTCTGCTTCTGTGAAGTATCTTATGGGGCACAGTCAACTTCTGTTCCTCCACCTACAGTCCTCTTACAAAGGCAGAGCTGAGGAACTGCATGAGAAGCAAGATTATTTACCTCTTGGCTATTACAGGAAACCTTTGTGACCCAAGCTTACTCCTTTAAGGAGTTATTTTGTGCTGTGGGACAATGGTTTTACCCTGTAAAGATTTGTTTCTTGTACTTGTTTAATAAAATGCTGACTGGCCAGTAGGTAGGCAGGAAGTATAGGTGGGATGGCCAGGCAGGAAGTATAGGTAGGGTGAAGAGAGCAGGAGAATTCTAGGAAGAGGAAAGATTCAGTCTGCAATCGTGACCCAGCCACAGAGGAAACAATAGGAGAATGCCTCGTGGATAAAGGTACCAAGCCACATGGCTAACATAGACAAGAATAATGGGCTAGTTTAAGATGTAAGTATTAATTATACCTGAGCTACTAGGCCAACCAGTTTATAATTAATATGGACCTCTGAGTATTTATTTGGAACTAAATGGATGTGGGACCTGGTGGGACAGAAACCTCAGTCAGCAATTGTGCAGCCATTATGTAGTTCTTTTTGAGGTGTCTAAGTTATACCTTGGATTAAAAAACAAAAACACAAACTATAAAGTGAAGCATATAATACCACATTCTCCAAACATGGACACATAGATTAAAAGGCAATCTGTCAGTTTAAACACTGGCTGGAGGTTTTGTTTGGCTTATGTTTTACCCTAACGAGGACCTGCCTGATAGCCGTCGTCGTCTTCATGCTTGCATGGCTGGGTGTTAAGTTGAGATGCTGGGGTCCCCAGCAGGAGACACTGCCTGTGGAGGGAATAGAACACACTGTGTGGTACCAGTACCAGACCATACCTGCTGTTGCTTCTCTGCAGGTGTGGTCACGTCTTCATTAGGAGACCAGTATCAGATGGCATGTGCACCCAGAGATCACCTCTGACTCTAGGTAGCCCTCTGAGCGTGACTATTGACTCACCATGTACCCAAATCCTTCCCACTGCCACAGACGGAAGATGTTTCTTGTGTTCTATTTTTCACCTATGCCCTTTTTCAACTTGGAGATAATGTGAACAATTCAAATAATTTGGCAGCTTGATGCCAGTAGTTGAGACCAGAACCAACCAGGGTAGCTGAGTTGTGAGCCATAGTGTCTGATCTGCTGGCCAGTAGTTAGTCAGTAAGGGCCACACATACATGGTACGTAGGTGTTCAGTCAGTGACTACCAGGTAGCCACATATTAAGGCCTGGAAAGAACCTGTAGGAGAATGCTCCATTTAAATTGAAAAAGAATGTACATTCTGCTATTGTCAAGTCATGTCTGTATATGCTTTTTTTTAATAAGTTATTTGGCTAAACTTCTTCTAGTCTTCTAACTTCTCAGCAATTACATATTCAGTGATTTTTCAATTATAGAGAATAGTATACTGAAATACCCAAACTATAATCTTTGGTTTTCTCTTTAATTCATCATATATTCATTTGGGTTTGTTGTCTACAAACAGTAATTGCTTTAGCTTTCTAGTAAATATTTGGCATCATAAAATGTAGAAGGAGAGAGCTGCTTGTTGGTTCTCGGCCGCCTGGCTAGCTTAGACCCAAGATAATTACACAGAAACTGTATTAATTAAATCACTGCTTGGCCCATTTGTCACGAATTAGGTTGACACGATAAATAACCAGGCCAGCTTTATGGTTATAAGGGGGAACTCATGCTACAAGAGTGGAAGGTCCGATTTCCTATCTCTCAGGCGGGAGTCGCACAGAGAGAGAGAGAGAGAGAGAGAGAGAGAGAGAGAGAGAGAGAGAGAGAGAGAGCAAGCGAGAGAGTACATCTGGTTCCTCCCACCTGGGCTCCAGGTAGCCATATCTTAACTAGATATGATTGGTTGACAGAGTTTTCCCATCACCCATTAGCTCTAGCTTCTTATTGGCTAACTCTTACATATTAACTCTACCCATTTCTATTAATCTGTGCATCACAATGAGGTCGTGACCTACCAGCAAAGTTTCAGCACATTTGTCTCCTTCACGGCTCCATGGCTTCCCTCTGATTCTGCCCTTCTTTCTCCCAGCATACAGCCTAGCTTTCACTGCCTAGTTCTGTTCTCCGCTGCCATAGCCTCAAAGCAGTTCTTTATTCATTAACCAATAAAAACAACACATAGACAGAATGACCTCCCACACTAAGAAAATGTCTCTTTGTTACTAGTGATATTGTTATCTTAAAACTTACTTTGTCTACTATGAATAAAAACCACTCTAGTTCCTTTCCAGTTGCTGTTTGCATGATGTCTTCTCTGTCAGTTTTCCTTCACCTATTTGTGTGGTCTATATTAATTATAGACAGAATGTAGGTACAATTTTCATGCCAGTCTGACAATCTCTGCTTTTTTGCTAGAGCATTTAGTCCATTCCACTGAAGGGAACTTTTGATGTAGTTGTATTTGGGTCAACACACACACACATTGATAATGGGAGACTTCAATACCCCACTCTCATTAATGGACAAATAATTCATACAAAAGAGACATGTCAGAGTTAACAGATGCTAAGAACCAAATGGACCTAACAGATATCTACAGAACGTTTCACTCAAACACAAAAGAATAGATCTTATTCTCAGCACTCCATGGAACATACTCCAAAACTGATTACATCTTTGGTCACAAAGCAAGTTTCAACAGATACAGTTTTTAACCCCCTGCATCCTATCAGGCCACCACGGATTAAAGCTAGATTTCAACAACAGAAACAACAGAAAGCCGATGAACTCATCGAAACTGAACAACTCTCTACTAAATGACTACTGCATCAAAGCAGAAATAAAGAATTTAAAGAATTCTTAGATTTCAATGAAAATGAAGGTACAACACACCCAAACTATAGGACACGATGAAAGTGGTGCTAAGAGAAAAGTTCATTGCACTAACTACATGAAGAAACTGGAGAGATCTGATACTAGCAACTTAACAGCAAACCTAAAAGCTCTAGAACAAAAAGAAGCAAGTGCACCCAAGAGGAGTAGATGTCAGGAAATAATCAAACTGAAGGCTGAAATCAATAAAATAGGAACAAAGAGAACAATACAAAGAATCAATGAAACAAAGATTTGATTATTTGAGAACATCACCAAGATAAACAAACCATTATCCAAACTAACTAAAAGACAGAAAATATTCAAATCAGAAAAATTAGAAATGAAAAGGGGGACATATCATCAGACACTGAGGAAATCCAAGAAATCTTTAGGTTTTACTTTAAAAATCTGTACTCCATAAAACTGGAAAATCTAAAAGAATTGGATAATTTTCTTGATAGATATCACTCATCAATGTTAAATCAAGAACAGATAAATAAATAGAACAGATAAATTTAAATAGAACTACAGTGAAATAGAAGGAGTCATTAAAAGTCTTCCAACTCCCCCCCCCCAAAAGCCCAGGTCAGATGGTTTTAGTGCAGAATTCTACCAGACTTTCAAAGAAGAGCTTACACTGAAACTCCTCAGATTATTTCACAAAACAGAAACAGATGTTTAAATTGTTTAAATTTAGTTTAAATTGTTAGTTCAAATTAAACTAATTTTATGAGGTAACAGTCATTCAAAAATCCAAAACACAAAGGTTCAACAAAAATAGAGACCAACTGCCCTCACGAATATAGGTGTAAAAATACTCAATAAAATACACATCAAGAAGATCATCCACTATGATCAAGTAGGCTTCATCCCAGAGATGCAGGGATGGTTCAACATATGAAAATCAGTCAATTTAATTCACCATATAAGCAAACAGAAAGGAAAAAAACCCACATGATCATCTCATTAGATGCTGAAAAAGCCTTTGACAAAATTGAACACCTCTTCATCTTAGAGAATTTAGAGACAAAAGGAACATACCTAAACATAATAAAGGCAATTTACAGCAAGCTGATAGCAAACATAAATTAAATTGAGAGAAACTCAAAGCAATTTCACTAAAATCAGGAACATGATAAGGTTGTTCACTCTCTCCATATCTATTCAATACAGTATTTGAAGATGAAGCTGGGGAGGTAGGACAAACTGAAGGAGATTAAGAGGATACAAATTGGAAAGAAAGAAGTAAAAGCATAATTATTTGCAAATGATATGACAGACTCCAAAAATTCTACCAGGGAATTCCTACAACCGATAAACACCTTCAGTGAAGTGGCTGGTTACAAAATTAATTATTAAAAAATACGCCACAAAGAAACACCTGACCTGAGCTAATGGGAGTTCACTCTCTGGCCTGACAGCGGAGAACCTGCATATGCCCAAGCTAGGTCCTCTGAACGTCGGTGACAGTTGTGTGGCTGTGGCAATCTGTGTGGTCACTGGCAGTGTGACCAGGATTTATCCCTAGTGCTTGAACTGTTTTTTTTTTTTTTGGGGGGCCCATTCTCTTTGGAGGGATTCCTTACTGAGTCTAGGTGGGGAGGGCCTTGGTCCTGCCTGAAAGTGATGTGCCAGACTTTGTTGACTCCCCATGGGAAGCCTCACCCTTTCTGAGGAGTGGATGGGGAGTGGAATGGGTGGAAGGTGGAGGGAATGAGAGGAAGGAAGGGAGAGGGAACTGGGATTTGTATATAAAATGAGAAAAGATTGTTTTACAAAAATAAATAAAAAGAAGAAAACCTCAGTAGATCCATAAATAGCAAGAGCTTAGAAAGAAATCAGGGAAACAACACTCTTCATAACAGTCACAAAAAATTTAAAATATTTTGGGGTAATGTGTTGGGGGAGGCTGCTTGTTCATTTGCTGCCCAGAACCACATAGAAACTATATTATTTAAAACACTGCTTGGCCAATCACTTAAGCATATTGCTAGCTAGCTCTTATATCTTTGGTTAACCCATTTCTATTATTTTATATTTTACCAGGAGGCTCATGGCCTACTGGCAAGGTTCTAGCTGGTGGACTGCGTCTTTTTCCTCTGGTGACTCCATAGCTTCTCCTTGACTCCGCCTTCTTTCTCCCAGCATTCAGTTTGGTTTTGCAGCCTAGTTCTACTCTGCCGTATCACAGGCCAAAGCAGTTTCTTTGTTTATTAACCAATAAAAGCAACTCATTGGCAGAAGGACTTCCCACATCAGTAATTCAGTGACATTTGAACTGTATTTTAATAAATAGATTGCCTAAAAATCTGAGAGTAAAACAGTCTCATTGGTTAGCCTTACAGACCAGATTGTGGTAATGCACCTTTAATCCCAGTAGCCATAATGGCATGCTCCTTTAATCTCAGTAGCCATAATGACACGCACCTTTAATCCTAGTAGCCACACTAGTTGCCATAGCAACTTGGCAATGCACGCCTTTAATCCCTGCCTTAGAGAGAAATATAAGACGGGGGAAGACAGCTCTCACACACAGTCTCCTTTTGAGATTCTTGGAGGCAGGACTGCCATTTCAGACTGAGGTCAAGGTAAGAGCCTTCGAATCTTCAGGTTGAACCCCAATTTCTGACCCTGAGCTTTTATTAATGGTGCTTTAGAGTAACTCTAACCAAGTAAGTGAAAGACTTGTATGATTAAAAACTTGAAATCTTTGAAGAAAGAAATTGAAGAAGATATCAGAAGATGGAAAGATTTCTTATGCTCATGGATTGGTTAGGATTAACATAGTTAAAAATGGCCATCCTTCCAAAAGCAATCTACAGATTCAATGCAAGCCCCATAAAAATTCCAACACAATTCTTTTTTTCATTCTTTTTTGTATTATTATGATTTTATTACTTTAAAAAAATGCGAATCCAAATTCTTACTCCCTCCCCTGTTCCCACTCCCTCCACACACTCTCCCCCCACCCTCTCCAATCCTAAGAGAGGGAATATTTTTCATTCTAAATACTAACATTATTCTTTCTTGAATAAGCAAATATAAATATCTGCTTTTTGTAACATAAAGATTCCAAAACATGTGAACATAGCCACAATTTTCAAATAAGAAAAAAATAAATATTTTGTAGTCTACTTCATATGTAGTTATAAACTAACATTGCAATTTGTTGTGGTAACAAGCAGGCATTCTTTCTTAGTGGACATTATGTTTACCAACAGCAGTCTAATTGCATCTATAATTATTCATTTACAAATGAGATTCTTATATGTTTTTCTTACCATTATTTCTTTTGCTATTAGTTCCAAACCTAGAATCACACATATTCAGTATGTGTTTCACAATTCTTTACAGACCTTGAAATAACAATACTTAACTTCATACAAAAAACCAAAAACCCAGGATAGCTAAAACAATCCTGTACGATAAAAGAACTTCCAAAGGTATCACCAGCCCTGATTTTAAGCTGTATTACAGAGCTATAGTAATAAAAACAGCACGGTATTCGCATAAAAACAGACAGGTTAATCAATGGTATCCAATCAAAGACCCAGACTTAAATCCACATACTTATGGACACTGATTTTTGATAAAGAAGCCAGAAATACACAATAAAAAAGAAAACATCTTTAGCAAATGGTGCTGGTCTAACTAAGTATCAGTCATGTAGAAAAATGCAAATAGATCCATATATATCACCCTGTACAAAATTCAAGTCCAAGTGGACCAAAGGACTCAAAATAAAATCAGATACACTGAACCTAATTGGAGAGTAATTTTTGACCTACAATCTGTCCTGCCTTCACAAGATGAGTTGGAGTAATGGTGGTGCAAAACTTGTGGGAGTGGTCAACCAATGACTGGTCTAACTCGAGGTCCACACCACCAGAGTGAGTTCATGCCTAACATTGCCTGGATCGCCAGAAATCAGAGGCTGGACCATTCAGAGACCCAGGATATAAGATGACTGGTAAAAGGCAAACAAAACAACAACAACAACAACAACAATGAAATGATCACTAATGATATTCTGCTTTACTTACAGATGGGGGCCTAGCCCAGTTGTCATCAGAGAGGTGTCATTCAGCAACTGATGGGAGCAGATACAGAGATTCACAGACAAAGGATTGTAGGAGCCAGAGGGGTTGAGGACATCATGAGAACACAGCCCACAGAATCAACTAAGCAGGGGACACAGAGATGAAGCAACAATCATGGAAACTGTAAGAGTCTGAGCTAGGTTTTCTGCATATGTGTTATGGTTGTGTAGCTGGGTGTTCCTGTGGGACTCCAAACAGTGGGAGTGGGATATGTCTCTGACTCTTCTGCACGTCCTTAGAACTGTTTCCTCCTACTAGGTTGCCTTGGGCAGTCTTAAGGGTTTGTGCCTAGTCCTATTGTGACTTGTTATGTCATGTTCAGTTGATATCCCTGGGAGGCCTGATCTTTTTTTTTCTTTTTATGAAGAGTAACAGAAGAGTGGATCAGGGGATGGGGAGGCAGTTGGGGGAGGAACTGGCAGGAGTGGAGGGAGGGGAAACTATGATTGGGATGCAATGTATAAGAGAATAATTAAAAAAAGACTCCTTCCTGGTATCACAGTTGCCTTGAATTAAAGACTGTCAGTCAAACAGCTAGTTGAACTACCCTTATGATAGCACTGACTGTCCCAAACACTCCATGGATGCCTTGTGGTAGCTACATGACAACTAGAGCTGCTTGCTGCTGAAGCACAGATCCAGCTCTTGAAGATGCATACCATTGCCACAATGATTTCAAACAGCAGTGCTAGACTCTGCTATCACAAATTTCAGTGAAATTTTCATCCAAGCTAGAGGAACGTGTATCCCCTGTTGATCTAACAGAGAGACTTTGACTGTATAAAATGGACAATACTATAATTGGTGAATGCAGCATGCCATTTACATAGTGGCTGTGCTGTGGGAACTCCTTCAACCAATAACCAATAGCTTTTAAGATGCAGGCCCAGTTTGGGCGTGGTCTCATGTACTATAAATTTAGATGAAAAGCGTGAGCTTTTCCCTTGGCTGCTGGACTCAGTTCCAGTTCCCTACTCATGCAGAGGACTGATAATCACTGCTTTTCCTGTAAGCCTACCCCTAAATAAATAAATCTTTATTATACTCCATTCTGGGCTAGCGTGGGGCCATTTTATTTTAAACTGCAACAGATTGGTGTCCAACATGGAGCCTGAGTTCACACCATTACTGGGACCTGCCCAGAAAGTCTGCAGCCTTCTCCCACCCCCACCCAATGCTGATCCTTACCAGTAAGCCAAAACCCTGTGCTAATACATAGATTAATAGAAATGGGTTAATTTAAGATATAAAAGTTAGCTAGGAGTATGCCTGAGTCATTGGCCAAGCAGTGTTGTAATTAATATAGTTTCTGTGTCATTATTTGGGTCTGGACAGCCAGGAAATGAACAAACAGTCTCTGCCTATATGGCTGTTACTGTTGCAAACCTTTTTGTGGCTATATAAGCAGGTTGTTCAACACACTTCTGAAGCCAGCTTGGAGATATGTTCTTATGCTGTATCTGGCTATTGAAATATTAAGCCCAATAAAAGTCTTCTCTCAAGTATTTTCATCTACTTTAGATTTTCATAATTAATTTAGCAGGATGAGATGGTTAACATTAAGATGGAAGTAGCAGCAGTGGTAAGAGTAATAACTGTAGAAGTGATTTCAGTAGGAACCACAGCAGCAGTGAAGTAGTGGACAGAGTTATGGCAACAGTGACCGCTACAGGAGTGATAGTGGCAAGAGCCATAACAGTAACTATAATGCAAACAGTAGCAGAAGCAGAAGCAGAAGTGTCAACAACATGCGTCTATGGGCCTTCCAGGAATCCCTGCCCTGCCCAAAAGTAAAGGATCTGGTGGCTGTGGGCATCATGGGATGGTCTTTCTACCTGATGTGCCACTGATTCAAAGTTGTCTGATCTGGAATCACAGATCTCTCATGTGAGAAACATGAATGCTGACTACACCCTGTGGTCCACGTCTGGGATGTATTTCACTTTTGCTATATGACTGTCACTCTGCTCTGAAAATGCAGCCTTGTGCTCCCTGGGGTCTAGTGGTGGCAGTGATAGTGGCAACAGCAATGAGAGGCAACTGAAGTGTTGTGGAGATTGGCCAAGCCCCAAAGCCAAAGGTCTCAGACATCCTAGGCCTGAAATCTGGGAAATTCTGGCATCTTAGACACTGAAGCTGTAGTGTTAGCCACTGTCAAGGGCTGGGGAATCCTAACTATGATTGTTCAAAACAAAAAAAAGATAATAATAGTGGGTAATAGAGTGAATACTTGTGAGCTATTATTTATGGATAATTTACATTACATTGGTATAGTTTTTGTATATTGATACAAGTTCAAATTATATTTGTTATTTTTGTTTACATTATTTGTACACCTATGCAAAGTTATTCTGTCAGAATGTATATTTGCACGTTTTTACCTTTGGTTAGAACATTTTGTATATTGATACAACTTTTAGGATATATTTTCATATTGTATTATATATTACTCCTACCTCTGATCAAGATACTTATACACTGTTTACATTTTGAGGTCATTGTCCTCATTTGTTGCACATTTGTTTACAGATTATTTAATAATCTGACATGAAGTTTTAGTCTTTAAGTTATACAGGTATTAATTATTATAGGTCATTTTTGTTGTACATATAGTCAGATCAATTAGGTTCTTTAGATACACAGAAATTGTATTCTGTCTAGATAGATAATCTTCAACCACTTCAAGGATCTGTGGAACATGGCATTTAAATAACGTAGGGTTCTGTTGACATGAAACATGATTGCTTCTGACAGCACCAATATATTCCTGAGAGACTGTTGAGCACCAAAGACACTCCACTTAGAGCTTGTTTTCTTCTAGGCAAAACTGGCCTTTGGGCAAGGAACTGACAATGCCTCAACCACTGACAAGATACATGATATCCGAAAATGGGTAAGCAAGACTGTCAAATCTTGCCAAAACAGGGTAAGATGGTTTTGAAAAATTTCCTGCCTCTAAAAATGGTCTGTCAGTTATACTAGGCCTAAGTCAAAGCTGGTTGTCTCATTGTTGCAAAATGAGACTTTGGGTGTTTGCTCAGGTAGCTAATTGTGTGGTGCCCCCCCCTCATATATTGCTCGCTTTGGAAGCTACTTGATTGTACTTCCTGCCTGCTCAAGTAATATTATCTCCCTTCTTAGGTCTTCTATGGGGTTGAAGATTAAATAGTCGTAGTTACTATCCTCTTATGATCTAGCTAAGCCATTTCCAATATAAGACTTAGACTCCATAGGATAGAATGTTTATTAAAACATTTAGCATATGTTCCTTGTTTAATATTATGTTGGTTGTAATTCTAGTTATACTTGCTATCTGTTCCTAGTGTATATAGTTTTGTATTGGGTTTGGAACTCTCTTATTTAAACAAAAGGGGGTGGTGCTGTGTGAGCATATTCTGCTCCTTCAGCCAATAGCCTTTAAGATACCAGCCCACTCAGTCATAGTCTCTTATACTGTAAAAGCAGCAGTAAACGTGCAACACTCTCTTGCTTCTGTCTCCCACTTCCAGCTGCTAGACTCTGTTCCTGTTCGCGCAGAGGACTGTTGTCTAGGATAGTAATCTGTAAGTTTTCCCCTTAAATAAATAACCCTTTTATTATTCATAATTCTGAATTGGTGTGGGATTGTTTTGTGACTTATGTCATCATTCTAGGTCTATATAATCACTATAACACTTGTTACCCAACACTGAGAATACCAGTGAGGTCTGCACATAAATCATAATACTACAGAATGCCACCTGCTCCTGCCTGCAGCCTGGCTGAAGAAGCCAAGGGTTATAAAAGTTGTCAAAGGTTAGTACTGGCAGAACTTTTCCTCATTTACCCACTATTTCCATCCAGGTAGAGCAAAGGACACCAAACAGTGGCTGGTAACATTTTATGAGCCATGTTAACTGTTCCTTCCCTTCCCTCCCCTCCCCTCCCTTCCCTTCCCTCCCCTCCCCTCCCCTCCCCTCCCTCCCCTCCTCTTCCCTTCCCATCTCTTCTGTTCTCCTTCTCCCCCTCGTCTCTCCTGCTCCCCCCTTTCTCTCTCTCTGTGTGCACCTAGAGCTCAGGGGTTAATGTTAGGTGTCTTCCTCTGTCATTCTCTACTTTAGTCTTTGAGATATAAAGTTGCCAATTGCCAAATCTGAAACTTGTCATTTCAGCTGGACTGGCTGGCTAGTGAACTTCACTGCCATCTCTCAGGACAAGGATGTGCACTGTTGTATCAGGTTTTTAACACGGGTACCTGGGGAAGTGAACTCAGGTCCTCATGCTTTCACACCAAGCACTTTATTCACTGAGTTTTCTCTTTCCAGGATAGAGCAGGCAGAATGGCCATGGGCTCTATACTTCTTAGGAGAACTGTCAGGAGGCTATAGGTTTTGGAATTTTTATCTGTTAGCTAACAAGAGCTCCCACACCCAGAGCAGGAGGAGGGCTGTGGATATTAGGGAGCCCACATGACAAGAATCAGGGTCTGGAAGGATCACTGGACAAGAGCCACCAGGGCAATGAACTAGCAACCCAAGTCAATTATTAGCAAATAAAGAGGCAAAACAACTTTTGATTAAACTACAAGGAGACAGTAAAACAAGACTAGCATTTTTCCCCATGGTGCATGATCCCAAGAGCTTTTCCTAATATGGTTCAAAATATCTCTGCTGTGGTAAACCCCAAATCTCCCAGCCAGCTGGTGGATGGGCAGCCCTTAAGTAGGTAAGTACTGACAACTTTGGTGAAATATGCCTTTCAGGGAAAATACCCTTGTTTTTCATTGATTTAAAGTAAGATCACAGGAAATTTTACTTACCCATGCGTCCATCCTGAGGTGGACTAATCAGAGAGATTCTTGAAGGGCCTGCTGTCATCTCAGGCTATATAGGCAAAAGAAAACAGCCAGTGAAATGTCCAAACTGCCGCTTGTGAGGGTCCAATTCTGTTCATCAGGACAGATGTCTTTGGAGCTCTAGCTCTGTAGTCCTGACACTTATGACAAAACCACCTGTTTACTGGATGATAGCCTCATAGACTGAGATAGAACAGGGAAGGACAGAGGATCACTTCTGTTCTCCCTGGCCCTGAAATAGTAAATGATGCGGGACCCCACTAAATTCCTTTAGGAATATCAGGAGAGGAAAGGACAATTAAAATCCCAAATGATCTGGTTGGAGCTGCCTAGGCTGAACCCTCCTTCTTGGGCCCCCTTTTTCCTGAGACTCTAGGAGCACAGGTAATGTTACTGTCCTTGCTTGACTCAGAGAAGACTTCTGCCTTGCAAAGTTTAAAATGTTTACTAACTGCCCTCTTTCCAGATGTCTGTCTATGTGTTGTCTAACACTTCTCTTTGGAGTTTCACTCACTGAATTCTGTCCCCCCCTCCCCCAGCTGCAATGTATCAACTGTGCCTGCTATCTTCTGTATCTCTAGCTCACCCCAACCGCTTGGAGGCTAAAGAAACCTGAAGCAGAATGACCTGCCCCTGCCCCCCATAAGGGTCCCTCTTCACCATTAATATGGAGATCTGGAGAACCACCAGTACATGCACAACAACCCTGAAACAAGGCCTCCGGCAGAAGGTAGAAGCAGATGTCTAGCCTCTAAGGAGCTGAGAGATGCAGCAGGGATCTGTGAGCTTCTGGGCAGTCTGAGGTAGAGAGCAAGGGAGAGTGGGAAATTGCCCACAGTAGAGTAGGTGTACACTGGAGGAAGTAAGCACGCACAGGAGGTAAGCTGAGCAGGGAGGTGGCAGTCTGTCTTTGTGTCAACTGCAAAGGACCTTAAGTATCTTCTCCTCAAGGCATGAATAACTTCTCATTCCCTGCTAAAGTCCTACCTATCTACTCTGAAATCTAGATTCCTTTACAAGCAGGTTCAGGAGATTCTCTTAGAAATGGACATGACTTCTGATTAACAAGTCCACATACTGGTATCTACCTTGGAGGACTATTAGGAGAATGGTCCTCATTTAAAAAGCACTTAAAGATGTGCTAGCAGGCAGGCAGCTCTATTAAAGGCCCTTGAAACAACACAGTAATAAATTCACACCAAAGAAAGAGTGTCATTACAGTGTATGCAGTCTCTCTCCTTTGCTTGATTCTTCTGGTTACAGCCCACCTGGTGATACCCCAGCCTTGTGAAACATCTCTGAGCGCCTCATGTTTGAGCAATATGGCACGCATAGAATCCAGTTCTGCCTGAACTGGGGCATTCCTAGGTTTGGTTTCACTTCCACTGTTTCTGTTTTTCTCCAATTTACAGTTGTGGCTTTGTTTTTTAACCCTTACATGTCTGGACCACTTGTTTTTAGTGCTGATAGGGTTGTTTATAATAAGCACTTCTTTCTTGATTATGGTCAAGGGAAGGTGAAATACAGGGCTCCAAGTCCTGCCACTTTTACTAACAATGCAAGGGACCCTGTTGCCCTTATCATAGGCCTGGCCATAAGGACAGAAGGGAATGTTCTTGTTTCTAATCACAACCCATCCATTAACTCTGGTGTTAACACAGTAAAGTGGTGTGGGATTGTCCCCCTGTATGCTGTGAGTATGCTTTATTACCACTGGTTAATGAAGAAGCTGCTTTGGCCTATGGTAGGGCACAATACAGATGGGTGGAAAATCCAAGCAGAGAAGGAGAAAGAAGGAGGGGTGAGGGAGATGCCAGAAGCTGTTGGAGAAGCAAGATGTGAGGTAACAGTCACAAGCCTCGTGGTAAAATATGAAATAAAAGAAATGGATTAACTTAAGTTGTAGGTGCTAGTTAATAATAAGCCTGGGTTAGTAGGCCAAACAGTATGTATTTAATGTTAAGCCTTGGAGTGGTTATTCAGGAACTGGTGGGCACGAGAGAAACCTCAGTTACAGTAAAAACCTTTGCTAGAGACCACCATGTGCCTTGAGCAATGTGGCAGCCCAGGTATACTTACCTTTCTTGCTTGAGGAGTTGGGTCAATTTCCATTGATTCTATTCTGTTAAACAGTGAAACATGCTAATGAGACTGAAAATTTACTGTAATTTAAAAACATAAATTTAAATATCCTTGTATGTAATAAGTCAGAGCAAATTTCCAAGTCCTTTCATGGGGTTGTCAGGGTGTGTATAGGTATAAGTTTGCTTCTTCCTATGTATTCTACTGGGTGTTCATTGACTGCAAATTAGGCATAATTTCTCCAGAGCAGAGCTACAGCCCCCACATTTGTCTTAGTTCTTCAACTGCTGCCTAGTACTACTGACTAGACCCCTATGAACAGGAACATTCACTGACTGCTGTTAATATATGATTAGCCCACATGTTACAGAATTCATTAGTCAAAAAGAAGACAGAGAAACATCAGTTTGATTTATTTTCAATTTGGCCTTTACCTAGCCTGGTTAAATGATGGTAGTGACCTCAGAGCAAGGGACACCCTTTCTTAACTACTTCAGCAGGAGTCCAGGATGGCTCATTATCTCAGCCTACATATACAGTTGCTCCAACATCTATTTAAATTTAATTTTCCTGGACGGGGATGTCACCTCAAGAGTTTTCCAGATCCCTACCTTCCTCTTTGTTTTCACTGTCTTCTATCTGGATGTTCTACATAATATTCTCTTTGTGACAACTCCCTATAGGGCGGCTAGAGACAGTCTACTTGACTGGTAACTTCACAACCCACAAGAAAGCACAGATGTGACAACTTCCCAATCACAGGAGAATCTCCTGGAACTCACATCTACTTGCTGCAGACCCATCAACTAAACCCATAAAAAAAATCATGTTTAGAGAATACGATGGGCCCATTAAAGGCACATGCCCATGGTGATTCCCTCCTTATGCCTAATTCTATTTCAGACTCATGAGGAGCAAGGATGGAAACTGCTTTCCCAAATCAGGTTTTAGGGCTAAAAATGGCATAATGAATGTGTACTTTCCAAGGGATAGCCAGAGTTTCCCAAGGCTGAGTTGTCCCAAAGATACTCAGAGACACAAGATAGGACTCTCAGAGTAGAGTGGTACATGAGGTAGAAGGACCATCCTGCTATATCTACAGACACAAACCTCACTTTTGGGTAGGGCAGGGATTTCTGGGGTGTTCATAGACACCTGATCATACTCAACTAATTTGCTGTGGATGTAGGAATAGAGTACTATGACTGTCCAGTGAGAATCTAAGTTCTGACTCTGGAACCAAAGTTTCACACTAATGTAAGCTAAGTACTTAGAGCAGCTAGACATCCAGTGACCTGCTCATGCCCTTAGTTAATGGGTAGGATTTGGAGATTTGGAAGTAGAATCAGATAGAAAGAAAATGTAGACGTGTCCATAGATATGACTATGGGTTACTCAATTTTCAAAAATTCCTACACCATCCCACCAGGCCCACACACCTGTCAGGAAGTGAAGAGTTGGTTGGCAGCAAGAGGTATCCATTTGGCTTTGCTGAAGGAACAATGATTTAAAAAAGCCTTTTATTAGTGTCTACTTTTTGTGGCTTAGAGCAGGTATCTTTATATTCTCCTTTACAAAATCACTTCACTTACTTGAAACAGAAGATTTGATTGTGTTGAAAGCTGCTTGATGTGATGACCTCATACTAAATATATGGAGTAAAGGTTAATTAAATGGATGGAGTAAAGATTAATTAATTAAATTGATTTTTCCCTCTTTCATCCCAAAGTATAAAAAGGCTTGGAAAAAGTTAACTGAAATTCTACACATTCTCTTGGCCTACTGCTTTATTCCTTCACAACTAGAATGCAAAGAAAACCAACACTGGCTACCATGTAACTGATACTTGTGGTTGCAACTATTATACTAATGGGTCATTGACAAGTTATGTGTATGACAAGTTAGTTTTAAGTGTATGAAATTCAAATGTAACAATAAGAGATACTAACTATTCAGATTTAATGGCTAACAGGAGAAATGGAACAAGTTTTCCTCAGCAAAGCAAGCCTGATCTCTGTTACAGAAGGCAGAAGAGACAATCTTGCCTGAGGTCTGATACCTAATAACCCTACTCAATGCTGCATGCTAAGCTGTCTGTTCCCAGCAGGATGCACCCTGGGCTCTCTATCTGCCTAGCCTACCCTAGTAGTGTTTATGTGAATGTAGGGCAAAGCATGTCTGTTTCTAAAGACTCACAAGGAATGTATGAAAAATGCAGATGAGATACTGCAACATACACATTGGTCTGAATGTTGAGAAAGTCTATACTTGCAATCAGTCCAGTCAGACCAAATAAGCCAAGAATAGACATTTATCGAGAATTGTGACCTGGGCTTCTGTTATAAAGTCACTTCCTGGAGCCCTCCATTAGTATTCATTTCTCTCACCCAGTACCATTTCTCACAAGAGTACATGTTCCTGTCTGATATAAGTTCATTTATTGCCCTCCCTCAAACAGAAGCACCTGAGCACAAGCAGTTGACATACTTGGCTCACATGAATATCTAAAGTCAAGAATGGTGCCTCTTAGGTGCCCATGGAGGCTTGAAGAGGGCATTTGATTTCCCAGAACTAGAGTTATAGACAGCTGTAAGCCACCTGATGTGGGTGCTGGGAACCAAACCATGGTCCATTGAAACAGAAGCAAATATTCCTAACTGCTGAGACATCTCTCCAGCTCTTCCATTTTTTTTTTTTTAAAAAAAAATAAGGATAGAGAAAAGATGTCCTTTTCTTCAAGATGGAGGTAAAAAAGAGCTTGGTCAGGAGCTATAACAGGTACTCACACCTACTTCCTGGTCACATTCCCAGGCCCAATATGGCCATGACACCTTTAGGAGTTTGGTTGGTAAGGCTAGTAGGTGTCCACATACTCAGGTAACCAGTGAGAAAAACCTTCATGGGTAATTGTATCACTGTCTCAGAAATACACAGCCACCACTGGACAAATATGCACCATGTCTTGTATCAATGTGTTGTCTAGACTATGGTGTGTTATGGAGTTCATATTTCATGGACATTAAGTACAAATACAGAGCTTTAGCCAGGCAGTAGTGGTGCACGCCTTTAATCCCAGCACTCAGGAGACAGAGGCGGTAGGCAGTCTCTGTGAGTTTGAGGCCAGCCTGGTCTATAAGAGTTAGTTCCAAGACAGGCTCCAAAGCTACAGAGAAACCCTGTCTTGAAAACCAAAAAAAAAAAAAAAAAAAAAAAAAAAAAAAAAAAAAAAAAGCTTCACAATTGCAGCATTATTATGGCACTGACCAAAACAAATAAGAAATGAGAATTTTTAATGTTTGTTATTTTTCAGATATTGAAATGTAATATAATTTTGGTTATCTGTAGTACTTTGAGATATACCTCACTATAATATATGACTATGTGGTTCATATTAATTGTTAACTTGATAGGATTTAGAATTGCCTAAACCTTTGGCAGGTTAATGAGCAAGTTTCTAGACTGAGTTAACTGAGTTGGGGCAACTTATTCTGAATGTGGGTGTGGTACCATCCAATAGGTTAAGATCTCAAGCTGAAAAAAAAAGGAGAAAGCAAGCGCCACCAGGATTTATCTGTCTCTTGACTGTAGAAGCAGTTTGACCAGGTGCTTCATTACCACTGCCTCGATGTCTCACCTTTCACAAAGGGCTGCCACTTCAAAATGTAGGTAAAAATAAACTTATTTCCTTAAGTTATATGCTTTTGTCAAAGCCATGAGAAAAATAATTAATATAAAAAATTGGTACTGAGAAGTGGGACTATTGCTGTGATAAAGCTAACCACATGGTTCTTAGGCCTTGGAAACCAGTTTGCAGGGAGAATGTGGAATAGTTTGGAACTTCAGGTTAGAAAATTCTCAGAAGTTGGGTAGTGGTGGCACACGTCTTTAATCCCAGCACTTGAGAGGCAGAGGCAAGCGGATCTCTGTGAGTTCGTGGCCAGTCTGGTTTAAAAGAGCTAGTTCCGGGACATTCTTGACAGCTACAGTGAAATCCTGTTTTGAAAAACAAAAAACAAAAAACAAAAAAAAAAACAAGAAAGAAAGAAAGAAAATTCTTAGAATACCACAAGCAGAGCTTAATAGGCCAGTCTCGTGTCTGGTGGGAATTTGGAAGAATAAAATGCTGACAGAAATGTAGGTGGTGGAGGCTTAGCTCATGAGGTTTCAGAGGAGAAGAATTCTACTAGGCACTGGGCTAGAGGTCATTTGTGTTATCTTCTGGCAAAATAGTGGCTGCATTCTACTCTTCGGTGAGGCTGAATTAAAAAGAAATAGGCTAATTTGATTGTGGAGGAAATTCCAAGATAAGATATTACCCAGGCTCTTACCTATTACCCAGGTCTACAGGAAGAAAGAGCAAAAGCAGAATGGATAAATAAGTAAATTGCCTCTTAGCAGGGAAAGGACACAGTTTAAAGTTGTAGATAGATAAGGTGGGCGATGAGAAAGAGCTGTAATTGTTAAAAAGATTAGCACTATTAAAGAGAAAACTTAAACTTTGCACTGGGAAAATAGGACAAGCGCTCTAGGAAAGATTCTAGCCATTAAAGGCTCCATATTGTGAAAGCCAAATTCTTTTGAAAGAAAAGCACCTAAACTGAGAATGACTGACAACCACAGCCTAGGGAAAAATTTCCTCAGGATCAGCCTGGAAGGTACACAGAGGCTGATACTACTATGGTCCAAGGTGCCAGGCTCAAGCTGGCAGCATAATTTGGCAATCTTGTCCATGTGGTATTGGTTCTAAGGAATGGAAGATGAAAGAAAAAGGTAATCAGGGAAGACCACCACTGAGACCAAACAATGTGTGGTATGGTTGGTCCTCTGCTAGGGGACCCTGAGGGGCTACTGTATGAAGATGTGAAGCTGAAGTCCAGTGGAGATCCCAGAATCTTGGAGATGCCAGGATCATGATACTTTAGCAAGGAAAGCTGTAGGCATGGAGTGGGGTCATCCCAAAAGAAGAACTTTGTGCATTGAGCGATAGGCTACCCAAGTTATTTGGAACTGAAATGATTCTAGCAAGAATTTGGTGTTTTCTTTCTGGGTATTAGTCTTGTCTACCTTTGCTTCGCCCCAGTTACTTCCTTCTGGACTACAAATGTTTAATTTGTGACACTATAAGTTAGAAGTGCATAACTTGTTTTTTAAAATTTTATTTTATAGAATATCATAGTTAAGATAATGAACTGTGTCTTATAAGAGGCTCTACATTTATACTTTTGAGCAGTTTTGGAACTGTTAAAGATTATGTGGACTTTTAAAGTTGGACAGCATTTTTCATTATGGGATGGTTATGGTGGAAAGTTATGGCTTTAAAGCTATGTTTAGGTATGAAATTGACAAAGGATAGACTGACAATGACTAATATCAACTTTACAGAATCTAAAATTTCAAAAGAAACAAATCTTTGGATATATCTATGAAAGAATTTATAGGTTGAATTAAATGAGGAAGAAAGACCCACCCTAAATTTGGGTAGCACTATTCCACAAGCAGAGATCTTGGACTTAAAATGAAGACAGTAAGCTGAACACCAGCACTCACTTTTCTCTGCTTTCTGAATGAAGGAACGGTACAATCAGTGGCCTCAAGTTAGTGTTGCCATGCCTCTCACCCCAGGATCTACTACTGTACAAAATAAATTCCTCCTTCCTCAAGTTGCTTTTATCACAGAAATGAGAAAAGTGACTAATAAAATGAACTGACTCAATGTAAGTGTCTTGAAGAACACATGCCATGCTAAGCTCTCCCTCCATACCTGGCTGCCATGTCATGCACAAAAGAGACTGCAGGCAGCCACCATTTGCATTTTGGTCACTGTAATTCCTGGCCTTTTACCAATGCCTCGATAAGCCTTGGAAGCCTCTATGGGGACCTTTCATCTCTTTTATCTGTTTTTGTCTATCTCAGTAATATATGGAACTAGATTATTGTTCCCATGAGGCACTCTTACCTTTGTAGTTGCTTGATTTGTAGCAGTGACTTTCTGAGGGACTCTTCCAACTGAGAAATCTGAATATAAATAAGATCCCATTATTAGATAGACTATGCCAAGTGGCAGTTCAGAGAACACTTTGGTTTGTCTACAAATGTGACATTTCAGCAAGCCTAGCTCATCAGGATCTTTGTACAGAGCTGAGTCAGGTCAGAGCTCTAGAGACTGGGGACCCAGCTCAGTCTCCACAAGGCAGTAGACCTGAACTAGCCAGTAGGAGCCCAAAGCATGAAGCTCTGCTAGGTACTCCTTAGAAATTCTGATGTCAAGTCTTAAACATGTCCTCCTTTACACAGATGATTTCAGAATGCAGTCTGTAACATGTCAAGATTTAGATCTGGCGTTGTCACGAGGCACTGGGAAATGTCAAGGGGTAGATTTAAAGTCTTCAAATTTATAGTGGTGTATGTAAAACCTCTCATTTGCTAAGAGGTTTAATAAGGTAATACATATCAAATGAGTAACCAAGGCTAGACTGGAAGAAGCCTCTAGGCTGGATTTTGGGCAGCTGTAGAAAGTGCTGTGGATAAAGCAGTGGATATCAGAGTGAGGACAGTGAACTGTGCACAGAACCTGAGGGCCCTGCCTGCCTGTGTCATCTGTGTACCACAGTCGTGGACTGGGAAATGCTTTCTAGACTTGATAATGGGTTCTCAGAACTCTATGGACTTATAAATAGGATCCTCTCACTTCATTTATTATAGAGCTTTTGGAGTTTTTTTTAAAAAAGGACTTTTATGTAAAAAACAAGAGGGGTGAGAAGAGAAGCCTCTGGGCTACTCTCATGTTCCTAAGGCCCTAGTATTGGCCAGTACAGATGAGGGAGTCCAGGTGGACAGAATAGTTAACTCTGTGTAGTCTGCCCAAAGCAGAAGGGCTCCTAGGCAGGTCAGGCAAACAGACTGATGGTCATAAGAAGTAACCACCTCCTCAACTGGAAATGCTAGTGAACCCTATTCAGATCATGGACTCAAAGTTGGATATAGTGGCACATGCCTTTAATCTCAGCACTCAGGAGGCAGAGGTCGGGGGATCCCCATGAGTTTGAGGCCAGCCTTGTCTACAGAGAAAGAGAGCGGGGCGGGGGGTGGAGTGGGGGGTGGAACTTGAACTATAACAATATGACATTGAAATTACAAGATCAAACAAATAAAGAAGAAAGAGTTTATTTCATTTACCTTTTCTTGATAGAAGGCCACCAGTCTCCTTCTGTGTTTTTCTTGAAATTCTGAAATCTAGTAAGACAACACATTTCAGCTGCTGAGGGCACAAAGTCATGGCATATCTCTTGTGGAAGCTGAAGGCTGGAAGAAACTTTAAGTGTGGGTTGCAGCATGTTCTGTTTTACATGTACTCCCCCAATAGACCTGCATCTCTTCCCATGGGGACAGTCACAGATTCCCTGGATTTGTTTGTGGTTAGTGTCTGACCAGAGTAGACACATAGTTTAGATGCTTCAGGAGGAACAGAATGCCAGAAGGTTGTCAAATGCAAAGGCAGGTAGGCTTATCCAATATGAACTCTAAACAATAAGGCTCTTTGTCTCTGTAGCAGCCTTCCTGTTTAAGATGTTCCAATGGTGTGCTTACTCTTGTAGTAAGTAAGATAGAATACATGGTTCCACTTTGAAGGTAGTGATTATCTAAGGAAGGCCTTCTGCCTGGTGAATAACCTTAATACATTGACTAGGGCAGGATTGGAGAGGTGGAAAGAGCTGAAAGAAGGAAGTACAGCATGGTGAGTAGCCTTGTATGGACTGTTAGAGCCAGCTACATCCGAAGCCAGCACCATCCCTACCTTCACACTCACAGGAAACATCATATACCCTATGTGATTTGAATTGGGATTTTGAGAATGGCAGTGTGAACAAGTGAGCAGGCTCACTCAAAACAAGAAAGCTAATTGATGGTTTGAATAATGGTGTCAACTTAGCTGAGACATTAAACTGTCACTCCTTCACCTAAATCTGCCACCACTCAGTGCTGGTCCACAGGTATAGGGTGATATAGGTAGAGATTAATACTTTAAGGTTCCATATGTCCCTCTAAGTAATAATAGCACAGACACAAAGGTGGTATTCATTCACCACACAGCTTCCCTTGGATCATAGTAGCATCAGCAGTATAGTTCTGTTGTGGAAAGCAACAACTCAACAGAGCATGCAACTCATCCACTGTGAGCGCCTACTCCTAGGGATGGGACTATACAGGGCATGAACCTTCAGGTCAACAGGGACAATATCCTCCCTATACCTGAGCTCTGGCTCTACATTTTACATGTGGCTTAAGTCTGAGTCTCCAAAAAGAATCACAGTGTTTGGGACATGACAGGGACAATCAAAAGACTGCTGCTTACATAGATAAGTATAGACTTCATTGAGGCCATCCCTGTAGGAATCCTCACTGGAGTAACAGTCAATATCCTTGAGCATATTCCTCAACTGTGCAAGCAACTCTTGCCCCTCAAAGTCCAGCACCAAGGGCCTTGTCATGAACTTTCTCTTTACCTGCTTGGATAGCCCTGATTTTCCAGCTCCTAATATCCATGAGAGAGACTTAGCGATAGATCCTCTTTCCCTGACTGGAAGCCTGCTGGTGTCATGCTTGAACAGGGTAAAGTTATGTTTGGGGGATTTTCTTTTCCTTCAATTTTCCCTTCATACTGTGTAAGGCACATGACATTATCCATGTTCTAGATTTGACCTATGGGCCAGGTGGAGCTGGAAATTGTTCTGGCAGCAGACTGATGTTCCCAATTTCTGTTAGTAACTAAAAACTTGCCAGCTGCCTATCTTCTACTTTCTTCCTCAGTACACCCACACTGGTAACAAGAGAGAAAACTTAATTTGCTCTGCCACATTCTCAAGGACCCACATTTCTGTAGCATGTGTCAACACCAATCAGGATGTAGGCTTCCAGTGGGTGGACACTGGAGCCTGGAAAGGCCTGCTCATGAGGAATGCTCCCCTTGCCATGGCACAGTGAGTTTTATATAAGGACCCTGGTAAGAGCAGCTTTCAGGACTATGGAAGATTCCGGTCTCTTCAGTTGCAGATTTGACAGACACAACTGCCCCTAGGATACAACCAAATGGAAAGCAGTACTGGAACCAGTCCTGTCATGGTGATGGCCTGGCAATGTAGATGACACTAGTCCAGAGAGTCTCTTATGATAATGGGAGCAGGCAAGACCCCAAGCATCTGTGTCACTGGGTCTTCTGCCTGCCTGGACTCTTCCAGGTCTGTAATCTCAGGTTGTCTAGGAGTTGTGGTTTGTGCTCCAGGAGGGGTTGTGCTCTAGAGACTAGAGGGCTAGAAGTGGCCTCACAAGCGAGACTACATTCATAAAACAAACAAACAAACAAACAAACAAACAAATGGACCACGAAACCTGGAATGGTGGCACACAACTGTATCCCAGCATCTGGAAGGATGAGGTAGGAGAATTATGAGCTTAAAACCAGCCTTGGCTGTATAAGAACTTCTATGCTAGTTTATAAATAATGATCTTCACCAACTCCACATCAGACAGAGGTCTGATCTCCAAAATATACAAGAAATCAAGAGATTGGTCATCAAAAGAACAAATAATCCAATAAAAAAATGGAGTACAGACCTAAACAGAGAACTCTCAATAGAGGAATCTAAAATGGCTGAAAGACACTTAAGGAAATGTTCAACATCCTTAGTAATCAGAGAAATGCAAATCAAAACAACTCTGATATTCCATCTTACACCTGTAAGAGTGACCAAGATCAAAAACACTGATGACAACTTATTCTGGAGAGGTTGTGGGGAAAAGGGAACACTTCTACATTGCTGGTGGGAATGCAAGCTGGTACAACCCCTTTGGATGTTAGTGTGGTGATTTCTCAGAAAATTAGGAATCAACCTTCCTCAAGACCCAGTAATACCACTTTTGGGTATATATCCAAAGGATGCTCAATTATGCCACAAGGACATGTGTCCAACTATGTTAACAGCAGCATTGTTTGTCATAGCCAGAACCTGGAAACAACCTAAATGCCCCTCGACCAAAGAATGGATAAGGAAAATGTGGCACAATGGAATACTACACAGCAGAAAAAAAATAATAACATCTTGAATTTTGCAGGAAAATGGATGGAGCTAGAAAACATGATTTTGAGTGAGGTGACCCAGACCCAGAAAGAAAATTATCACATGTACTCACTCCTAAGTGGTTTTTAAACATAAAACAAAGAAAACCAACCCATAAACCACAATCTCAGAGAACTTAGATAACAATAAGGACTCTAAGAAAGACATACATGGATATAATTGACATGGGAAATAGAAAAAGACAAGATCTCCTGGGATAAATTGAAAGAGGGCTGAAGGAGAGGGGAGATGCAAGGAGGGGAGCAGAGAAAAATGTACAGCTCAATAAATATCAATTAAAAATTATTTTACTAAATAAAAAAAAAGAAATATAGTTGGCATCTGTGGGGGTATAATGTCTAAAGGAGGGTAGATCTAAGCTAAGTTGAGCTCATATGTATCTCAATGTCACAAAAGCATACACAATGACATAGATCAGAGATAATGTCAGCACTGAAACCTTTATGATAAACTATTTTACAAGTGAGATAATTAAAAAACACTAGAGAAGCAGAAGATATTTTCACACTCACCTCTGCAAGCGACTGGTTCCAGAACATTTACTTCACAGGGTCTCTGAGGTAATGTGCTCTGGGTATCACCAAGTCAAGCCTCAAAGTCGCAACTCACCTGAGAGGTTTCCTGGGAATACTTCTTACACAGACCATCTATGCTCAGAAAGAATGCCTGGATATTGGAGTTAGTCTAAAGAGAAAGCAAATGACTATGTAGAAACTTCTGGCCACTAGTTAAAAAACTGTATTTGAAGATCTACAATTAACTATGCATACATAACACAAACAAACAGCAATCCACCCCTGAGAAGATAACCACTCCTCTAAGGAGCATGCAGGGCAGTGGCACCCATTGGCAGTACTGAGCCACCCTGGACCACATGTCCCTCTATATCCATTGAAAATGTGCTTCAAAATGAAGGTAAAAGTTTAGGGTGACTTTTTTCCAGACCCCCCCCCCCAAAAAAAAAATCCAAGAGGATTTGTCACCAACAGATCAATACTAAAAGCAAAAATAAAGGAATTCTGTGTGGGGAGGAAACAATCACCGACAGATCACAGAGTGTGGGAGGTAGCAGAGAGCAAGAGAAGAGGAAGCATGAGGAAATTCAACCAAGGATTAGCTATGTGTGGAACTGCTGTGCTGTTGGTGTAGCATGAAGTAAGAGCCAATATTCCATTGAGAAGGGAAAGCATGGTAAAAAGATCAATGGACTGAAACCACCAGAGGTCCTTGCATAGCTAGGAAAATCTAAATTAGTTGAGTCTTTAAAAAAGATTTTATTTTTATTTTAGTGATGTGTGTGTCTGTGTGTAGGTATGTTCACATGAGATCAATGGAGCCAAAAATTAGCTTTCTGAAAATGCTGAAATGAGTTCAATAGTACTTAATACACATTTGGCAAGGGTGCTCAAGAAGAAAGGACTCACAATAGTCACTAAAATTAGAAAAAATACAGCAATGTGTAGAGGGAGGCACATGGCTGCAATTCCAGCACTTGGGAGGCAGGGGTAGGCAGACCTCTTTAAATTTGAAGCTACCCTGGTCTACATAGCGAGTTCTAGGACAGTCAAGTCTACATAGAGAGACTCTGTCTCAAAAATCCAAAATAAATAAATAAGTAAAACAAAATAAAAGAACACCATTCCAGACCTTATATACCTGTTTTGAGGTACATAAAAGTGTAATTGATACTGAAAGCTTAAAATTCTAAGTAATCTCTATGGCTTCAGAATTTTAACTGTACAAAAATTCATCGAGATGTATAGTTTGTGGCTGGGTTTGAGTGGCTTTGTTAATCTAGCCATGCAGTGTTTCTATTTTTGAGTTCATTGCAATAAACTTATACATACAAACATATGTACATAAACACATACATACATACACACACACATACATATCCAGGCTGGTCTTGAACTAGTGACATAGCCCAGCCTGGCCCTGAACTCCTGTTTCTGCCTCCTAAGTGCTGGAATTAGAGGTGTGTGCTACCACTCCCTACTCTAAGAACTTTTATGACATTATTAACTATGATTTCTCAAACTTTAATATGTAATACAGGAAAGGAAACTTTCAACTTCAACTTGTATATGAATATGGGTGCAAGAATAATGAATATGAATATGAGTCCAAGTAAAATAATAGCAAATTCAATCTATCTACAAAAGTTGAAGTATGTCATTATAAGCTGACTCTATTCTTGGAATCTTATGTGGGTTTTTTTAATTTTAAAAGTAAATGAAGGGGTAAGAAAGTTGACTCAGTGGTTCCTAAAACCCAGGTTTGGCAGTTCACAATTATCTGTGTAGATGGAGTTTCTGCCCTGCCTGGTCTCACAGCCATTCAGTCCCAATAAAACACACAGAGGTTTATAATAATTATATAATTTGGCCTTTTAGCTCAGGCTTATTATTAACTAGCTCTTACAACTTAAATTAACTCATAATTCTTACCTATGTTTAGCCACGTGGCTTGGTACCTTTCCTCAGTGCAGTGTTCTCATTTTGCTTCCTCTGCAACTGGCTGGTGACTGCAAACTGAGCCTTTCCTCTTCCTAGAATTCACCTAGTTTGGTCACCTCACCTATACTTCCTGCCTGGCTACTGGCCAATCAGCATTTTATTAAGCCAATACAAGTAACAAATCTTTACAGGGTACAATAGTATTTCCCACAGCATACCTGTAACTCCAGCTCCAGGGGATTCAATATCTCTGGCCTTTGTGGGCACAGTACTCATGTGCACATACCACATACAGACACATAATTTTTTAAAAAGTAAATGTATTCCCCATCCCACAAACAAAATATGGTAAAACACAATATTATCAAGAGTTACAGAAAAGTAATAAATATAGTTATTTTGATTATATACCTAATTCATGATTTTAAAAATACCTTTTGCAAACTAGTATAAACATACTTGGTGAAATACTAAAACCCTGATCACCAAGTTAAGAGAGAGACCAGGGTACTTGCTGTAGTCAGCATTTCTACACAGCACTACAAGGAGTTCCTGCCAATGGCTGCATATACGAATATTCTAGAAGAATAGGATCTTTAGCAAAGTCACATTTTTGAAAAGTGTATTCACTTATTTTCCATACCGACCAGTTTCCCCTCCCCCCTCTCCTCCCATTCTCTCCCTCCACTTCCTCTTGCCCCTCCTAATCCATGCCTCCTTTGTTTCTGTTCAGAAACGGGCAGGCCTCCCATGGGCGTCAACAAAGCATGGCATAACAAGTAGTGGAAAGACTAAGCACCTCCCCTTGTATTAAGGCTGAGCAAGGCAACCCATTATGAGGAATAGCTTTCCAGGAGCCAGACTAGAGACAGCCCCTGCTCCCATTGCTAAGAGTGCCATAAGACCAAGCTACACAACTGTCACATATATGTAGAGGGCCTATGTCAGTCCCATGCAGGCTCCCTGGTTATAGGTTCAGATTCTTTAAGTTCTTATGAGCCACGTTAGTTGTTTTTTTCTGTGGGTTTTCTTGTGATATCCTTGACCCTTCTGGCTCCTGCAATCCTTCTTCCTTCTGTTCATCAGGATTCTCTGAACTTGGCCTAATGTTTGGTTGCTGTGGGTCTCTGCATCTGTTTCCATCAATTACTGGATGAAGGCTCTCTGATGATAACTGGGGTAGGTAGTCACCAATCTGATCATAGGAGATGGCCAGTTCAGGCTACAAATCCACTATTGCTAGGAGTCTTAGCTGGGGTCATCCTTGTATATTTGTGGGTGTTTCCCTTGCATCAGGTTTCAACCTGACCCTGAAATGTCCCCCTTCCAGTAATCTCTTTCAGTCCTCTCTCCATCTATCCACTCCCAAACCCAATCCCTCATGTTTCCATCCCCACCTGGCCCCCAGTCTACCCAGGAGATACATTCTATTTCACCTTCCCAGGGAGATCCATGCCTCCCCTCTTGGGCCCTCCTTATTATCTAGCTTCTCTGGGTCTGTGGATTGTAGCCTGGCTATTCTTTACTTTTCAGCTAATATCCACTTAAAAGTGAGTACATACCAAGTTTGTCTTTCTGGGTCTGGGTTACCTCACTCAGGATGTTTTTTTTTCTAGTTCCATCCATTTGCCTGCAAATTTCATAATACCATTTTCTAACAGCTGAATAATACTTCATTGTGTAAATGTACCACATTTTCTTTACCCATTCTTTGGATGAGGGACATCTAGGTTGTTTCCAGGTTCTGACTATTACAAATAAAGCTGCTATGAACATAGTTGAGCGAGTGTCCTTGTGGTATGATTGAGCATCCTTTGGGTATATGTCCAAGAATGGTATTGCTGGGTCTTGAGGTAGCCTGATTCCCAATTTTCTGAAACTGCCATATTGATTTCCAAAGTGGCGGCACAAGTTTACATTCACACCAGCAATGGAGGAGGTAACACAGAATTTTTTTTACAGACTAGTAATGAATGCATAGGAGAAGATGTTTTCAAAGCTGCTCTGGTAGCTCTTTAAAGCAATCAACACCTAAGGACAGGGCTACTACAGTTTGCAGGCCTCCAAGGAGAAGCACTTGTAATTTTCTGAAAGGTGAGAGAGCTCCTGAATAAAACACACCCCACATTAATGGGTTAAATGAGCCTTACTGGGTAGATGTCAATTATCCCTTAATAAGTGCAAAATAAAAATGCCAGTGAGTGAAGGGGAGGGAAAGGAAGAGGTATTTTCATAATCAGATTATTTGAAGTAGGAAGACCTACCCTACATCTGGGCCGCATCTTCTAATGGCAGCCTATATAAAAAAAAATACACAGTAGAAGGAAAGTTTTCTTTCTGACTCTTGGAAAGTTCATTTATGCCATTGCTAAGGCATTTCTTAACCAGTATTAGAACTAGGTTTTTCAGGATTCCTACCTAGACTGATGATCAGCAGCTCCTCAGGAATCCTCCAAGACTACAGCACCAGATTTGAACTGCTGAGATATCTAGCCTTATGGACAGAAAAATCACCAGATTCTCAGCCTTTCCATTGTGAGACAGCCACTGTTGGGCTACTCTGGACCACAGTTTTTACAACGAATCATTCCTCCAGTGGAATACCCCGAACACCACTATTATTGTCCACGTCACTATATAGGTTCTCAGGCAACATATGGTCCTTTTTTTCCAGGTCTGCAACCTATTAACTAGGAACATAAGGAACATTTTTGGGCCGTCATCATGGCCCAATATAATGGGACCTAGGTAAGACAGAGAAGAAATGCTAAATGGCCCAGAGATAAAAAAACACGGGTCTCAGGGGGTTCATTTTCTGTAGATCTTTTCTAGACCTTTGCCTTCTGAGGCATGTTTGCCTCTTTATCTCCATTCGGGGTTTTGTCTGCTTTCGGGTTCTGCAAGGTGAATGAGCACAATGAGTTTCCCTTACTCAGACTGGTCTTTATTGTTACAGTCATGACTATATTGCCAGAGATTTTCCAGTCTCATTACGCATCTGTCTCCTTAAAGCTACCTATTCTTTTCTACCTCTGAATGAAAGCCAGATATATTTCACTTGAACTCATTCTTCCTTGTGGTCCTTCAGGAAAAAAATTCCAAATAAGACATCCTTCTTCTTAGCTCTGAGGTCACCAGAGGTTTTCTTTCCAGAGGCCCAGTTGCCTCCCTGACTCTTACAGGCATCTGACTATTACTGCATTGGTATTGTATTGCATGTGTGAACTAGTAGTGGCCCATTTTAATGGCAAACAAGTCAACACATAAATATGTCTCCTGTAAGAATATCCAGGTGCACCTTTTGAATAGCCTGGGATTTGCTGATAAAAACTGTTTATATAACAGTTTTGAAGCTACAGACCAAACTAGAAACCACCAGAGGGCATTCCCTAAAACTTACTTCCTAGACTGAAGCACAGGTATAGATGAGACATACTGAGTGCATTACAGAAGCCTTCCTACTTTAGGTCATAGATTTGTTGAGCATAGATACACATGTTCAACCAGGAGTAGAATTGCTGGGTTTCTGGAGTATGTTTAAAAAGAAATTCTGGTGGTTCAGTGAACAGTAGTCTGGAATGAGAGAAACTAGGAAAGTGTGCATGTTATATAGAACAACAGAAATGACAGTTACAGAGACCTAACTTGAATACAGGAGAGACCATGGCCATCTGAGAAAATATTCAGGCAGAAAGACCAGCCATGAGATGGAGTCACCCTGCTACAAAAGTAGCACCAGGTTGGAATTGCTGACCTGGAGACCAGGAGTCTCCCAGAGGCCTGGCCACAAGAACCTTTTGACTTTTTCCAAAACAGTGAGACTCATAAAGGTGGGATGTGCCTTATATACAAGTAGATCCACTGGCTACAAAAAGGAAAGCAGGAAGAATTAGCACCCATGGTAGGGCATAGCAGTGGGGAAGAATGACACGGGTTACCAAGACACTGCTGAAGGAGGAACCTATGTGTTGATGGCTTAGGATGTAATGTTGGAGAAAGAGCAGAAGGAATGACCTCAATGTTTTTAGCAGCTTTACTGATTCATCTGCGTGCTCTCTCATACACAGAACAAAGAAGATATGCTTTTTACAAGCACCCAAATGCTGTGGGATAATGCTCTTATGCTCTCATTGTAGGAAGGCTGCTTTGTTTCCCAGCTGCCCAAACTTCCAAAATAACCACACAGAAACTATTATTTAAATCACTGCTTAGCCAATTACTTAAGTACATTGCTAGCTAGCTCTTATATCTAGAATTAACCCATCTCCATTATTTTATATTTTACCATGAGGCTTGTGGCCTACTGGCAAGGTTCTAGCATGTCTGTCTCTGGCAGTAGCTCCACGGCTTCTCCCTGATTCTGCCTCCTTCCTCCCCTAGTTTTCCCCACCTAGCTCTACTCTACCCTATCAGGCCAAGCCAGTTTTCTTTATTCATTAAACAATAGTATTCACAACATACAGAGGGGGAAATCCTACATCATGCTCTGTAAAGATTTGTCACTTGTACTGATTTAATAAAATGCTGATTGGTCAGTAAACAGGCAGGAAGTAGAAGAGGTCAACCAGACTAGGAGAGTTCTGGGAAGAGGAAAGGTTCAGTTTGTGGTCAACCGCCAGATGCAGAGGAAGAAAGATGACAATGCTTCACTTAAAAAAGAATGGCTGTGGCCGGGCGGTGGTGGCGCACGCCTTTAATCCCAGCACTCGGGAGGCAGAGGCAGGTGGATCTCTGTGAGTTCGAGGCCAGCCTGGTCTACAGAGCTAGTTCCAGGACAGGAACCAAAAGCTGCGGAGAAACCCTGTCTTGAAAAATCCAAAAAACAAAACAAAACAAAAGAATGGCTGTGGGACCAGGTGGAAGAAAAACTTCTGTCTATATCCAAAGAACAGTCATAACTACCATATACTAAAACATAATACTAGGGGCTGGAGAGATGGCTTAGTGGTTTAGAGCACTGGCTGATCTTCCAGAGGACCCAGGTTCAATTCCTGGCTCACAACTGTAACTTCAATTCCAAGAGATCTGCCACTATCTTCTGGCCTCTGTGGGTACCAGGTACATATGTTGTACACAGACATAAATGCAAGCCAAACAACCATACATATAAAATAATAAATAAATAAAAACACATTGAAAATCCTGGTTAACTAAAAAATACACTCTAAAGCCAAAATCTCTGGTCACATGCTATAAGATAAGATTTAAGCATAAAGATGATTGTGGAGCTAGAGTCTAACCATTTAGAAATTAAAGATGTTCCTATCTTTCTTCTTTCAACTCTCTCTCCACCATTCCTTCTTGTCTTACACTGTAGCCCAAGCTGACTGTGAACCCACAGCAATCTTCCTGCCTCAGTCTTCTAAGTGGTAGGATTTTTGGTGTATGTCACCATGTCCACCTGTGGAGGCAGATGCAGGAAGATCTCTGTGAGCTCAAGGCCAGTCTGGTCTACACAGAGAGATTCTGTATCAAAAAAAAAAAAAAGAAAGAAGAAGAGAAAATTATGGATTGTAGAGATATCTCAAGTGGTTAAAGTTCTTGCTATACAAGGATATGGACCAGAGTAAAGATCTTCAGAACCCATGAAATGCCAGGTAACCATGGTAACCCACCTTTAAAGGCGAAGATGGAGGATAATACAGAGCAAGCTAGCTAGTCAAACTATCTATATTGATGAGCTCTGGGTTCAACTCAGAGACTGCGTCAATGAACAAGGTGTTAAATGATTGATGAAGACTCCCAGTGTCAACCTTAAGCCTCCATATGCATGCATGTATATAAACAAGCACCACCCACATGCATATCAAACACACACACATTTATAAAAAAGAGCACATTATAGCTTACTCAAGAATCATGAAGATTTGATATAACTGACATTCAGGCAGATCCAATTTAGTACTATTTATAAAATATATCGGGTTAACTTATTTTTTTGGCATAAACTTTCACATGTTTCCAGGAAAGCAGTCCTCAAGACAACACAGACAGATAGTACATGGAAGGAAATGGACAGCTTAACTACATATATTAAGGTCCTAGTTAGGATACTTTTGCTGTGATAAAACACTTTGACCAAAAAGCAATTTAGGCAGAATATGGTTTATTTTGCTCACACTTCCAGGTAATAGTCCATCACTGAGGGAAGTCAGGGCAGGAACTCAAACAGGTAGGAACCTGTAGGCAGGAGCTGATGTAAAGGCCATGCAGGGGTGCTGCTTACTGGCTTGCTCATTGTGGCTTGGTTATCCTGCTTTCTTATACAACCCAGAACCATTAGCACAGGGACTGTGCCCTACGGGTCAACTGTTAATTAAGAAAATGCCCTACAGGTCTGCCCACAGTCTTACATTATGAACAATGCTTTTAATTATTCATTATGACTTTTATGAAAAACTAAACTTGCCCCATTAGGAAGGCAATGTCGTACTAAGGAAATCTAAGTCATTTTCATTTCTCTTTAAAAACATAGTACATCCCAATAAATTGTGATTAAGGCCAGCCTATGGCTAAGAAGAAAAACAAAATAAGATTTTAAAACCAAATCCTGATTGGTGCAGAGGCTCATGTCTGAATGTCAGCACTCAGTAAACTAAGGCAGAGGATGTTGTGGCTTTTTGTTTTGTTTTTTTTTTATTTTAAAGAATTTTAATCCAAACTTAATATAAACTATTTCAGTCCCTCTTAACATGTAAGACACTGACTCAAAATACTTTTATACCGTTTTTCAAGTATTGCACAATATAGGTACAAAATTAATATTTACAATTATATTTTCTTCCATAATATATAGCAAAAATCTTTAAACCTTTAACAGAAAATACATTTTTTTAAAAAGCAAATATTCATACATTTTAATTCCACCACTAAAGGAATATCCTGTACACAATTTCAGAATAGTTGATGTCTTTAAGATGGATATTTAACAATTTCAGTAAAAAAAATACAACATGAAGCTGCTGTCACAGATCACTGTAGTAAAAAGATAGAAATGCAATACCGTGTTGTAGAAACAATATATATATCCTCTGATATTTTACAAACTTTGTACTAAATTAAATTATACAATTAGAAAAGACCAATAAACCCACTTATTAGTGCCAATTTTTTATATAAAAAATCAGCCATGTCCTTGCTATATCTTAAATACTGTAAGAGTCAATATCTGAGAGTATACTTTAAAATATACAGTCAGTATAAAATAACTTTGTGCTTGGTTGTCAAATGAAAAATGATGCATGTTTTATTTTGTAACCAAGCTTGAATATATCCTTACTATAAGCTTTTCTTGAGGATGTTGTGTTTAAGGATTTCCTGGATGACACAGTGACAAACTCATGACAAATGCATTTTGCTTAGAAAAAATAAAAACAAAATTACAAACGTCAATCAACCAAAATCAATCAACAGTAAAACCAAACCACAGAACAAACAGCAAAATCAAACCATATTATGCTTTATTACTCAGAAGTCTCATTAGTTAATCTAGCAAAACGAATAAAAATTATAGATATTATAGTTACTAAAAATTTAAACTCAAGTTGAAAGGGAATACTATTATAATGTATATTCAAATTGTAAAGATTTCAACTTACATGTTTCGAAAGTAAAACTGTATGACACGGAACTTGACAGATCAAGCATTCATCCTTTTTACCTATCAAAGAAAAACAAATGTTTAATTACATTATACTGAATGTGTTGCGAAATGTGTGAACACAGACTTTGAGTTAGAATGCAGGATTATATAGTATCTAAATGTTTTTATGTTCTCATGTGATGAGGCTGTGGATTCGGTGAAACAATTTATACAATCATTTATTTTCCTGCTTTGTAAATTTGCTCCCCCGCCAACAGTGACCATAAGTGCTAACGATACTTAAATTAGATTTTACAGTGGTTTCCTTTTTCTATTCCCACATCCAGTGCACTTGTGTGTGTAGCACCAGTCTTTTTAAAATTTTCTTTTTAGGGCTGGGCATGATGACACATACTTTATATCCCAGCACTCAGGAGGCAGAGGCAGAGGCAGAAGGAGCTCTGTGAGATGCTGATCTACACAGTGAACTCCAGGATAACTAAGCCTACATAGATATCTAGTCTCAAAACAACCAAATAAAAACAAAAGCTCACAAAAAACTCAAAACTTTTTGAGACTGGGTCTTGCTAAGGTGTCCAGATAAGCTTTGAACTTCCAATCCTCTTGCTTTGCCCTCTCACCTAGATACAAGGCAAGCACTACCACTTGGTTTAGAGATTTTAATTTAAAGTTTTTAGCAATTTAAAATACAAATAACATCTTTAAACCTCTACAATACCTCTCAAGGTCACCATTATATCACCACTGTGTTCCTGCTACCTAAGAGCCAGTCTCAGCTGAAGCACAAAAAGTTTATATACCTGTCTACCTATCAGCATGTAACTAATTCGCCTGCTCAGACTCTAGTTCTTTGCTGAGCACCTAGGAGGATCCTGTCCTTATTTCACTATCCTCTTCTCTATGTATCTGACCTCCAAAGTACCCTATTAAAAACGCAGAATTGTCACAGGATTTTTTACAATTAGACTCCCTATGTTGAGCTACTTGTATATTCATTCTCTCTCTCTCTCTCTCTCTCTCTCTCTCTCTCTCTCTCTCTCACACACACACACACACACACAGAGTAGGGGTTGTTGAGGATGAACAAATATAAACATGTCAAGGTCAGAGGGCAACTTCCATGAGTCAGTTATATCCTACACTATGCTTTGAGGATTGGACTCAGTTAACCAAGTTTTACAGCAAAGTATGGTTAACTGCTGATGTATTTTGCCAGCCCTCCCTCTCTTCTTATAAAGGTATTCAAGTCACCTTTCCCCTCAGCATCTATCCTCCACAGCATGTTTCTGTTCTCTCTCTTACTATGTTTTATTTTACTATCTCAAGTAAAGCTGCACAGTAAACTATTACAGAATAGACTCACAAGCATTGTGCTGGGGACGAGAGATTGAGAGGGGGCAGAAAGAAAATCTCTTTCAGGTTAATGCCAAAGTGGCTGGTATTTAATATGTATTGTTTATAGGTCAACTAAAAGTAAATACTAAACTGTGAGAGGACCTGAATGAGCAATCAGCAAAAAGAAAAGAGACAATAAATGTATGAGAAGAAAATTTTGGCCATTCAGAAAAGATACACAAGTGAAGAGGGCACATCAAAGGGAGAATCTAGATGGGCATTGCCTCTCTGGAGAACCATTTGGCCTACTTTAATGTGCACATCCACATTTTAGCAGTTCTACCTCTAGGTGGAAAATTGTTTTTATAGCCAAATTTCATAAAACATAAATGTCTTTCAGTAGGCAATGAAATAACTTATGGTATAGTAACTGAGGATATTTACATCCTTAAAAATAAAACAGACTAATTGGTGTGTGTGTGTGTGTGTGTGTGTGTGTGTTATGCTTTGTTGTCATTGTTTGTTTTTTGTATTTATTGAGACATGGTTTCTCTGTGTAGCTCTGGCTATCCTAGAACTCTCTGTACATCATTTTGACCTAGAACTCAGGGCTCCACTTGTCTCTGACTCCCGAGTGCTGAGATTAAAGGCTTGCACCATCACTGCCTGGCTGAAACAGACTAATTTAAACAGTGAAGGCAATCTGTGCCCTAGTAAAGAATAAAAGCAATTTACTAAATAATATCTCCATCCATCCATCCATCCATCCATCCATCCATCCATCCATCCTCTGTCTATATCATTGTTTTTAAAATCCAAAATACCCTAGCCAACAAACTAGTTCAGCTTGTGTAAGAACACTTGCTACAAAGTGTAATCCACATGGTGGCAAGCTTGAAACAACTTGTACAGATAGTCCTTTGACATCCACCCCACAGTGTGATTGTAAAATTTCCAGCAAGGGCTGGAGAAATGACTCATCAGTTAATAACACTAGCCGCTCTTCTAGAGGACCTGAGTTCAATTCTCAGCATCCACATGGTGACTCACAATCTTCTGTAACTCCAGTCCCAGAAAGAGTCAATGTCCTTGCAGACACCAGGCATAAGCAAGATGCACAGACATACACATGCAGGCAAAACACCCATATATGTAAAAATAAGTAAAAATTAAAAAAGTCTGGGAGGATATGCACCAGATTTTAACAACAGTGTATGAACATGGATCACTAGAACTAGCTAGGTTAAGACTGTCTAGTACCCCCTATCCTTTTCCTCCAGCTTTGTGTGTGTGTGTGTGTGTGTGTGTGTGTGTGTGTGTCCTCAGGGTTGTTATAATTCTGACATGCAGTACTTGTGGTTCTTGGAAGAAAAATTTCAGGGTACTGAACCTATGTTGTCTTCATGATTCAAGAGTCAGAAGTTCCTTGATGTGTCCCTACCCAAGACTCTAAACTAGTCACCCATAACAGTGTTGGGGCATTGTAATTTGCAGTATCACGAAGGCACATATCCTTAGGTTATGTGCTAAACTGTTTTAACTTTATTTCAAATCACTGGTGACTTCCACCACTGACCCAGTAGATATTTTCAAATACTGATTCTTTGACTTCAGGGGAAAATCTAGGAATCAACACCTCTACTTCCTTCTTTACCTTTCTTCTGTTTCTATTTACCACCTATAAAACATACTTCCCAAGGTGGTAGTATTTTCCAATTGCCGAATCCTTTGGCACCAACTTCCATGTTACTGAATCACAATAAACATTCCTGACTCTTGAATTCCAGATATCCAACCAGGACTACCTCTTGTCTCCTCCCTAGCCAGCTCCCATAACATAGGGTCTAAGGCAGCAGTTCTCAACTTGTAGGTTGTGACCCCAAATAGGGGTCACCTAAGGCCATCAGAAAACATATTTACATTGATTCATAACAGTAACAAAATTACAGTTATGAAGTAGCAATGAACATAATTTTATATATGGTTGGGGGTCACCACAACTTCAACTGTATTAAAGTATTGAGTCTGAGCTTACCAGCTCTTCCCTCCATTCTGATGTCCAGCATCCAGCAAGAGTTCAGTTCCTTGCTTCCTTGAATTAAGTCTGTTCAGTTTACTGAGCATTTCCCAAACCCATTATTTCTCCTGATCCCAGGGCTACATCTTGTGCACACTGCTTCTCACAAGCCCCACTATACATCTGAATTTCTCTCATTACTACTTTTCACATCAGGCTTCCTCTTTAGAGCATAAACCAGAAATACAGGAATTCTACCCTTGGTTGCATACATGTACGTACAAACACATGAGCCAGAGTTTTCACAGTAACACCATCTGTCAGTTATCTGGAAACCACTCATGTTAGTTCAACTAATGAATAATTTGGAGTGTGACTACACAGCAGAGTTCCATGACTGTGGCACCTACGTGTACAATGCTGACACAAAATACTGTGTGTAAACTCCTAGATAAGGTAAGACTGGGAAATAAACTGAAGTTTCTGAGAATCCTCTGAGGGCTGGTGGTGTACCTGTTCCTTTACTTGCCAAGTTAAACATGTTGGTCACTTTGTGAAAACCCACTGCTTCTGCACCCTCCCCCGCCCACCTCCGTCACCGCAGTTTACTTCAACAACAAAAACATTCACATCTGACCAACTGACTGCTCCCTACTAGATGCCTAGGTAAGCAGCAGCTGGTTTTCTGCAGTTCCCGCTAGAGATCCCAGTGGGGGTTCGGTGGTCCTGGAGCTGCACAGGCCCCTGCCCCGCCCAGTGAGAGGAAACCCAGCGACCCTGGCCTGTTTCAGCGGACCTTTGCGGAGGCAAGAGTCGCAGTACACGTGCCCGCAGCTGGTCAGGCTGAAGGACGACTTCCTATGCGGCGGCTGGAAACAGAGATTACAGAACACCCAGCTGGCCATGACCGGAGACCCACGTGAGGCCCACGCGACACCCGCGCGTGGTCAGTGAGGCCGCCGAGGTAGGACGCACTTCTCAGTGCCCTGGCGCAGACTAGCTTTGCGCCTGCGCTCATACCGGCGCATGCGTACTAGCACGTGGCCTCCCGCCCAAACCCACACGGAGCCAACCGTGGAGCGGACGCAGGCTTCCTGAGGTAGCCAGTACCCAGAGCACCGAAGTAAAGAAAGGCCGCTTGCTTGGTGGTGGAAGGAAGCCTGTCGGGGCAGGGACATTGTTTTCTGGTACACCATGAGGAAGTGGGTAAAACTGGATGTCTAGAGAGACTGGGTGGCTCAGGCCGTAGGGTGATCTAGGTCCAGGGACATCTTTACGTCCTATAATGGAGAGGAGGGAAAAGGAGGAAAACCAAAGAGAACCTTAGTGCCCTAGCAGGGTTGGAGGAAAGGACTACCAGGAGGTTGGGGGATGGAGTTATGAATCAGGCTAGCAGGGCTATAAGTACCGAGGGAGCGATGGTTGGGAGAGATTGCACTGGGCCATCAGAAAGAAGTATATCAGCGCAGGACAGAGATCCCTGTTTGCCGTCAACATCTCTACAAGAAAGGGATTAATTTAGGGAAGATAATTTTATCTTTGAAATAATAGATGGTGAAAGGGCTAATTTCTGTTGATATTAAAATTATTTCAAAATTAAAAACTTATTTTTTAAGAACGTTTTTTAACAGTTGTGTTTCTTACATAATTCTGGATGCCTTTCCTTTCTACTTCATAAGTCTGCAAGGATTGTTAGAGGCCTTACGAGAAAGGTCTTGGGCTATTTATGTGTATGGAGAAAAGTTTACTGTATTTCAAGGAATTAGGAAAAAGTAAAGATGGAAAAAGATGCGTTTGATCTGTACAGAACTGTATTTGTTTTATCAAGTCCTTAAAATATAGCTGGTTCAAATTATGCTGTTAGCATAATGTAGAACCCAGGTTTACAAACTTAGTATGAACAAAATGTTGTAAAATATCCTTTTGCACATTAAAACTAATATTGTTTCTTTGTGTTATACTGTCATGTTTGTGAGATAAGGTCTCTGTGGTGGTTTGAATAAGAATGGGTCCCATAGGCTCATGTATTTGAATGCTTAATCATCAGGGAGTGGTGCTACTGGAGAAGGAGGATAGGATTAGCAAGTGTGTTACTAGGAGTGGCGTTGAGGTTTTAAAAGTCCATGCCAGACCCAATGTCTTCGCTCTCTGCCTACTGATCAGGATGTAGCTCTTAGCTACTGTTTCAGTACCTGCCTACATTCCACCATGCTTCCCACCATAATTTACTAAACCTTTGAACCTATAAGCAACTCCCAATTAAATGCTTCCTTTCATAAGAGTTTCCTTATTCATGGTGTCTCTTCACAGCAATAGAACAGTAAGACAGTCTCCTTTTGCTGCCAGGCTGGCTGGTCTCTACTTAGGGTTTCTAAGGATCCTCCTGTCTCAGCCTCCTTAAGAGGTAGCACTAGAGGCCCATGCAGGACACAAGGAAAAAGACTGTCAAATCTTACCAAGACAGGTAAGATGGTTCTAAAAAAATTTCCTGCCTCTGAGAATGATCTTCAGTTACACTAGGCCTTAGCCAAAGTTGGTTGCTTCAACATTACAAATGAGACTTTGGGTGATTGCTCATGTAGCTAATTGTCTCCATCATATATTGCTTGCTTTGGAAGCTGCTTGATTGCACTTCCTGCCTGCTCAAGTAATATTATCTCCCTCTCAGGCCTTCGATGGGGTTGAAGATTAGATAATCGTAGCTATATTCCTCTTATGATTTAGCCAAGCTTATTTCTGATATAAGATTTAGACTCTTTGGAATAGAATGTTTATTAAAACATTTGTCATGTATTCCTTGCTTAATATTGCTCATGTTTGTAAATTACGCATAATATCTGTTCCTATTATATATAGTTTTGTTTTGGGTTTGGATGGCTCTTGTTTAGACAAAAGGGAGAGATGATGGGGAAAGCCTTGTTAACCAATCATCCATAAGAGGTGGGTCTTTTCCTAGTCTATTTGGATGCACAGCTTCCTAGGCCTGGATGTAGGGGTGAGGGCCTTGGACTTCCCACAGGGCAGGATTCCCTGCCCTCTCTCAAGCAGGGAGGGGGAGGGAGAAGGATGAGTGGGGGAATGGGAGGGGAATGGGAGGAGGGGAGGAAGTGTATATTTTTGAATGGAAAAATAAAAAAAAGAGGTGGGTCTTAGTTTTAAGGTGTGGTTTTTCTGGGACTCAGGTAAAAAGATGTGCACCTGTGTGTGTGTGCTCTCTGCTCCTTTTCCCCACAGGACATTGCTGTGATTGGATTTCTCATTTCCTGTTTCATGAGTTTTTCTCCTTATAATAAATAAAATATAATTGTTTTATCCATAGCTAGCCTGGTTATTTATACAGATAATAATACCTAGGATTGAGAGTTTCAGCAATTTATTATTTTCTATTTTCCATCCTTATTTTTTAGGTGTATTAAAATTATCTACTCCTAAGGAAAAATATGGTTAATAAACATGAAAAATATTCAACCTCACAAGTAATTAAAAATTTAAGCCATAGCAAAACATCCCTTGTTTTTTTTTTAGTCATATTCCTGTTTTTATGAATGGGAATATGCCCTGTGCCATTATATGTTGTAAATCTTTTTTTTTATTTTTATTTTTTTTTAAATTTATTTATTTATTAAGGATTTCTGCCTCGTCCCCACAACCGCTTCCCATTTCCCTCCCCCTCCCCGGATCAAGTCCCCCTCCCTCATCTGCTCGAAGAGCAATCAGGGTTCCCTGACCTGTGGGAAGCCCAAGGACTGCCCACCTCTATCCAGGTCTCGTAAGGTGAGCATTCAAACTGCCTAGGCTCCCACAAAGCCAGTACGTGCAGTAGGATCAAAAACCCACTGCAATTGTTCTTGAATTCTCAGTATTCCTCATTGTCCGCTATGTTCAGCTAGTCCGGATTTATCCCATGCTTTTTCAGACCTAGGCCAGCTGGCCTTGGTGAGATCCCAATAGAACATCCCCATTGTCTTAGTGTGTGGGTGCACCCCTCGTGGTCCTGAGTTCCTTGCTCGTGCTCCGTCTCCTTCTGCTCCTGATTTGGACCTTGAGATTGCTGTCCGGTGCTCCCGTGTGGGTCTCTGTCTCTGTCTCCTTTCATCGCCTGATGAAGGTTAATATTCCTGAGGATGCCTATGTGTTTGTCTTTGGATTCACCTTATTTAGCTTCTCTAGGAACATGAATTATAAGCTCAATGTCCTTTATTTATGGCTAGAAACCAAATATGAGTGAGTACATCCCATGTTCCTCTTTTTGGGTCTGGCTTACCTCACTCAGGATAGTGTTTTCTATTTCCATCCATTTGTATGCAAAACTCAAGAAATCCTTGTTTTTTACTGCTGAGTAATACTCTAATATGTATATATTCCATACTTTCTTCATCCATTCTTCCGTTGAAGGGCATCTAGGTTGTTTCCAGGTTCTGGCTATTACAAACAATGCTGCCATGAACATAGTTGAGCATATACTTTTGTTGTATGGTAGGGCCTCTCTTGGGTATATTCCCAAGAGTGGTATTGCTGGATCCAGGGGTAGGTTGATCCTGAATTTCCTGAGAAACCAAAACACTGCTTTCCAGAGTGGTTGCACAAGTTTGCATTCCCACCAGCAATGGGTGAGTGTACCCCTTTCTCCACAACCTCTCCAGCAAAGGCTATCATTGGTGTTTTTTATTTTAGCCATTCTGACAGGTGTAAGGTGGTATCTTAAAGTTGTCTTGATTTGCATTTCCCTGATCGCTAAGGAAGTTGAGCATGACCTTAAGTGTCTTTTGGCCATTTGAAGTTCTTCTGTTGAGAATTCTCTGTTCAGATCAGTGCCCCATTTTATAATTGGGTTGATTAGCCTTTTACGGTCTAGTTTCTTGAGTTCTTTATATATTTTGGAGATCAAACCTTTGTCAGTTGCAGGGTTGGTGAAGATCTTCTCCCAGTCAGTGGGTTGTCTTTTTGTCTTAGTGACAGTGTCCTTTGCTTTACAGAAGCTTCTCAGCCTCAGGAAGTCCCATTTATTCAATGATGCCCTTAGTGTCTGTGCTGCTGGGGTTATACATAGGAAGTGGTCTCCTGTGCCCATGTGCTGTAGAGTACTTCCCACTTTCTCTTCTATCAGGTTCAGTGTGTTCGGACTGATATTGAGGTCTTTAATCCATTTGGATTTGAGTTTTGTGCATGGTGATAGATATGGATCTATTTTCATTCTTCTACAGATTGACATCCAGTTTTGCCAGCACCATTTGTTGAAGATGCTCTCTTTTTTCCATTGTATACTTTTAGCTCCTTTATCGAAGATCATAGGTTTGTGGGTTAATGTCAGGGTCTTCTATTTGATTCCATTGGTCGACTTCTCTGTTTTTATGCCAATACCAAGCTGTTTTTAATACTGTAGCTCTGTAATAGAGTTTGAAGTCAGGGATGGTAATGCCTCCAGACAATCCTTTATTGTATAAGATTGTTTTGGCTATCCTGGGTTTTTTGTTTTTCCATATAAAGTTGATTATTGTCTTCTCCAGATCTGTGAAGAATTTTGATGGGATTTTGATGGGGATTGCATTGAATCTATAGATTGCTTTTGGTAGAATTGCCATTTTTACTATGTTGATCCTCCCAATCCAAGAGCAAGGGAGGTCTTTCCATTTTCTGGTGTCTTCTTCAATTTCTTTCTTCAAAGACTTATAGTTCTTGTCAAGTAGATCTTTCACTTCCTTGGTCAGGGTTACCCCAAGGTATTTTATGCTATTTGTGGCGATCGTGAAAGGTGATGCTTCTTTGATTTCCCTCTCTGCTTCCTTATCCTTAGTGTATAGGAAGGCAACTGATTTTTTGGAGTTGATCTTGTATCCTGCCACATTACTAAAGCTGTTTATCAGCTGTAGGAGTTCTTTGGTAGAATTTTTGGGGTCGCTTATGTACACTATCATATCATCTGCAAATAACGAAAGCTTAACTTCTTCCTTTCCAATACGAATCCCCTTGATCTCCTTATGTTGTCTTATTGCTATTGCTAGAATTTCAAGCACTATATTGAAGAGGTATGGAGAGAGTGGACATCCTTGTCATGTTCCTGATTTTAGTGGGATGGCTTTGAGTTTTTCTCCGTTTAATTTAATGTTAGCTGTTGGCTTGCTGTGAAAGCTCTAGAAAAAAAAAGAAGCAGACGCGCCCAGGAGAAGTAGAAGACTGGAAATAATAAAACTGAGGGCTGAAATCAACAAAATAGAAATACAGAAAACAGTCCAAAGAATCAATGAAACAAAAAGCTGGTTCTTGGAGAAAATCAACAAGATCGACAAACCCCTATCCAAACTAATTAAACGACAGAGAGAGAACACGCAAATAAATAAGATCAGAAATGAAAAGGGGGACATAACCACAGACACAGAGGAAATTCAGAGAATCATTAGATCTTACTACAAAAGCCTGTATGCCACAAAACTGGAAAATATAAAAGAAATGGACATTTTTTAAAATAAGTATCATATGCCAAAGCTAAACCAAGACCAGGTGAATGATCTAAATAGACCGGTTTCTCGCGAAGAATTAGAAATGGTTATCAAAAATCTCCCTTCGAAAAAAAGCCCAGGACCAGATGGTTTCAATGCAGAATTCTACCAAAACTTCCAAGAAGAACTAATACCTATACTCCTTAATGTATTTCACAATATAGAATCAGAAGAGTCATTGCCAAATTCCTTTTATGAAGCTACAGTTACCCTGATACCAAAACCACAAAAAGACCCAACCAAGAAAGAGAATTACAGACCGATCTCACTCATGAACATCGACGCAAAAATTTTCAATAAAATACTGGCAAACCGAATCCAAGAACACATAAGAAAAATTATCCATTATGATCAAGTAGGCTTCATCCCAGAGATGCAGGGCTGGTTCAACATACGCAAATCTATCAATGTAATCCACCATATAAATAAACTGATAGAAAAAAAACATATGATCATTTCACTAGATGCTGAAAAAGCATTCGACAAAATTCAACACCCCTTTATGATAAAGGTCTTGGAGAGAATAGGGATACAAGGGTCCTACCTAAATATATTAAAACATCCCTTGTTTATTGTCAGATTGGGAAAGGTTTTAAAATTTTGGGGTAATGTGGAGAAATAAATATTCTTGAAACTGTTAAAAGGACTGGGAAACTGTTTTGTTGTATCAGTTAAACAATGTGTGTTAAAACTTAGAAAATGTATATCTCCCTATAGAAAAGTATTCTATGAACATGTGTGTGCAAGTACACAAAGTTACATAAAATAATATTTACTGTGCTACTTGTGGTAACAAGATTATTGCTTTGAAATAAAGAATAAATCAAGTTAGGAACAAAATGTAACAGTAAAAGAAACTAAGAAACAGGTATATATACTAATGATGTTCATGCATTTGCTGGTGTATGTATGTGCCGTACTATCCCAGGATGACCTCAAAGTCTTAATTCATCTACCTCTGCTTCTGGAGTGTTGGGATTACAGGTGCACCATCACACCTGGCTCTCCATGCTAATATACAGAAAAAATCATTGTAGGATACTATTTTTATGTGAGTCTGAGGATAGACTGACTTCCAAAACTGAAAAGCAAAAGAAAAATAGGTGGGACAAAATATCCAAGAACCATGGAGGAAACTTACAAAAAATGAACATACATAATGGTGGTATCTGAAGGAGAAAGAGAAGGAAAACAAGAAATCTTTAAAACAGCCTGGACAAATTTGAAGCAACTTTTGAAGCAAATTTTTTGAAGCAAAAATGAAAATTTCAAGATTAATGTCAGATACCAGATGTGGTTGTAAATGATTCAGGAAACACCATGCAGGATTAATGTCCAGAACAAAACAAACAGTAACAATGGAACTATACCTATGAACATCAAATTAAAATGATTAAAAAGCCAAAAAGTCTTGAAAGGAGCCAGAGGGCGAAATTAACTTATAGAAGAATAAAGATAAATACCCCTGACTTCTCCAAAACCATACAAGAAGAGAGTGAAGGTAATACAAGAAGATAAATATCCCTGACTTCTACAAAACCATATAAGAAGTGACTTCGGTTTTGGAAGTCAGTCTATCAAAGTGTGTCAAAAGGGAAGAATCCACCAACTTAGCCCTCTGCAAAAATTATTCCTTAAGAGTTGACCAGAAATACTGTAATAGAAAAATAAAAATTGAGGGAATGTATCACCAGTATAACTACCTTCTCTGAAATGTTAAAAGAAGTCCTTTAGTAAGAAGAAGGATGGTGAAGGGCAGAAGATAAAATCTGCATAAAGAAAAGTACATATTAGAGAATGAATCAGTGGAGGTAAAAATTTTAAAAAAATGTTTTTAATTTATCCAACAGATAATTGTTTAAATATTGGCAACAATTTACCCTAATGATAAGTTTTGTGTAAGACAATATAAAACCAGGACAATTAGGAATATAGAGAAGGACTTCCTACATCACACAAGTATTCAATCTATTACTCACTATTATTACTAGTATGAGCAAGCTCATACTACTCTACCTATTATACTATCCTATTTCCTTTTTCCCCACAAAGATATCACTGAGCCTACATAATTTCCATCCCAACCCTCAACCCCATCCCAATTATAATCAACCCCTAATTGATATCCCTAATCCTGAGGACAAACTTTGCTGTGAGAGGGGACACCATCTTCTAAAATTACTTCCAGCTGTCATGGGGGCAATGGGATCCTGTAAAAATTAAAATGATGGTTAATTTTCAAGATTACTGCCTGGTATAATTGCAAATAATCTCTGAGTAGTCAACAGGGTTTTTTTCTGAAGCTCTTATTTGAAGTTCTGGCCAGAACATTTTAAGAAGGTGCACCATTTCAGCTAACCAAGTTGGTGTCATCTTGAGCAGCTGGTACCCAAAACCAATCTTAAAGTAGTTATATCAGCATCATGATATCATATCAGCCAGGTGGAATCATTGTTGTGGGTCCCCATCTACTTCATGGAAACTTCAAAGATTACTTCTGGAAAATATATTGTTTATTGTGGAAAACTTAAACATTATTCATATAGACATATTTTCAATGAAAAGGATGATAAAGACAAACATATTTATGAGGAAAAGTAAAATCTTTCCTAAATTCTTTTTTCTATCCCATACCATATGGCTACTGATATGAGACAGAAACTCTGAATTTTTCTTTTAACAACATGCTTGGATTTAGAGAAGGATAGCCATTGTACAACTCCAAAACCAGCTTTAATTTTTAAGTAGAGATATATACATATTCAGGTAATGAAATTTTACCTGGCAGATGACATGCCATCAAAAGTTCGATTTCTCTTTGCTTGGTCATTCTTTCTGGATAGTTATCTTTTCTTCTTTAGGTATTTAGATGTCCAAGGTCTTTCAATATTTTGAAGATGAGTATTTTACTACAAAGATAAGAATAGAACCTTGCCCCAACCTTATGTGGGAAGTTCTTCTGTATATGTGTTGCTTTTATTGGTTAATGAATAAAGAAGCTTCTTTGGCCTGGGATAGGGCAAGAGAGTAGAGCTAGGCAGAAAAACTAAACTGAATACTGGGAGAAAAAAGGCAGAGTCAATGAGAATCCGTGGAGCTGCTAACAGGAGACATACATAGGAGAGAGATGCTGGATGGAACCTTGCTGGCAGACCATAAGCCTCATTGTAAAATATAAAATAATAGAAATGGTTAATTTAAGATGTAAGAGCTAGCTAGAAATATGCATAAGCTAATAGGTCAAGCAGTGATTTAATTAATACAATTTTGTGTGGTTATTTTGAGTCTGGGAGGCCAGGAAAATGAATGAGCAGCCTTCCACTACAGATCAGCACCCAACATGGAGCCTGAACCACGACCTGAGATTGAGTCTCATGCTCTACCAACTGACAGAATGGGGCCTGAATGACTGGGGCTAACCTGCGTGGCAAACACACACTTTGGATCTGGGTGCTTGTATACCTGCTCAGGGTTCAGAGAAAAGTAGCTGAGAGCATGCCTGCTACTCAGCATCCCAGCCTGGACAAGGGACAAGATTGGGTCTTCTAGGTGAGCATAGGCAGGAGAGTATGACAGATTCCTGCTGTCATACACAGATATTTCCAGGCCACACAGAAAAAAAGGATTTATATGCTGCATGGTGCTACCCAGAGTTGAGGTGGTGAGGACAGCTCCCATCCAGCAGTCTCAGAGGCAGTGAACATTCCTCTACCATGTTGGACTGGGTGGAGCAAACAGGCAGGACCACAGAGTTATTCCTAGCCATGCCTGCTTAGCATTTTCAAAAAGTGCTCCTGGTTAAAAAATAATTATAGATATTCAATAAAGACAGATTAAGATGAAAAGGACCTCTAAATGGGTTGTGGTATTGGATAAATGACCTGAGAATATTTCTAATGATTTTATTGACTCATATAAACTCTGGTCCTCATTATGTATGTATAATTCCAAGGTATGAAAGTTTTCCATTAATGATGACTTCTCATTGTTGAATATTATTTGGATGGCATGCAGATTGCCTTCCTGGAGAGATACTATATCTGCTAACCTATCTTAATGTTTTAACAGATTTTGATTGTCAAATTCAACAGTATGAATTCTTACAGATAATTTCATGACATGAATTGAATTTTGTCTATAAAATTAATGATATCCGTTTCAATGGTATTAATTTTTTCAGCTAACTTTTGATTTTCAATGGTATAAATCCTTTTAGCTAGCTTTTTATTATTAGTCTATAAAGACTGTATTATTTCCAAAAGTGCCTCATTCTTAGCTCTGTTATCAAACCATTTTTTAAGGATATAATATCAAAAAGAAAGCTAAGTTCCAATATAAACTAAATGGATGCATCAGAAAAAGAATACAAGCCTTGCAGAATGCCATCCATAGTATAAGAAAAAAGGTTATTAAATCCCTGGGTTCTGATATTGCCTGCAATTATATAACTTTCATATTTATTGATTTATTTAATAATCAAATGAACATACGCCCATCATGAGATTTCAGTAAATTGTTGTAGGGTAATAATCTTATTATTATTATTATTATTATTATTATTATTTATTAAAGATTTCTGTCTCCTCCCCGTCACTGCCTCCCATTTCCCTCCCCCTCCCCCAATCAACTCCCCCTCTCTCATCAGCCCAAAGAGCAGTCAGGGTTTCCTGCCCTGTGGGGAGTCCAAGGACCTCCCACCTCCTTCCAGGTCTAGTAAGGTGAACATCCAAACAGCCTAGGCTCCTACACAGTTACTACGTGCAGTAGGTTCAAAACCCAGTGCCATTGTTCTTGACTTCTCAGCAGTCCTCATTGTCCGTTATGTTCAGGTCTTTGCAGGTGGTTCCTCATATATTCTGATTTCAAATACTAACATTCAACTTGAGAGGCTCATAAATGTCTACTATTCCAGATCCTGTATACATATATAGAACATTCTCATCTGCAAAGATTTACAAAAAATAGCAATAAACTTGTTTTTGAAAGTGCTTGTGGACGGGCAGTGGTGACACACTCCTTTAATCCTAGCACTCAGGAGGCAGAGACAGGTGGATCTCTGTGAGTTCAAGGCCAGTCTGGTCTACAAGAGCTAGTTCCATGATAGGCTCCAAAGCTACAGAGAAACCCTGTCTCGAAAAACCAAAATAAAAAGTGCTTGTGACTTATAAAACAATTGTAAACTGAGTTGCTTTGGGTATCTACCGATTCTTTAAAAGTCTGTTATCTTGTATTATGTTTTAAAATGTTTTCATTTCCTCAGTTTGAAGCAGCCTTATTGGCAATCATAAATCAAAGTCAAGAGTCCACGAATAAGTGTACGTTCCAGAAATAGGTGTATCAGCATAAATAAATGCAAGGCAGATATTAAAGAATATATACAGCTTTAATGGTTAAATAAACTTACAGAACCGAGGTTCCCGCGTAGCACAGGAGGCAGGAAAAAGGGAAGAGCCGCCTCCCGCGCACCCGATTTATCAGTATACATTCGCCCAAGGCAAACCCGCCCCCTAAAGGGGCTGGCTTAACCCTACATCTCCCCCTTTTGTCTAAATAAGACAGAACTAAATCAAATATAACTATAAACAATAATAACAAATGATAAATATAATAAGCAATATTGAGAACAAAAGTTTTGCTAGACATTCTATCTCAAGGAGTCTAAATAATGTAGAGAGTAACTACAATTAAATAATCTTCAACTCCGTCAAAGATCTGAGAAGGGAATAAATATTACTTAACAAATGAGAGATATCTAAAATGTGCAACAAATGACTACCTGGGCAATCACCCAAAGTCTCGTTTGCAATGTTGAGTCAACCAACTTTGGCTAAGGCCTAACATAACTGACATACCATTATCAAATGCAAGGAACTTTCTTAGAATTATCCTACCCTGTCTTGGCAAGATAAGACAATCTATCTGTTTCATATTTTAGTCAGTAGTTGAGGTATGGGCTTTTCTTAACCCAAAGGCCAGTTCTGCCAAGAAGACAAGCTCCCAGTGGAGTGTCTTTGGTGCTCAACGTTCTCTTGGGAGTAGAGTGGCGTTGCCAGGAGTAATTGTGTCTTGTTGGCACAGAATTCTAGGTTAGATTAAAGGCCATTTTCTACAGCCCTTCAAAGAGGCTGAAGATTATATTATCTGTATTAAATATAATCTCTATGTATCTAAAAGACCTGATTAACCTAAAAATAAATATGACAAACATATAATTCTCAATACCTATCTAATTTGAAAACTAAGAGAATAAACAACTGTGCAATATATGAAGACAATGATCGTCACCTGTAAACAATGTCATTACATATCAAATGTAAACAATGTTATTACATAAATAGTATCAGAGGTAGAAATGTACATTGTGATATGGTAGATGTATCAATACAATATAAGCATACTCTTATACAAAAATAGAGGTAGGAACACTCACATTCAATATATCAATATACAAGAAACAGTACCAATATAATTTTCTAAAAACAGTAAGTCACAAATACCAATCATCCCATCAAACCAGTTAACCCCCCCCTTTTTTGAATATACCCCTAATTCCATACAATATCTCCCATCCCCTCAACCCTAAACCAACCACTAAAAGATGTCCCTAACCCTGTGGGCAAACTCTGTTGGGAGAGGGGACGTCGTCCTCTTAGATTGCTTCTAGCTGACATGGGGGCGACGTTCTTCTTAGGGGCCCCTGTGAAAGCAAATGATGGTAAAATTTCCAAATTAACCTTTGACTTAAGAAAATTATAACTAGTCTCTGAGCATTTTGAGAAGGTCTGGCCAGAGTGTTGTCAAAAATGTGCATCATTCGAAATTGTCTCATGCAGTTGGTACCAAAAAACAGGTCTAATATTAGCGCTTAAAAAAATATTCATGACGTCATAAAAACCAGATTGAGTTGATGTTGTGGGGCCCCATCTTCATCCTAGAAACTTCAAAGATTACTGTAGGAAAATTTGTTGCTTGTTATGGGAAATTTAAACATTAACAACAAGGACATATACTGACATATAAAGAAAGACACAGATATGAGGAAAGGCAAAGAAAGTTTATCAAGTATAAAATTATTCTTATTCTGTCCCATTTCATGGCTCCTGACCTGAGACAGAAACTCTGAAATATCTCTTATCATCAGGCTTGGAATTGAAGAGGGACTGAGCCATAGTCCAACTCCAAAACCAGCTCTACGCATTTATAAAGAGGTCTTCAATAAAACATATATATATATATATATATATATATATATATATATATATATATATAAAATCAATACTTACTGAATGTATGGAATTTTATTGTTGATCCTTAGTGGGTCATAACTATTTTCCATCCATCAGTAATTAAATATTCAGGGTCCCTTAAATTCTTTGAAGATGAGTATTTTCCTGTGGAGATAAGAAAAGAACCCTGCCCCCAACCTATCTGTAATTCTTACCATCAGTATGCTCGCCATCCTTGTTAATGAATTGTTATTTATCTTTTCCAAGTGACTTCTCTTCTTCAAACCGAACCTTTATTAATTTTGATGGTATCCATAATTTTTCCTCACCTGTGGAGATAAGAGCAAAACCCCTTCCCCAATGCAGCACATCTCCTGGCTTCCATTGTCAGGTCAGCACTTCCTTGAAATAAACTGGTTGATTTAGTTCAGCAGACTTTTCCATTATCCTATGTCTTTTTGCAGCTGTCGTTCCCTTCTCATTAGTGTTGAGAAAATTCAAGGTTAACAAAGCATTATGTAACCTATTTCTGGGGGTGTTCTCCACTCTTTTCTGTTTGTTCAACATATCCTTTAGAGTTCGATTTGATCTTTCTATGACTGCTTGACCTGTAGGATTGTATGGGATACCTGTAACATGCTTGATATTGTAATAATCAAAAAACCGTTTCATTTTCCTAGAGACATAAGCAGGACCATTATCCGTCTTTATTTGTGTAGGTATACCCATGATAGCCATGACTTCTAATAAATGAGTGATTACTGAATCAGCTTTTCCTGAACTTAAAGCAGTTGCCCACTGAAAGCCTGAATAAGTGTCAATGGTGTGATGAACATACTTCAATTTGCCAAATTCTGCAAAGTGGAACACATCCATCTGCCAGATTTCATTCCTATGGGTGCCCTTCGGATTAGCCCCTGCTGGCAGTGGCGTTTGGTTATGGAAAGAGCAAGTAGGGCATTTCTTTACAATCTCCTTAGCTTGTTGCCATGTAATAGAAAACTCTTTCTTTAAACCTTTGCTATTAACATGATGTTTTTTTATGAAATTCAGAGGCTTGTAGCACACTACCAATCAATAATTGATCAATTTCTGCATTACCTTGTGCTAGAGGACCTGGCAGACCCGTATGGGATCAGATGTGTGTTATGTACATAGGGCAAAGCCTGTTCCTGATCAAATCTTGAACCTGGATAAACAATGAGGTTAGTTCTGTATCATCAGGTATAAATTCAGCAGTTTCAATATGTAAAATAACTCTTTCTGTGTACTGTGAATCAGTAACTATATTAATAGGTTCTTTAAAATCTCTTAGTACCATAAGAATGGCATATAATTCTGCCTTCTGGACAGAATCATAAGGACTTTGTTCCACCTTACCCAAGTCTTCTGATTTGTAACCTGCCTTCCCTGATTTATTGGCATCAGTATAGAATGTACGGGCTCCAGTTATTGGAGCATCACGGATGATTCAAGGAAGGATCCAAGAAGTTCTCTTTATGAAGTTAAGCCTCTTGCTTTTTGGATAGTTGTTATTAATGTCTCCCAAAAAATTAGCACAAGCTCTTTGCCATGGTTCATTATCTTCCCATAATTTCTTTAGTTCATCAGCAGTGAAAGGCACTATAATTTCTGCTGGGTCTATGCCTGCTAGTTGAGGAAGTCTCAGCTTGCCTTTTATAATTAACTCAGAGACTTTTTCCACATAAGTTTTCAGTTTCTTACTTGGTTTATGTGGTAAAAAGGTCCATTTCAAGATAATATCGTCTCTCTGCATTAAAATTCCTGTAGGAGAAATTTTTGATGGTAATATGATGAGAATACAATCGAGCTCTGGATTCACTCTGTCTATATGTGCCTGTTGTAATTTCTCCTCAATCATTGCCAGTTCCTTTTCTGCTTCAGCTGTTAATTCTCTGGTACTGTTTAAATCTTTATCACCATCCAAGGTTTGTTCAAATGAATTATTAGATCAGGTGTTATCCCGATAGCTGGTCATAGACTGGAAATGTCTCCTAACAGTCTTTGAAAGTCATTAAGAGTCTGTAGGCGATCTCTCCGAATTTGTGCCTTTTGTGTCTTAATTTTTTGCAAACCTATTCTATAACCTAAATAATTAACAGAATCTCCCTTCTGAATCTTTTCAGGAGCAATTTGCAGTCCCCATTTAGGTAAAAGTATCTGTATTTCTTCAAACAGTCTGTTCAAGGTATCTATGTTTGAATCAGATAACAAAATGTAGTCCATGTAATGATATATTATCGATTTGGGAAATTTCTTGCGAATCATTTGCAATGGTTGATTCACAAAATATTGGCACAAGGAGGGGCTATTTAACATACCCTGGGGGAGGACGGCCCAGTGATACCTCCTCGAAGGTTGAGAATTGTTATAAGTAGCACTGTGAAGGCAAATTTTTCTCTATCTTCTTTTCACTTCTTCTATAGTGAAAAAACAATCCTTTAAATCAATAACTATGAGAGGCCATCCTTTTGGTAATAAAGAGGGCAAAGGGATTCCAGATTGTAGAGGGCCCATAGGTTGAATAACCTTGTTGATAGCTCTGAGATCTGTCACCATTCTCCATTTACCTGATTTTTTCTTAACCACAAATACAGGAGAATTCCAAGGGCTGGTAGATTCTTCTATATGTCCAGCATCTAATTGCTCTTGTACCAGCTGTTCTAAAGCCTGTAATTTTTCCTCAGCTAAAGGCCATTGCTTTGTCCATATTGGTTTCTCAGTCAACCATTTTAGAGGCAAGGCTGTTGGTATCTCTGAAGGAACATCAATTGCTTGTTCTTGAACAGCCCAAATGGCCGGTTTTCTTCATTTGTAATATCTATTAATATTATTCTCAGAAATATAGGCTTTAGAAGTAGCAGGAATGTTAATTTGGGTATTCCATTGTTGTAATAGGTCATGACCCCATAAATTCATTGCAATATTGGCTACATATGGCCTTAATTTTCCTATTTGTCCCTCTGGCCCTATACATTCAACCCATCTCATGCTCTGCCTTACTCGAGATAGGGTTCCAATTCCCAGGAGTTGAACATTTACATTCTGAAGAGGCCAATATGGATGCCAAGATTCTGTGGTAATGATACTTACATCAGCACCTGTGTCCAGCAGGCCAGTAATAAAAATGCCATTTACACACACTCTCAGTTTAGGTCTTTGATCATTTATAGAAGTTTGCCAAAACACACGTAACTCATCTTTCTGATCATTATTGCTTGTAACAGTAGGCATGTGGCTTCCTAATTGTCCTGACAGGGCACGTTCTCTGCAGAGACTGGAAATGACTGAACCATGTTTGCCATGGTGGCCTGTGAGGCCCCCCTCTCACATTTCCCATCTGTATCAGGTTGCCTTGTCTATCTCTTGTAGACCTGCATTCATTCGTCCAATGTCTGTCTTTTCCACATCTTCTACATAAACCTGAAGACTGAGTCCTTCTATTTCTGTTATTTCTAGAAGATGCATTATTATTATTTCTGAAAATCCATTGTTTACAATTCCTTTTCATATGACCCATTTTGCCACAATTAAAACATTTGGTATTCTGGTGTCTCCTTTTACCTTTGGAAATTGCTTCTTCTACCCATGCTTCAGTGCCATAGTCAAATGTGTCAACATCCAGTGTATGCAAGGCCCATTCTTCCAAGGGCTCTGATCTGAACTTTAAAGGCCCCAAGATCTTTTTGCATTCCACATTTGCATTTTCGTAAGCCAAAGACTCAATCATTATACGTCTTGCTTCTGGGTCAGATATCCCTATTTGTACAGCCTTAGTTAGTCTTTGTAAAAAGTCACTAAAGGGTTCTCTCTGACCCTGTTTAACTCTGACAAATGATTCCATTCTCTGTCCTGGGTCTTGTACCCTGTCCCAAGCCCTTAAGGCTGCTGTAGTACACATGGAGAGTGTGTTTTCATCGAAATTAGCTTGTTCCTGAGGGTCAGAAAAGAGCCCGTCACCTAGAATTTTATCTAGGGAAATGTCAATTCCCTTCGCCTTTTCCTGCTGTTCTAAAAGTCTAGCCTCTTGCCCGAATAAGCATTTCCATTTCAATTGCGGTCCACTCTCAAGGACCGTGGTGCTCAGCTGGAGCCAGTCTGAGGGGGTTGCTCTGCTTGTTGTGGCCCAAGATTTTAGCATCTCTTTAACAAAAGAGGCGTGCATCCCAAAAGTCATGACAGCCTGTTTAATTTCTTTGAGATCATTCATACGGACAGGCTCTCATGTATCTTCCTTGATGACCCTAGGGTTTCTGGAACCAATCACCGTCCCTGTTGTTATTACTGGAAAGGCAGGTAGAGCTGTAGGTAGAGCTTTGTGGAAATTGTCCCAGAGGGATTTATCCACAGATGTAGTTAAAATTTGCCTTTCTACCCTTTGCTCTTCTTCATCAGAATTTAGAAATTCCTCAATCTTTTCAATTCTATTCACCATTGCCTTCTGCAATGTCTGAATCTCTTGTCCAGAATTATGTTCCAAAGCCTTCATTGAGGATTCTAAAGTATGAAGTTTGTCCATTAGAGATAACTTGTCATCTTTGGACATAATTTTTATGGCATAAACCGTGCCTTCTTGTATTGACAATCTTTCCGCCAATCTGTCATAAGCTTTAGACAAAATTCAATTGTCACATTCAGCAGTTTTGATTCTCTCAGTTAATGTTTCAGTTCCTACAGAAAGGGACTGCTGGAACTTATGATTCAAATCAGCTGTTCCTTCTTCCATAGTAATGAATTTCTCCTTAACATCAGCCTGTACCTTTTCTAAATGTTGCTCAGTTAACCGAGTCATGTTAAACAAAGATCTGTTCTCTTCCTGGAGAACTTCAAACTGATTCTTGAGAAGATTGTTGTCATTCTCAATAGTTTTTAAACATTCAACCTCTGCCTTAAGAGACTTTATCGTATTTCTATTGTCAAACCATATAGTGCCAAGGAAAACTACAAATCCCAGAAATATCCATAGATGTGGGATGATAGACACCTCTTGTAAAATCTCCCACATGGTACACTCAAAAAGGCTGTTAAAATCTAAAACAGTCACGTTCTCAGACATTTTATTTATAAAAGAAAAAATTCTTTTACCTGCAATGACCGGTTCCTGCCAGTGGTGGCGAAAGAGTCCACTTGAGTCCACGTGGCCTAAGTCTGAAATAAATGACTCAAAAACAAAAATTGGAGGAGACACCAGGCTGATAAATAGCAATTGGGCCGGAAAAGGAACAGAGAGAAAGCCACCAAAGTGAACAAATCAAAGGGACGCCGGTGTGTTTGAGCCGGCTTGCAGGGCCGCCGTCACGTGACCTGAGCGCCGGCGGAGGTGGGAGGGGAACAGAGACTGATCACACTGTTACAGAGGCGCTTGTGCCATGGCAGGGCGCACAGACTTGGCCATATCCAAACCGCCGGGGAGTGCTAATTCTCCCGTCCCGTTTGACTTTCTAGCAAGCACCAGGAAAAATAGAGTCGCTCAGAATCTCAGCTGCTTCCGCAGCCGTAGTTGGACCGGCAAGGTGCAGTGCTGAAAGGGTACAGTCTGTGCGCCCAGGGAGACCTCCGGGGAGGAGGTGCCGCTGGGAGCCGTCACCCCCAGGAGCCTCCGATTTGGGGCGGGTATCCGCAAAGCCTCACGGGGCACCAAATGTATCTGCGTAAATAAATGCAAGGCAGATATTAAAGAATATATACAGCTTTAATGGTTAAATAAACTTACAGAACCGAGGTTCCCGCGTAGCACTGGAGGCAGGAAAAAGGGACGAGCCGCCTCCCGTGCGCCCGATTTATCAGTATACATTCGTCTGAGGCAAACCCGCCCCCTAAAGGGGCTGGCTTAATCCTACAAATAGGAATGTAGAAATAACGAAATATAAAGTTGTAACCTAGGAGAATGAGAGCAGACTGTCAGTAGCTTTCTCTGCAGCTTAAGGTAATGTGGAATTTTCCTCTGTGTGCTATGAATACCAATTGTGAATAAAGAAACTGCCTTGATCTGTTGATAGGGCAGAACTTAGGTAGGCAGGGAAAATTAAACTGAATGCTGGGAGAAAGAAAGGTATAGTAGTGAGAAGCCATAGAGCCTCTGTTGGAGATAGACATGCTGAAACTTTGCTGGTAGTCCAGGACCTCATGGTGATGCACAGATTAATGGAGATGTGGTAAATTAAGATGTAAGAATTAGCCAATAACAAGCTAGAGCAAATGGACCAAGCAGTCTTGTCTCACATCTGTACAGAATCTTTGTATCAAGAAAATATTAGTGAGGTTTGCTATCGAAACAACATCTCATGTAGACTTACATCTAATGTCTGTGGAGTGTGAACCATTGTGTTGTTACCAATCCTCTTATTCTTTGATTAAAATTTCTTCTTGAGTACTGAAGACCAATGCAGGTGGCAAAAATTAGTCTTTCTTTCTGTGTTGTCAAGGCCAGTTGAGCATCTAGTCTTTAGAGGTCACTTGTGCTTGGAAGGAACCTCAGAATCTTCAAGTCTCTCTATTATCAGTTGTCCATTAATATGAAGATAAGTCAAAAGCTTTGCTTTATGTACTGTGGCTTCCTTTGAAGCCTTGAAGAAATCTTTCCCACATCGATCCTCCTTTTATAGACTTGATAATGATTCCGATTCATTGATTGGGTTATCCATGGCCTCCATGAACAGGACAATAAATGATCGATAAATGGCCTTGTTCCTAGGGACCTCACTGACCTTGTATAGAAATGAGAGAAATATTCCCCCTTTTGGTCCCTCTAATGACATTAGAATAGCCTCTAAGAATGATTATTAAACACCTAGAAGATCAGTTTTATACTAGTTTTGTGCTTTTAACTACTTTTTTTCAAGAGTCAGACACAACTCAATAAACTTTGTTTGGCATACCTTTTAGCCAGTCCTTGAAATAGTTGGAATCTGACCTTGCAAATTTTAATAAATATATAATCCCTAAGTCTTATCCTTATGTACCTTAAACAACTTACTCAGACCTTCATAGTTTGTAAAACCTTTCCAGTCTTTAAGTCTCTCTCCTACGTAGTACATATGGTATGGACATTTGTCATATGAACCAAAGAGAAAATTAAGGAGACATTGTGGGTTCCCAAAACTCTGATGAAAGATAGGGTATTTTATTTTATATTTCTTTTTTAATTTTCATTTTTTAAAGTTTTTGTCAATTGCTTTTTTTTTTTTTGAGACAGGGTTTCTCTGTAGCTTTGGAGCCTGTCCTGGAACTAGCTCTTGTAGACCAGGCTGGCCTCGAACTCACAGAGATCCATCAGGCTCTACCTCCCAAGTGCTGAGATTAAGGCGTGCGCCACCACAGCCTGACTTGTCAATTGCTTTTCAATAGAGCTTCGGTTCTACTGTTGGATACTCAACTGTCTGTGGTTATATATACCCGTAAGTTTTCCAGTGAATTTGTTTGCTACAGTTCAGCTCAGCTACAAATCTATATTCCACCTCCTGTCTTCCTTCTTTCTTTCATTTGTTTGTTTTTGTAATCAGAGTCAGGGTCTCACTATGTAGTTATAGCTGTCCTGGAACTCCCTATGTAGACCAAGTTTGCCTTTAATAATAAATGTTCTTTCTTTGACTTCTTATGCAGTCTGGTTAAGGAGTGGAAAGAAAACGGTAATGAGCTTTGGGAGAACCCTATACCTCTGCCTCCCAAGTGCTATGATTAAAGGTGTTTACTACCATGCTTGGCCAAGTACTTTAAGAGTGACTATTTCTCTACGTAATTTTCTTTTTTAAAAAAATATTTATTTATTTATTTATTATGTATACAATATTCTGTCTGTGTGTGTGCCTGCAGGCCAGAAGAGAGCACCAGATCCCATTACAGATGGTTGTGAGCCACCATGTGGTTGCTGGGGATTGAACTCAGGACCTTTGGAAGAGTAGGCAATGCTCTTAACCTCTGAGCCATCTCTCAAGCCCCATAATTTTCTTTATATCTGTCTTTATTACTTTGTTAAAAGTAAGGAAATTCCAACCAAAACAATGATATAAATTGGATAATATAATAAACATATTTTAGTATATGTTACAATGTACATTAATCCAAGTAATAAAAATAATAAAATATTACTTCTGTTTTCTATTTTTTCTGGATTATGTCTATTATTTGAGAATTGATTAGCCTTTAATATAAAATATCTATTTAATTTCAAATTCAACAAACAATAGAATTTAAAGTACATTTTTGATGTGCAAGTTTATTTTGACCATGGGGGAAGACTTTGGAAATACATTCTCCCAAAGGTCATTACCGTTTTCTTTCCACTCCTTAACCAGACTGCATAAGAAGTCAAAGAAAGAACATTTATTATCAAAGGCTCAACGACCAGGTAGATTTCAGTAAAAGTGAAGACCTGGAACGATGAATATTGAGTTCTGTCACCCTGTGTTTAGGAGACCAAGGATTCTCTGGTATTAATTACTTATAATTACATAGTATTTCTGTGCTGTCTAAGGAGGAAATAAAAATATGAGTTCAAGTCCATTTGGAAAATATCAACAAGGTTAGGCCTTTTTCTCAATCTAAGAAAACAATGTTTGTGGAATGGAGTGAGGTATCAACTTTTTTGCATTTATGATAAAATTCAAAAGCCCTGTTTTTTTTTTTTTAGGAAAATGAAGTATAAGATTATAAAGACAATGATAATATAATGACATATCTGTATGTGTGCTGCTTTAGAAATGGGGAGTCATAAAGGAAAGAAGGAAACGCTAATCACTGGAAAAAACATCAAGTCTCAAGTGCTGAAAAATATTAGAACATTGTTTTAGAGAAAGAGTGCTTTCCCTGAGTCCTGTGTGCTTTAGACAGGACGGGAACAGGATCAAGTTTGTTTCTAAGTATTTACCTCTTCTAGATAAACAAATCAAGAAGTACAATAGCATTTGCTCCAAACTCCTAGGAAAGGAAATTATTGGTATTGAATAATTTTTATTTTTAAAATGAGTAAGATGCCAAAAGAATAATAGTTTATAAAACCATCGATTGAGTTTGATTCCAAATGTGCTGAGAATACCATTGTTCTCTTGTATGTTCTCCTCATTTATGTGTTGTACACAAAAGGAGACATATGTATAGTGACTTCTCAAATCTAGGACAAAGAACTGAAGGTACATAGCACATATGGCTTTCAGAAGCTCATGGTTAGCCTGCTCCTTCTGCAACAGACAACTGAAATTACATAATTCTGTGACTAAAAGAATTAAGCACAATGGATCTTGAAAGACACATTCCCAAATGACAGCTTATCACCACAGACATTTACATCCATGTGTTAATTTGGGAAAAGATCCTGAAATCTCTATTAATCCAAATTTATCCACATGGGCTTTCCCTTATGAATGACTCCTATTAGAATGTCTGCGATTTTACTACTAAGGATATCACTAATAAAATTAAAATTTGTCTTTTCCTTATACTCATTGCAGTTCAATTGATTGATAACCTCTTCCAGAAATATTGAATTCATAGTTGTCCACGTGGACTGACATGGTGTTATGCAACATGAAACAGGAAATAGGAGGATATAGGGTTAAAAACTGATGATAAATGCAGAGTACTTCATCTTCTGTTTTTACTTTTATTTTTCTCTTTGCTTCATCTATGTATTTAAATATCACATCAAGGAAACTGCAAAGAAATCCTGGAATTCGCCTAGCTATAGCTGAAGAAATTACCTGGGACATTGCTTCCTTCTTTTTTTTTTTTTAATAATTTTTTTTATTAAGAAAAGAAGAAAAAAAACATAAACAAAAAACAAGTTTCCACCTCCTCCCAGCCTCCCATTTCCCTCCCCCTCCTCCCACCCTTCTCCCCCTCCTCCCACCCTTCTACCCCTCCCCCCACTCCTCTCCCCCTCCCTCTCCAGTCCACAGAGCAGTCCAGGTTCCCTGCCCTGTGGTAAGTCCTAGGTCCTCCCCCCTCCGTCCATATCTAGGAAGGTGAACATCCAAACTGGCTAGGCTTCCACAAAGCCAGCACATTAAGTAGGATCAAAACCCCGTGCCATTGTCCTTGGCCTCTCATCAGCCCTCATTGTTCGCCATGTTCAGAGAGTCCGGTTTTATCCCATGCTTTTTCGGTCACAGTCCAGCTGGCCTTGGTGAGCTCCCAGTAGATCAGCTCCACTGTCTCAGTGGGTGGGTGCACGCCTCGTGGTCCCGACTTCTTTGCTCATGTTCTCCCTCCTTCTGCTCCTCATTGGGACCTTGGGAGCTCAGTCCAGTGCTCCAGTGTGGGTCTCTGTCTCTGTCTCCATCCATCACCAGATGAAGGTTCTATGATGATATGCAAGATATTCGTCAGTATTGTTCTCGGATAGGGTCATTTCAGGTTCCCAATCCTCAGCTACCCAAGGAACTAACTGGGAACCTCATGTTGGGCACTTGGGAGCCCCTCTAGGGTCAAATCTCTTGCTCACCCTAAAGTGGTTCCCTTAACTAAGAATTGTGGTTCCGTGCTCCCCTATCCACCTTTCCTTTATCCCAATTCTCCTGATTCCCCAAGTCCCCCCTCCTTCCCTTCTACCTTTTCTCTCCCCATCTCCCCTTACCCCCATCCCACCCCACCCCCAAGATCCTAATTTTCTCCCCGGCAATTGGGTCTACTTCCCTTAGCCAAGAGGATAACTATATGTTTTTCCTTGGGTTCACCTTCTTACTTAGCTTCTTTAGGTTCACCTATTGTAGACTCCGTGGCCCTAATTTATGGCTAGAAACCAATTATGAGCGAGTACATCCCATGTTCATCTTTTTGGGTCTGGGACACCTCACTCAGGATAGTGTTTTCTATTTCCATCCATTTGCCTGCAAAGTTCGAGAAGTCATTGTTTTTTACCGCAGCGTAGTACTCTAGCGTGTATATATTCCATACTTTCTTCATCCATTCTTCCATTGAAGGGCATCTAGGTTGTTTCCAGGTTCTGGCTATTACAAATAATACTGCTATGAACATAGTTGAACAAATGCTTTTGTCATATGATAGAGCATCTCTTGGGTATATTCCCAGGAGTGGTATTGCTGGGTCCAGGGGTAAGTTGATCCCGAATTTCCTGAGAAACCGAAACACTGCCTTCCACAGTGGTTGCACAAGATGGCATTCCCACCAGCAATGGATGAGGGTACCCGTTCCTCCACAGCCTCTCCAGCAAAGGTTATCCTTGGTGTTTTTGACTTTAGCCATTCTGACAGGTGTAAGATGATATCTCAAAGTTGTTTTGATTTGCATTTCCCTGATTGCTAAGGAAGTTGAGCACGACTTTAAGTGTCTTTTGGCCATTTGAACTTCCTCTGCTGAGAATTCTCTGTTCAGTTCAGTGCCCCATTTTTTAATTGGGTTAATTAGCATTTTAAAGTCTAGTTTCTTGAGTTCTTTATATATTTTGGAGATCAGACCTTTGTCTGTTGTGGGGTTGGTGAAGATCTTCTCCCAATCAGTAGGTTGCCTTTGTGTCTTATTGACTATGTCCTTTGCTTTACAGAAGCTTCTCAGTTTAAGTAGGTCCCATTTATTCAATGTTGCCCTTAATGTCTGTGCTTCTGGGGTTATACATAGGAAGCGATCTCCTGTGCCCAGCTCCTGTAGGGTACTTCCCACTTTCTCTTCTATCAGGTTCAGTGTGTTCGGGCTGATATTGAGGTCTTTAATCCATTTGGACTTGAGTTTTGTGCACGGTGATAGATAAGGGTCTATTTTCATTCTTCTACAAGATGACATCCAGTTGTGCCAGCACCATTTGTTGAAGATGCTTTCTTTCTTCCATTTTATACTTTTAGCTCCTTTATCGAAAATCAGGTGTTCATAGGTTTGTGGGATAAAATCCGGGTCTTCTATACGATTCCATTGGTCGACTTCTCTGTTTTTATGCCAGTACCACACTGTTTTCATTACTGTAGCTCTGTAATAGAGTTTGAAGTCAGGGATGGTAATGCCTCCAGAAGATCCTTTATTGTATAGGATTGTTTTGGCTATCCTGGGTTTTTTGTTTTTCCATATAAAGTTGATTATTGTCCTCTCCAGATCTGTGAAGAATTTTGATGGGATCTTGATGGGGATTGCATTGAATCTATAAATAGCCTTTGGTAGAATTGCCATTTTTACTATGTTGATCCTCCCAATCCAAGAGCAAGGGAGGTCCATCCATATTTTGGTATCCTCTTCAATTTCTTTCTTCAATGCCTTAAAGTTCTTGTCAAATAGATCTTTCACTTCCTTGGTTAGATGTACCCCAAGATATTTTATGCTGTTTTTGGCTATTGTGAATGGTGAAGCTTCTCTGATTTCCCTCTCTGCTTCCATATCCTTTGTGTATAAGAGGGCGACTGATTTTTTGGAGTTGATCTTGTATCCTGCCACATTACTAAAGCTGTTTATCAGCTGTAGGAGTTCTTTGGTGGAGTTTTTGGGGTCGCTTATGTACACTATCATATCATCTGCAAATAACGAAAGTTTAACTTCTTCCTTTCCAATTCGAATCCCCTTGATTCCATTATGTTGTCTTATTGCTATTGCTAGAACTTCAAGCACTATATTGAAGAGGTATGGGGAGAGTGGACAGCCTTGTCGTGTTCCTGAGTTAAGTGGGATGGCTTTGAGTTTCTCTCCGTTTAATTTGATGTTAGCTGTCGGCTTGCTGTATATAGCTTTTATTATATTTAGGTATGACCCTTGTATCCCTAATCTCTCCAAGACTTTTAACATAAATGGATGTTGAATTTTGTCAAATGCTTTTTCAGCATCTAATGAAATGATCATATGGTTTTTTTCTTTCAGTTTATTTATATGCTGGATTACATTGATAGATTTTCGTATGTTGAACCAGCCCTGCATCTCAGGAATGAAGCCTACTTGATCATAATGGATAATTTTTCGGATGTGTTCTTGGATTCGATTTGCCAGTATTTTGTTGAGGATTTTTGCGTCGATATTCATGAGTGAGATTGGCCTGTAGTTCTCTTTCCTGGTTGAGTCTTTGAGTGGTTTTGGTATCAGAGTAATTGTGGCTTCATAAAAGGAGTTTGGTAATGACCCTTCTGTTTCTATCTTGTGGAATACATTAAGGAGTATAGGTATTAGATCTTCTTGGAAGATCTGGTAGAATTCCGCATTGAAACCATCTGGTCCTGGACTTTTTTTGGTAGGGAGGTTTTTGATAACCTCTTCTAATTCTTCGCGACTAACAGGTCTATTTAGATTGTTCACCAGGTCCTGATTTAACTTTGGTATATGATATTTATCTAAAAAAGTATCCATTTCCTTTACATTTTCCAATTTTGTGGCATATAGGCTTTTGTAGTAAGATCTAATGATTCTCTGAATTTCCTCTGTGTCTGTGGTTATGTCCCCCTTTTCATTTCTGATCTTATTAATTTGCAAATTCTCTCTCTGCCGTTTGATTAGCTTGGATAGTGGTTTGTCAATCTTGTTGATTTTCTCCAGGAACCAGCTTTTTGTTTCATTGATTTTTTGTATTGTTTTCTGTGTTTCTATTTTGTTGATTTCAGCCCTCATTTTGATTATTTCCAGTCTTCTACTCCTCCTAGGTGAGTCTGCTTCTTTTTTTCTAGAGCTTTCAGGTGGGCTGTTAAGTCTCCAATGTGAGCTTTCTCTGTTTTCTTTAAGTGGGCACTTAGTGCTATGAACTTTCCTCTTAGGACTGCTTTCATAGTGTCCCATAAGTTTGAGTATGTTGTTTCTTTATTTTCATTGAATTCCAGGAAGACTTTAATTTCTTTCTTTATTTCTTCCTTAATCCAGCTATGGTTCAATAGTTGACTGTTCAGTTTCCATGACTTTGTATGCTTTCTGGGGGTAGCATTATTGTTGAATTCTAACTTTAATCCATGGTGATCTGATAAGACACAGGTGGTTACTAATATTTTTTTGTAACTGTGGATGTTTGCTTTGTTACCGACTATGTGGTCGATTTTCGAGAAGGTTCCATGAGCTGCAGAGAAGAAGGTATATTCTTTCCTATTTGGATGGAATGTTCTATAGATGTCTGTTAAGTCCATTTGATTCATTACCTCCACTAATTCTCTTATTTCTCTGTTAGGTTCCTGTCTGATTGACCTGTCCATTGGTGAGAGAGGAGTGTTGAAGTCTCCTACTATTAGTGTGTGCGGTTTGATGGCTGCCTTGAATTTTAGCAATGTTTCTTTTATGTACGTGGGTGCTTTTATATTAGGGGCATAGATGTTCAGGATTGAGACTTCATCCTGATGAACTGTTCCTGTTATGAGTATAAAATGCCCCTCTCCATCTCTTCTGATTGATTTAAGTTTAAAGTCAACTTTGTTAGAGATTAGTATGGCCACACCTGCCTGTATCTTAGGTCCATTTGCTTGATAGGCCTTTTCCCAGCCCTTTACTCTGAGTAGGTGCCTGTCTTTGTGGTTGAGGTGTGTTTCTTGTAAACAGCAGAATGTTGGATCCTGTTTTCTTATCCAATCTCTTAGCCTGTGCCTTTTTATAGGTGAGTTGAGTCCATTGACATTAAGTGATATTAATGACCAGTGGTTGTTAACTCCGGTCATTTTTTTTTAGTCGTAGAGTTTGTGTGTTTCCCTTCTTTGTTTTGTGTTGGTGAAGGGTCTCTAGATGTCTGAGTTATTGTGGTCATTGTTGGACTCCTTGGTTAGTGATTTTCCTTCAATTACTTTCTGTAAGGCTGGATTTGTGGCTGCGTATTGTTTAAATTTGTTTTTATCCTGGAAAATTTTATTTTCTCCATTTATAGTGAATGAAAGCTTGGCTGGGTATAGTAATCTGGGCTTGCACCCATGGTCTCTCAGTTTCTGCAGTACATCTATCCAGGACCTTCTGGCTTTCATGGTTTCCATGGAGAAGTCAGGTGTAAGTCTGATAGGTTTACCTTTATAAGTAATTTGGCCTTTTTCCTTTGCAGCTCTTAATATTCTTTCCTTATTCTGTATGCTTTGTGTTTTGATAATTATATGGCGAGGGGATGTTTTTTTTTGATCCAGCCTATTCGGTGTTCTTTATGCTTCTTGCACCTTCATAGGAAAATCTTTCCTTAGGTTGGGAAAATTTTCTTCTATAATTTTATTAAATAGATTTTCTGGACCATGGAGCTGCCCTTCTTCTCCTTCTTCTACTCCTATTATTCTTAGGTTTGGTCTTTTTATTGTGTCCCATATTTCCTGAATGTTTTGTGATGAGAGTTTGTTGGACTTGCTGTTTTCTTTGATCAGTGTGTTTATTTTCTCTATGGTATCTTCAGAATCCGAGAGTCTTTCTTCTATCTCTTGTATTCTGCTGGTTATGCTTGTTTCTGTAGTCTCTATTCGTTTACCTAGATTTTCCATGTCCAGACGGCCCTCTGTTTGTGTTTTCTTCTTTGCCTCCATTTCAGTTTTCAGGTCTTGAACTGTTTCCATTATCTGTTTGATTGTTTTTCCTTGGTTTTCTAGGGTATCATTCACTGATTTATTCAATTCTTCAAACTTTCTGTTATATTTCTCATCCATTTCTATAAGGGCGTTTTTTACATGCTGTTTAAGGGTGTCAATCACTTTCATGAAATCAATCTTTTCTCCTTCCTCTTGATTAAGGGGTTCTCGTCCTCCCGTTGTGAGGTCGCTTGTTTCTGGTAGCTTCATGTTGCTTTTCAGCTTGTTGGGCGAATTCTTGCCTTGACGTCGGCCCATCTCTTCTTCCAAATGCTCCCTATGGATCTTCTTTTACCGGATTAGGTCTCCTTGCCTACCAAACGCTGTCTCTCCCCAATGTTGGCTCTCCCAATGCTGGGTCTCCTGGCGCCGAAAGATCAGGCCTCCGTGCTGGTTGGGCAGCTTGCAGACAAAGCGCCTACCCCGCTTGGTGCAGGCAGGCCACAGAAACAAAGGAACTGCTGCCCGCCCGGGAGCCCCGGATACTCGGACCCTGCGCCCAGATAGGCTGGGCTGGGCGATGCCACGCGCCTAAAGAGGGCAGTGGGGGCGAAGTGGGGAGGGCTCTGGACGGAAGCTGGGTGGGCCAGGAAGAAAGAGGCAGCACCCGGGGAGTAGAGGCCCTGCAGAGAGCCCAAGCAGGACAGGGGGCCAAGAAACCCCCGAGCTCCCCGTCCCAGGCTGGCGCCGTGGGCCAGAAACTCACCCCAATGCTGGGTCTCCTGACGCCGAAAGATCAGGCCTCCGTGCTGGTTGGGCAGCTCGCAGACAAAGCGCCTACCCCGCTTGGTGCAGGCAGGCCACAGAAACAAAGGAACTGCTGCCCCCCGGGAGCCCCGGGTACTCGGACTCAGTGCCCAGATAGGCTGGGCTGGGCGATGCCACGCGCCAAAAGAGGGCAGTGGGGGCGAAGTGGGGAGGGCTCTGGACAGAAGCTGGGTGGGCCAGGAAGAAAGAGGCAGCACCCGGGGAGTAGAGGCCCTGCAGAGAGCCCAAGCAGGACAGGGGGCCAAGAAACCCCCGAGCTCCCCGTCCCAGGCTGGCCCATTGCTTCCTTCTTGATTAAACACCAGAGCTGGCTTCATCTACAGCAGATTCTTCTATTATCATCAATTTTTATCATATTCATGCATATTCTCTTATCTTTGCCTCTTCAGCATTTTGTTTTGATTTTATGTTCATGGACTGATTTAATTTCATTGTAGAACTGACATTTTATGATAAACAATAATGACAAAACTTTATATGACAAATGATGTGAGGGAAGTCTCATGAAGTTAAATGATTCATCTGTCTTATAGTGGGATCATTTTAGAATCAAGTGTGCCTAAATTAAGTTTCTTTCTACAATACCACATATTGATGTTCAATTCATGAGGTCAGATGAGAGACCATAGTGTCACTTCAAGATGATCCAAGTTTTAGGGGAAGGGGAAGCCTGCAGAAGTCATTGTGGCTTGTTACTTGTGATTTCTGAGTAGATATGATACCCAGGTAGGACGGTATGAAGCAGGGTAAATATGAGCAAATATTCTTAATTCTGTATAAACAATGCCGCAAACATTTGTTGATATTTCAGACAGTATTGTGTTTGAAATTTAATAGATATCTCATACAAAATAAGATCCAAGTACATTTAGAAGCTGATATATAATCTTTGAAACGTAGAGAAGCAATTTTTTCAGGTATTATCTGAGACTGCGAGAATCAGCCTTATGTCTTAGGCCTTTACTTCTCATCTTAATTAAAAAGAACACTGGGACATATCACTGAGGTAAGTTGATCTGAACAGATGCATTTAAACTGATTTCAGAGTATGGAAGTCCTAAGTGCTCCCCTTCTACCTCTAGTCATCATAATTTTTCATTTGTTATAAAATAAGAATGAGTGTTGATGATTTTTTTCATTTGTCTTTCAGGTAATTTAAAGTCTTTTTGGGATTATGCCCTCAAGAACTTATGCCATAGAAGGAGTAAACAATGTCAGTGAATTTATTTTCTGGGGCCTTTCTCAGAGTCCAGAGATTGAAGAAGTATGCTTTGTGGTGTTTTCCTTCTTTTACATGGTTGTAGTGCTGGGAAATCTCCTCATTATGGTCACAGTTTTCAGTGGCAATCTTTTCAAGTCCCCCATGTACTTTTTCCTCAGCTTTCTATCTTTTGTGGACATTTTCTACTCCTCAGTCACAGCATCCAAGAAGATTGTTGACCTGCTGGTGAAGAAAAAACTATCTCCTATGTGGGGTGCATGTTACAAACCTTTTGGGGTTCACTTCTTTGGTTGCACTGAGATCTTCACCCTTACTGTCATGGCCTATGATCGATATGTGGCCATCTGTAAACCCCTCCACTACATGACTATTATGGACCTGGAGAGATGCAATAAGATGCTGCTGGGAACATGGGTGGGGGGGGTTCTTTTTTTAAAAATTTTATTTATTTTTTTATAATTTTTTATTGAGAAAAAGAAAAAAAGTTTCTGCCTCCTCCTAGCCTCCTATTTCCCTCCCCCTCCCCCCACTCCTCTCCCCCTCCCTCTCCAGTCCAAAGAGCACTCAAGGTTCCCTGCCCTGTGGAAAGTCCAAGGTCCTCCCCCCTCCGTCCATGTCTAGGAAGGTGAACATACAAACTGGCTAGGCTCCCACAAAGCCAGAACATGAAGTAGGATCAAAACCCCGTGCCATTGTCCTTGGCTTCTCATCAGCCCTCATTGTTCACCATGTTCAGAGAGTCCGGTTTTATCCCATGCTTTTCAGTCACAGTCCAGCTGGCCTTGGTGAGCTCCCAATAGATCAGCCCCACTGTCTCAGTGGGTGCACCCCTCGTGGTCCTGACTTCCTTGCTCATGTTCTCCCTCTTTCTCCTCATTGGGACCTTGGGAGCTCAGTCCAGTGCTCCAGTGTGGGTCTCTGTCTCTATCTCCATCCATCACCAGATGAAGGTTCTATGGTGATATGCAAAATATTCGTCAGTATTGCTATAGGATGGGGTCATTTTAGGTTCCCTATCCTCAGCTGCCCAAGGAACTAACTAGGTGTAGTAATAGGGGCGGTGGCGCTGTGTTCCCAGCACCCCGGCCGCCTGCTCGGCTAGCTTATGCCCCGAAATAATTACACGGACACTGTATTCTTTTAAACACTGCTTGGCCCATTCTCTTCTAGGCTAATTCTCACATATTAAATTAGGGGTATATTCAAAAAAAAAAGAGGGGGATTAACTGGTTTGATGGGATGATTGGTATTTGTGACTTACTGTTTTTAGAAAATTATATTGGTACTGTTTCTTGTATATTGATATATTGAATATTGAATGTGAGTGTTCCTACCTCTACTTTTATATAAGAGTATGCTTATATTGTATGGATACATCTATCATATCACAATGTACATTTCTACCTCTGGTACTATTTATGTAATAACATTGTTTACATTTGATATGTAATGACATTGTTTACAGGTGAAGATCATTGTCTTCATATATTGCACAGTTGTTTGGTCATGTGTTGGGGCTAGGCTTGAGTGATAGAATGCTCAGAAGAAACCTGCAAAAAGAGAAACACTTCGGAGATAATAAATAGGATTATTCCATAGAATAGGACTTTTTGTACAATGAGTGTTTGATGTCCTTGATAAGTGCCTTTCTTATTACATCACGTCATCACTGATATATAGTGAGTGAATTACCTAGGAGTCCTAGTGATAGAAGGATAGGTGAATTGTAGTGGAATCATATAACTAAACCTGAGGTTAGCAGTAGGGCTGAGAAGGCCCCTGTTAGAGGTCATGGGCTTGGGTTTACTATATGGAAAGCATGAGTTTGGTGGGTCATTAGGTGTTATTATGTAGGTAGAGGCTTACAAGTAAGGTAAATACGTAAGCTTGAATTAGGGCTATGGCAAACTCTAGGATAGTGAGAATGGCTAAAATGATAAATGTGATTGTATCTGTTGGTGGGCTAATGCTGTGAGAACTACTGTAGCACCACTGATTAAGTGAATTAATAAGTGACCTGCTGTGATGTTAGCTGTTAAACGGACTGCTAGGGCTATGGGTTGGATGAATAAGCTGATGGTTTCAATAATGATTAATATAGGAATGAGGGAGATAGTGGTAACCTTGGGTAGGAAGTGGGCTAATGAGGCTTTCAGTTTATGGTGGAAACCTAGGATTACCGCTTCATCTCACAGTGGGATTGCTATTCCTAAATTTGTTGATAATTGTGTTGTTGGGGTCAATGTGTGTGGTAAGAGTCCTAGAAGGTTAGTTGAGCCAATAAATATAATTGATGATACTAGTATGAGTGATCATGTGCGTCCTTTGGGTGAGTGGATTAGCATTATTTAATAATGAGTTTGAGTAATCATTGTTGAAATGAGTGGAAGCGGTTTGAGACCAGTCGTTTGGAAGAAGTTGTAAAGTATTGATGGGAGTATAATGATAAGTATGACAATTATTGTAGGGGTAATGAAAGAGGCGAATAAATTTTCATTCATTTTGATTCTCAGGGGTTTCTTGTTTTTATATGTCTAATTGACTTGATGAATGGAGTTTGTAGGAAGTTGTGAAGTAAGATTTTTAGTTGTATAAGAATGAACAGTGTGATTGTAGTTGACAGGACAGTAATAAATCATGTAGATGTATCCACTTGTGGCATTCACTACGGAGACTATCTCTAACTTTAACTTAAAAGGTTAACGCTCTAAGCTTCGTAATGTAATTAGATTATTAATAAAGATCAATCTTCAAAGTTTTTTAGAGGAACTGTTTCAAGCACAATGGGCATAAAGCTATGATTAGATCCGCAGATTTCTGAACATTGTCCGTAGAACAACTCAGGACGGTTGGATGACATAGTTGCTTGGTTTAGTCACCCTGGGATAGCGTCTGTTTCAAGTCCTAGGGAAGGAACAGCTCATGAGTGTAGGATGAGATTAGTATTCGAATTGGTAATTCTATGGGGAGGACTACTCGGTTGTCTACTTCTAGGAGGCGAAGTTATCTGGGTTTTAAGTCAGAGGTTGGAATCATGTATGAGTCTAAGCAGAGGTCCTCATAGTCTGTGTATTCATAGCTTCAGTATCATTTGTGGCCCATTGTTTTTACAGTGAGGGCTGGGTTGTTAATTTTGTCTATTATGTACAAGATTTGTAAGGAAGGCAGGGCAATTAGAATCAGGATTACAGTTGGTAAGATGGTTCAGATAGTCTCTACTTCTTGGGCGTCTATAGTGCTAGTATGAATTAGTTTTGTCAGTATGAGATTAATGATATTTAGTACTAAAGAGCTGATTAGAAACACGATTATAAGTGTATGATCATGAAAATTTATTAATTCTTCTATAATAGGTAAGGAAGCATCTTGTAAGCCTAGTTGGAATGGGTAAGCCATATAAGATAGATGGAGTTTAGTCTATAATTTAACTTTGACAAAGTTATGTAATTTATTTACTAATATCTCATTGAGAAAGACATAGAGGCTATGGTGCTGGCTTGAAACCAGTTTTAGGGGGTTTGAATCCTTCCTTTCTTATTTTACTTTAACGAAGGTTGGCTCTTATTGTGGCCAATGTAAAGTAAGCTCGTGTATCTACGTCAAGTCCTACTGTGAACATATGGTGGGCTCGGACAATAAATCCTAGGAATCCAATAGATATTATAGCTCAGACTATTCCTATGTATCTGAATGGTTCTTTTTTTGCCTGAGTAGTAGGTTACGATATGGGAGATGATGCCAAAGCCAGGGATAATAAGAATATATACTTCTGGTTGCACAAAGAATCAGAACATGTGTTTAGATGATAGGGTCTCCCCCTCCATCTTGGTTGAAGCAAGTGGAATTTAGATTATGGTCTGTAAGAAGTATTGTAATTCCTGTGGCTATAACAGGGAGGGAAAGGAGTAGAAGGACAGCAGTGATTAGGACTGATCAGATGAATAAGGCGGTTTGATATTGTGTTATAGCTGGTGGTTTCATATTGATGATTGTAGTAATGAAGTTAATTGCCCCAAGAATTGAGGACACAACTGCTAATTGTAGTGAAAAAATGGGTAGGTCAACTGATGCACCAGCATGTGCTAAATTATCAGCTAATGGATGGTAAACAGTTCAGCCTGTTCCTGCCCCGGCCTCTACTATTGATGATTCCAGTAAGAGGAGAAATGATGGGGGTAAAATTCAGAAACTTATATTGTTTATTCATGGGAATGCTATATCTGTTGCTCTGATTATAAGTGGGTCAAGTCAGTTGCCGAAGCCAACGATCATTCTCATAACTGTGAAGAAAATTATTACGAATGCGTGGTCTGTGACAAATACGTTATAGATTTGGTCATCACCTAATAGGGCGACTTGTTGAACAAGTAATGCTTGAATTAGAATGCTAAGGGCTGTCCCTACTATCCCTGCTCAGGCCCCAAATAGTAGGTACAGGCTACCGATATCTTTATTATTGGTAGAGAATAATCAGCGGTTAATGAACATAGGTAAAATGGCTGAGTAAAGCATTAGAGTTTAATCTAAGCATAGAGGATAAAGCCTCTTTTTACCAAGCCTTAAGGTGATAATCACATCTAATTGCAAATTCAAGAGTTGTTGTTTGAATGTGACTTAGGTTTGGCTTCAGAATATCTGAGCTATGAGGGAAAGGGTTGATTACACTGGTCAGTGACTTTGTAATGGAACAAACATGCAAGGGACACCATATTTTAGAAGAATAACAGTAAGTGCTCTGAGAGCCTGGAAGAGTTTCTACTAAAATACCAATTTTCCTGACTGTATCCCTTAGGGTGGAATGTCAGAGCTGGGAAGGGCTGTGCTGGCTTAGTCATTTGATTTCTGCTCATCTAGTAGGGCAACTGGTACTGTCTTGAGGCTCAGCTGGGCAATCCTAGCTCTTGTGTTCAGATTGCAGGTACTAAAAGAATGCATTACCACATATAGCTTAAATAATTTTTATGGTCTACATCTCGTGTTCTTATCATGGCCAAGGAGGCCAGAAGATGGTGTCAGAAGCCCTGGTACTAGAGTTACAGATAGTAGTGAACTTCTATATGTACCAGGAATAGAATCTGGATGCTCTGATAGAATCTTCAGTGCTCTTAACTGGTAAGATATTTTCTATACTAAGTTTTCTATTCTTGATTTTACTGTCCAAGGCAGCCTAGTCATGCTCAAACAACTGATGCTGGTTAAAAAGTAAAAAAAAATCTCTATTTGAGAAAATAAATCTCAGGAAGGGATGAGCTCCCTAACTGTTTATCCAATACAACATGATCAGCCAATTATCCATATATGCACAATCAACAAAAATGGATGCATCATTTTGTATTCATGTGTTTCAGCATATGTATTCACCCAAACTTAACAAGGAAGAAATTGGAAGGGATTTGGGAATGGAGGGAATGAAGAGATAAAAAGGGAAAATGATGCAATATCCTTTAATTATCATTTTATGGTGTTGTAGGGAGTTTGCTAGTCGTTTCTGGCTGTCTGGCTTGCTTAGACCCAAAATAATCACAAAAACTGTATTAATAACTGCTTGTCCCATTAGCTCTCGCTTCTTATTGGCTAGTTCTTATATATTAATTTAACCCATTTCTATTAATCTGTGTATTGCCACGTGACTGTGGCTTACCGGCTAGATTCCAACCAGTGTCTGTCTCTGGCAGCTCCATGGCTTCTCCTAACTCTGCCTTCCTCCTTCCATGCTATAGACCACGCCAGTTTTCTTCATCCATTAACCAATAAAATTAACACATAGACAGAAGGACCTTCCTCACCAGTATGGAAATAAGTTTTAAATAAAAAGAGGGACTAGAGAGACAGCTCAACAATTAAGAACACTGGGTGAGGGCTGGAGAGATGGCTCATAGGCCCACAACCATCTGTAATGGGTCTGGTGCCCTCTTCTGGCCTGCAGGCATACACACAGACAGAATATTTTATACATAGTCAATCAATAAATATTTTTTAAAAAGAACAGTGGGTGTTGTTACAGATCCCAAGGTTCCATTCCCATAACCTACATGGTAGCTAACCATTTGCTGTAACTTCAGTCCCAGGGATCTTCTGCCTTCTTCTGTCCTCTGTAGGTACTGTGCACAGACATATGCTGGGAAAACACCCTTATAACTATTTAGGTTAAAAGAGTTCATCATAACCATCCATCTAAGAACAGAGTATACAGTGCTGTTAAGTGACCTTTCCTTCAATTTTTTTTATTTATGTTCTCTATCTTTTGTATCTGTAAGAATTGTGGCATTGGTACAATTATCTTTTAGATCAAACATCAAGATTGACAGGCCACATAGGCTCCATCTGCTGTGTGTTTTACCTAATTTTCAGCTAAGTCCTTTTTGTAAATTTAAAAAAGCATCATAAAAGTAGAGATCACAAGGAGGGCTTTTTCGCTCACCTGATCCTTTCTCTTCCCATCCCCCCTTCCTCCAGTATACCTATAAGTTCTATTCTATTTCTGCTTACCAAGGAGATCCATGCATCTCCCCTAGAGCTGTTGTTACTTAGCCTCTCTGTGTCTATGGATAGTACTGTGATTAACTGCTAATATCCACCTATAAGTGAGTAAATATCGTATTTTTCTATGTGATTCTGGGTTTCTTCACCTAGGATATTGGTGAATTCTAGTAACTAGACAACAACACAGCAAATAATCTAATTATAATGTGGAGCACATCTAAACATAATTCTCAGTAAAAGAATCTAAAGTCACTGAGAAACTTGAAGACATGTTCAACATCTTTAGCCATCAGGGAAAATTAATATCAAAACTACTTTGAGATTTCATTTTACACTTGTTAGAATTGTTAAGATCTATAATACAAGTGACAGCTAATGCTTGCAAGGACACGTGGCAAGGACATTTATAAGTGCAAACTTGTACAGCCAATGTGGAAATCAACATGCAGTCCTCAGGAAATTGAGTCAATCTACCTCAAGATGCAGCTATACCACTCTTGGACATATATCTAAAAGATCCTACCATAAGGACCATTGCTCAACTGTGTTCATAGTGGCTTTGTTCATAAAAGCCATAGACTGCTGTATCTGGGAGAAATTGCGGTGATTGATAATTGATGTGGGAAGGCTCCTCTACTGAGAAAGTTGGCTTGGGTACAAAAGCCAACTATCTTATTATGAATGAGAGACTGACTAGACAAGAGAGAAAGCCAGGAAACAATCTTTGTCCGTGGATATCTGCCTTCAACTATTAACTTGATTTTCTAAGTTCTGAAAATGATGAAGTCAAATTACCCCACTCATTGTCTGAACTGTTTCTGTGAAACAGCCATAGTGATTTTTAAAGTGGTTGCACAAGTTTGCATTCCCAACAGTTACTTCATATCCTCTTCATTTTATGTTATTATTGTTGTTTTTGTACTTATCCATTCTCACAGTTGCTTTTATATTCTTTAGATATGTTTCTTGTGCCTGTGATATTTTCAAGACCTTTATCATGAAGGGGTATCAGATTTTGTCAAATGGTCATATGTTTTTTTCTTTCAGTTTATATGACGTATTATATCAATAGATTTTTGTATCTTGTACCATTCTTGCATCTCTGTGATGAAGCTGACTTAATAATGAAGTATTTTTTCATGTGTTCTTGTATTTAGCTTTTTAGTATTTTATTGAAATTTTTTTGCATATTTATGTTCATAAGTGAGATTATTTTTTAATTTTCTCTCTTGGTTGAGTCTTTGTGTGTTTTTGGGATTATGGTAACTGTAGTCTCAAAAAAGAGTTTGGCAATGTTCCTTCTGGTTCTATTCTGGGGAACACTTTGAAGAGTATAAGCAGTTCTGATATAATTCAGCATTAAAACCATTTGTCCCTGGGATATTTATGTTTGTGAGGTTTTTGATGATAGCTTCTATTTCCTTATATTTTATAGGTCTATTTAAATTGTTCATCTGGTCTTGATTTAATTTTGGTATATGGTACCTATCCAGAAAAATGTCCATTTCTTGTATGGTTTCTAATTTTGTGTAGCAGTATCTTTTTTGTAGTATGATCTAAGGATTCACTGGATTTCTTTAGTGTCTGTTGTCATGTATCCGTTTTCATTTCTGATTGTGTTAATTTGGATGTTCTATCTCTTTTTTTATTAGTTTGGATAAGAGTTTTTCTATTGAACTTTAGTGTCCCATAAGTTTGTGTACTTTGTGGCCTCATTTTTGTTTAATTGTATGAAGTCTTTTCTTTCTTTATTTCTTCCTTGATCTAGGGGTGGTTCAATAGTTTATTGTTCGATTTCCATGAATTTGTATGATTTCTGATAGTATTTTTGTTGTTAAGTTCTAACTTTAAATCTTGGTGCTCCAATAAGATACATAGTGTTATTCCATTTTTTTCCTATCTACGGATTTTTGCTTTGCTATGCAGTACGTGCTCATTTTTAGAGAAGGTTCTGAGTTGCTGAGAAGAAGGTATATTCTTTTGCGTTTAAGTGGGAATGCTTTCATTATATTACTTAGTTATATTAAGTTACTTTTGTATAGCCCTTATCATCCATCTAAACATGTTACGACCCCAAGAATAAGTTAATCTCCTTATCTTCATCACTGTTCCAAATTATTCACACCAAAAAATATCATGTTTATTAATTTTCTTAATCTTTTATTCTTTTTTCTTTTTTATACTCGAGACAGGGTTTCTTGTTAGCTTTTGGTTCCTGTCCTGGAACTAGCTCTTCTAGACCAGGCTGACCTTGAACTCACAGAGATCCACCTGCCTCTGCCTCCCCAGTGCTGGGATTAAAGGCATTCGCCACCACCACCCAGCTTCTTTTCTATTTTTTATATTAAGCCAGAGCCTCGTTATGAATTTCTGGCTGTCTTGTAACTCAGTGTATAGAGTAGCATTTTTTAGAAAAATCAGAGCTCTTTTGCCATGTTATCTCCAGTGTACCTCAATTATAGTTTGGCATACCACAGACCAATTAATACATTTTTGTTGTTCAAGACAGGGTTTCTTTGTGTATCTTTGTCTGTCCTGCAACTATCTTTGTAGATCATGCTTACCTTGAGTTTATAGAGACCTATCTTTCTCACAATATGTGGTTTAGAATTGTTTTCAACACCTAGTCTTGCTTCTGTTACTCAGTACTGGAAAGAAAATCTTGCAACTGCTGCAAGGTTGTGTCTTAAGTGGTCATTGAGAAGAAATAGATGAGTGTCCTCCAACTAATCTGTATTTATTGTGAACTTGAAAATCAAGAATCATGTTAAAATTTTGTTCACTGACAAACTGTAAATCAGATGTAGTCCCAGCATTGAGAGGTATGTGCAAGAAGGAGCATGAAAGCTTTCCCCCTTTGACCATAGCTCACATAAGAAGTAGGTAGTGAGTCAATCAATTTTAGATGATTCCTAAATGTTCTTTCTGACCATTTCTTGCATCCACAGATTAATGAATCAAGAACCAGAATAAAGAAACAAAGTTATGAAACTTAATTACAGTAGTTGAAATACTCTCACAAAAATAGAACTAGATAAAATGGTATTTCACTGCCTAAAATAACTGTTCTTTTACATATTTAAGATGTACAGTCTGAGATAAAATGTGTTACTAATCCTTGATGTCCTCTAATATAAATCACTAAAGTTTGTAGCACATGACCATAAACTTGTTTCACCTTTTTAGATGAATTTTTTTGGATTATAATTACATCAATTACATTATCACTTTCTTTCCTCTAAGACCTTCCAGAAATGAGAAAAATCATGGATTTTGCTTTATCAAGCATTGCTGTTTTAATGTGTAATGGAACACACACACATGAGGAACACCATAGTTTGGAAAAGAACATGAAGTGCTCTGAGAGACTGGAAGAATTTCTACTAAAGTACCAATTTTCCATACTAGAGCCCCTTTTTCCCCTAGGGTAGAATGGCATGTCGGTGAAGGGCTGTGCTGGCTTAGTCATTTGATTTCTGCTCATCTAGAAGGGCAACTGCTACTGTCTTGAGGCTCAGCTGGGCAATCCTAGCAATTGAGGGACTCTGCTTGGCTTCATGAGCCCCAGTAGTAGGTAGTTTCCTGGTTCTTTCATGATTCTCTTGTTTTGCTCTAAGGAGCTGTAAGGGGGACCACAAGCCATGCTATGGTGAATGTAGGAGCCACTGTCCTCAGATCAGGAAGATCTGTTTGGCTGAGTTTTCAGAGCTGCTTGGACAGTGATGAACCATGAGCCAGACAGGTTCTCTTGTCTTTTTGTGGTGACCTGGGCAGTCACCCTTGACCTTTGTTGAGTGTGGGGGAGGCTAATCCATCCTTGCATGGGAGACTATGGGCTTGCAACATTCTTTCCTCATGCTATGTAATTGATAATTTCTTTAAACATTCCAGGACTAGGCTTTGGCTGGTCTATGAGAAGGAAAAATAAATAAACCAGCTAATGAGTGACCTCCTGTCTCTCAGACTTTTCCTGTGTGATTGTAGATAAAGAGGCATCTGTGCAAGAATTGAGTGCATAGACAAATCTTGAAGCTGCCAGTTTCACAGTTCATAAAGGAAGAGACGGGACATTGGTTGATAACTTTCCTACTTCAACAGTAGCTGAGATTAGCAATGTGGAGCTAGGTAAACAATTTTAGATGCTCCATAAATGTCTTTATGGTCATTTCTTGGTGTCCACAGACCAGGCAATCAAGAATCTTTACTCACCTTATTATGAAACCAAATTGCTATAGTTACAATAGTTCAATCAAAATAGATCAGATTGAAAAGTGGTGGCCCTGCCTAACATGACTCTTATTTAATTGGTTTTAGATATATATCCTGAGATAAAAGGTTTGAGAATTCGTTGATGTGCTCTAATACAAATCCCTAGTTTATGGAGCACATGGCCATAAATCCTGTTTCAACCTTTCAAAATAATTTCTTGAGATTATAACTATACCATATCCACATTTTCTTTTCTCTCCCCTGAAGGCATAAGTCATAAACAATGCCACACCAGTTTGGAATTATGATTAATAGGGTGGTATTTATTTAAAGGGGAAAAACTTACAGATCACCGTCAGCCCTCTGCGCAACCAGGAAGGGAGTCTAGTCGCCAGCGGAGCAGGAAGTGAAGAGAGAGAGGAGAGGGAAGTGGCCACTTTTTTAAAGAGAGAGAGGCCACGCCCCAATGGGCTGGTATCTCAGCAGCTATAGGCTGGAGGAACGGGAGGACCTCCCGCAACACCTCCCCCTTTTGTTTAAATAAGAGAGTTCTAAACCTACTATGAAATTATATACAATAAGTACAAATATCCTATTCTAACTAGCTTAGGTCTTGTATAATAAATAACTTGGTCAAGTCATGAGAGAAAGTAACTACATTTATATAGTCTTCAACCCCATCGAAGATCTGAGAAGGGAAATAATGTTACCTGGGTAATTAGGAAGTTCAGTAAAACAACTTCCAAAACATGCAACAAATCACAGAGACAACTAGCTACCTGGGCAATCACCAAAAGTCGCGTTAGCAGCGTTGAAGCAGCCAACTTTGGCTAAGGCCTAACATAACTGACATACCATTTTCAAAGGCAAGCAACTTTTCAAAACTATCTTACCCAGTCTTGGCAGAATATGACAGTCCTGTTTTATCCATTGATGCATGCTCTGTATCTCTGTCAGTGGTTGAGGTATGGGCATTTCTTTGCCCAAAGGCCAGTTCTGCCAAAAAGAAAGGCTTCAGGTGGAGTGTCTTTGGTGCTCAACATTCTCTCGGGAATAGAGCGGTGTTGCCAGGAGCAATTGTGTCTCACTACCACAAAACTCCGAGTTAGATTAAAGGCCATTTTCTACAGCTCTTTGAAGAGGTTGAAGATTATCTATCTATACTGAGTATAATCTCTATATATCTAAAGAACCTGATTAGTCTAATTATAAATGACAAACTTAGATGACTATTAGTCTATATAAATCTCAATATCTATCTAACTTAAAGACTAAGACAATAAACGACTGTGAAACAAATGAGGACAATGACCTTCAAATATAAACAATGTACAAATATACATTGCAGTAGGTAAATATATATCAATACACAAACATTATATAAGTATCTTAATCAGAGGTAGAAATGTACACTGCAATATGGTAAATATATACAATATATATATCAATACAATATATGTCAATACATAAAAATGTTTTAAACAGAGGTAGAAACATGCATGCATAAATAGTCAATATAATTTAACTTTGTATCAATATACAAGAATCTATACCAATATATTTGTCTAAAAGCAGTAACTCACAATTACAAATCTATTATCCCATCATCCCTCTTTTTTTTTTCAAAATGATCCCCGAGCTTATAAAATTCCTCCCCCAACCCTCAATCGTATACTAATTATAATCAACCCCTAAATGATGTCCTTAAACCCAAGGGCAAACTTTACTGGGCAAGGGGACGTCGTCCTCTAGAATTACTTCCAGCTGTCATGGGGGCGACGTTCTTTCTGGGGGATCCTGTGAAAGTAAAATGATGGTTAAATTTCAAGATCAATGTCTTTTAAAATTGCCAATAGTCTCTGTGTGTTTTGTGCAGGTATGGCCAAAATGTTGTATAAGATGTGCACCATTTCAGCTAACCAAGTTGGAACTGTCTTGTGCAGCTGGTACCCAAAGCAGGTCTTGTAGTAGTGCTATCAGTATCATGACGTCATATCAACCAGGTGGAGTTGTTGTTATGGGGCCCCATCTTCCTGGAAACTTCAAATGTCACTTCAGGAAAAACTCATTGTTCATTGTGAAAAACTTAAACATTAATCATATATATATATATATATATATATATATATATATATATATATTCACTGAAAGGCATGATAGATATATTCAATGAAAAGAATGATAGATATGAAGAAAAGCAAAGATGTTTTCTAAAGTCATATTTATTTCTGTCCCATATCATGGCTCTTGATATGAGACAGAAACTCCAGAAACTCTGGGTTTTTCTCTTACTAATAGGCTTGGAATTGGAGAGGGACTGAGCCAGAGTCCAACTTCAAAACCAGCTTTATAAATTTAGAAATATGGTTTAATATATTTTACTTACACAACTCATTCAGTTTTCTTGATATTTCCTATTGGGCAGGTATTTTTCCATCTGTCAGTATCCAAACATCCAGGGTCCCTTGAATTTTTCAAAGATGAGTGTTTTCCTGTGGAGATAAGAACAGAACCATGCCCCCATTTTACATGTTTTTCTTACCACCTGTATGAATATCATCATTGTGGATGAGTTGTCATTTCTCCTTTCCAAGAGGTTTCTCCTCTTCAAATCAAAACTTTATTAATTTTGATGGTATCCACAATTTTTCTTCTCCTGTGGAAACAAGGGCAAAACCCCTTCCCCAGTAATGTAGCACATCTCCTGGCTTCCACTGAGAGGTCAGCACATCTTTGAAATAAATCGGTTGATTTAGTTCAGCAGACTTTTCCATTATCCAATGTCTTTCTGCTGCTGTCGTTCCTTTCTCAATAGCGTTAAGAAAATTCAAGGTTAATAAAGCATTATGTAATCTATTTCTGGGGGTATTTTCAATCCCTTTCTGTTTGTTCAGCATATCCTTTATAGTACGATTTGATCTTTCTATAATTGCCTGACCTGTAGGATTATTTGGTATACCTGTAATGTGTTTTATATTATAATAATCAAAAAAGCGTTTCATTTTCTTAGATACATATGCTGGACCATTATCTGTCTTTATTTGTGCAGGTATACCCATGATGGCCATAACTTCCAATAAATGTGTGATTACAGAATCAGCCTTTTCTGAGCTCAGGGCAGTAGCCCATTGAAAACCTGAATACGTGTCTATGGTGTGGTGTACATATTTTAATTTACCAAATTCCATAAAGTGGAACACATCCATCTGCCAGATTTCATTTCTCTTAGTGCCCTTTGGGTTACTCCCTGCAGGCAACGGTGTTTGATTATAGAAAGAACAAGTAGGACATCTCTTTATAATGTCCTTAGCTTGTTGCCAAGTAATGGAAAATTCTTTCTTTAGGCCTTTACTATTGACATGATGCTTCTTATGAAATTCTGAGGCCTGCAACACACTTCCAATCAATAATTGATCAATCTCAGCATTGCCTTGGGCTAGAGGACCAGGCAGACCTGTATGGGACCGGATGTGTGTTATGTACATCGGACAAAGCCTATTCCTGATTATGTCTTGTATGTACCTGGATAAACAATGAAGTCAACTCTGTGTCATCTGGTATAAATTCAGCGGTTTCAATATGCAAGATAACTCTTTCTGCATATTGTGAATCTGTAACTATATTAAGAGGTTCTTTAAAATCCCTTAGCACCATAAGAATGGCATATAATTCTGCCTTCTGGACAGAATTATAAGGGCTTTGTTCCACCTTACTCAATTCATCTGACTTGTAACCTGCTTTCCCTGATTTTTTTGCATCAGTATAGAACATACGGCCTCCAGTTATTGGAGCATCACGTACAATTCTAGGAAGAATCCAAGAAGTTCTTTTTATAAGGTTAAGTCTACCACTTTTTGGATAGTTTCACCCAAAAAAATTAGCACAAGCTCTTTGCCATGGTTCATTGTCTTCCCATAGCTTTTTTATTTCTTCAGTAGTAAAAGGCACTATAATTTCTGCTGGGTCTATACCTGCTAGTTGACGAAGTCTCAGCTTACCTTTTATAATTAATTCAGAGACCTTTTCCACATAAGTTTTTAATTTTTTACTTGGTTTATTAGGTATAAATATCCAATCTAAAATAATATCTTCCCTCTGCATTAGAATCCCTGTAGGAGAAATTCTGGAAGGCAATATGACTAGGATGCAGCTAAGATTTGGGTTCACCCTATCCACATATGCCTCCTGTAATTTTTCCTCAATCATTGTCAGTTCCTTTTCTGCTTCAGCTGTCAGTTTTCTTGGACTATTCAAATCTTTATCACCATCTAAGGTTTTGTTTAAATGAACTATTAGATCAGGTGTTATCCCAACAGCTGGTCGTAGACTGGAAATGTCTCCTAACAATCTTTGGAAATCATTAAGAGTCTTTAAGCGGTCTCTCCTAATTTGTGCCTTTTGCGTTTTAATTTTCTCTAACCCTATTCTGTAACCTAGGTAATTAATAGAATTTCCTCTTTGAATCTTTTCAGGGGCAATTTGTAATCCCCACCTAGGCAAGACTTTCTTTACTTCTTCAAACATCCTTTCTAAAGTATCTTTATTTGAATCAGATAACAAGATGTCATCCATGTAATGATAAATTATGGACTTGGGGAATTGTTTACGAATTATTTCCAATGGCTTACTTACAAAATATTGGCACAATGTAGGACTATTGAGCATACCCTGTGGGAGGATAGTCCATTGATATCTCCTATTAGGCTGAGAATTATTATAAGTAGGCACTGTGAAGGCAATTTTTTCTCTATCCCTTTCTTGTATTGGCTATATATGGCCTTAGTCTTCCTATTTGTCCTTCGGGCCCTATGCATTCAACCCATCTTGTGCTTCGTTTTACACGAGATAGGGTTCCAATTCCCAGGAACTGAACATCTACCTCTTGAAGAGGCCAATTTGGATGCCAAGATTCTGGGGTAATGATACTTACATCCGCACCTGTGTCTAATAAGCCTTCAATAAAAGTGCCATTTATACAGACTCTTAGCTTTGGTCTTTGATCGTTAATAGAAGTCTGCCAAAATATACGTTTACTCTGTCCTACTGGGTTTTTTGACTCATTCTCCACACGTATTTCATCATTTAGACCAGTATTACTTTTTACAGCAGAAATTGGAGCTTTTAATTTTCTTGGTGAGGCACGTTCTCCACTGTGACTGGGAATGACTGGGCCACTGTTGGCTTGGGGGCCTGCGAGAGGCCCCTCAAGGAGTTTCCCGACGGTATCGTGTTGCCTTGTTTGTCTGTTGTTGACTGCATTCGTTGGACCAATGCCTGCCTTTACCGCATCTCCTACATATACCTGAAGGCCGAGGTCTCCAGTGGTCTTGGTCCTCTGAGCCTCCATGAGTATGGATTTCCTTGGAATAGGGAGACCCTGCAGCTCTAGTATGGTAGAATATATTATGCTTATAATATCATTTTACAGTCTACACACATGGTTGTCCTTTTGGGGTACACTGGGAAGATAGATTGGAAAACTGATTTTTTCTAGAATTTCTGAATATTGCATTCCACTTTAAAGTTTGTCTGATAAATGTCTCAAGTAGTTTAAAAGGTGTTAGAACTATTGTGATGTCGATTGTCTTTTGGCAATACATGATTAGAATGCTTCTAACTTTCTGCTCTCACCAGCCACAATGAAATGATTCAGTGATGTTTAGTTCTAGGTGACAAAAGGAATTACCAAAGTTTCTCATGTGTTCATGTTATTGTGCAGGTAGATAGTCCAGAATCCGTATCTTGTGATATAATCCTTGTGACATGAAGCAGATATTAAATTATTTTCCATAATTGTTTTTTCATAACCTCATTGATCACTCTGATTATTTCCACTATGAATGTAGCTTTTTAATCTTTTCTGTTTTAAATTTTTGGAAATTGTTATTGAATTGTATTCCTTTTATGCTGCCAATTTACTATACACAGCATAATCTTCCCTAGAATTAATTATTTGCTTCTTTGTTGACTTTTGTTTTTCTTGTTGCTTTTAATCTTTGAAAGATTTTTGTTTATTGGCTAAAATGTCTTTGTAGGTGGTTCTTCATATATTTTTATTTCAAAATACCAACACTCAAGTTGAGAAGCTCATAAATATCTACTATTCCATATCTTGTATATGTGCAGATAAGATTCATACATTTGCAAAAAATGGCAATAAACTTGTTTTCAAAAGTGCTTGTGCCCAGGCAGTGGTGGTGTTTGCCTTTAATCCTAGCACTCATAACGCAGAGGCAGGCCAACCTTGTCTACAAGAGGTAGTTACAGGACAGGCTCCAAAGCTAAAGAGAAACTGTCTCTCAAAAAACAAACCAAAAAAAAATGCTTGTGGAACAATTATAAACTGAGTTTCTTTAGGTATATACTGATTCTCTCAGGTCTGTTTCCTAGAGGCAAGCAAGTGCTCTCATCTAAGAGAGGCTTCTTGACTCAGCTTTATCTGTAAAACTCTGCAGCTCTTTAAGAGGTCCTGTCCTGCCAGTAAACACTTAAACTGTGTTCTTCACCTCTTCTGATTTATTTTCTTTTGAATCTAATGTTAGATATTTGGATATCTACACCTTTTTTTTTCTTAGGTGCGTTTAATCGATAACCTTTTACTAATCCTTTAATTTGAGGTAATGTCTGTAAATTCAAAATGATGAGTTTTTCTCCAATGTGGTTCTTTAGTGGAACCCATAAGCTCCCATGTCAGATACTTACATGGAGCTGTGTTTGAAAGAATTGTATGCAAACTCCAAGGATCAAATGCCAAAGAGCAGTGTATAGGGTGCCCTTAAGTAGGTTGGCACCATCTGTGCTCTGTATCCACTCTACTATGGTCTTTCAGCCTTCTCTATTATTTAGTTATTTGGCACCTCATTTAACTGTCAGTGCCAGTATCCTAAAGCCTTCATTTTACAATCTCCATAGCAACGTAAACCTATTTAGTCTCCATCCCATCAATCCCAAATACTTGTCTGCCTGGCAAGAATAAGGATATTCTAATATACATTCAAGTTTCTCCCTTTTTCTGACAACTACTGAAATAGTTGCTATGAAATTTGAGTTTCCTTGGGAATTGCACTGTGGAAAAAGACTGACTCCTTCAGGCGAGACCACGTCTACTGAAGAAACATTTCCTTCATTATATGACTTAGTTATATTAACTTAGTTTTGTGTAGTTTTTTATAGCCCTTTAGTCTCCATCCCATCAATTGCAAATGCTTGTCTTACTGGCAGTTACACAGGCAGACTCTCTATCCTATTTATGGGTGAGCACTTGCTATTTTCACTACATACATGTACATACAAAAGGTAAATACGAATTTACATCTTTGCATCTAAATATCTAATATTCCATATTAACATACTATTTGTCTTTTGTGGTATTTTGGAGGTTGCCTTCTCTCTGCTAAATTCTTCTTGGTGTGGCTTACTCTCTCCTAAGCATTGGTCAATGCTTTATATCACCAATTCTACTCTTCTACATCGTGACTTAGTAGTAGAGTACTACACAGTACATGAGATGCCATTTACATCTTCCCCAAATTTACTGGAAATGGACCTTACACCTAAATGTCAAATGCTAATTTCAAGACTTGTAGAAAATACTTGAAACTATGCCTCTTTGTCTTTGGTAATCTCCCTATGCTTTGGGAGGTTTTCCTAAGGCCCCAATGTATATACCAATAACAGAGCTCTGTCTCTAATCTCAGTAATACGCTTGGGAGAGCTGTTAAAAGATGTGTGGCCATGGCCTTTGGAAAAGGGTTGTTTCTTATCCTCAGAATCCAGGACTTTTCATGGAAGGGTAGAAACTGTGGTTATCAGACCACTTGCTGTTGAATTTTACTGAGACCTACAGTCAATATGGGATAGGTCTGTCTTTAGATTAGCAGTCAGTGCTGGGAATGTGTAGTCTGTCCCTTTCTGCTCACCTGGTTCTGTCACTCAGACCTCAGTAACCAGTGTGAGCCTACAGCAGACCCCACAAATGGTAGGGTTTTCCTGGGAGCCAGCTTCTGGTTTAGCTCTTCCTGAAGAAATCACAGTCTCTCTCATGTACTGCACCTTGTTGGGAGAGAGCATATTGGCTTGGCAGCTGCATCATGGTTAGTAAGTGTTTGCTCTCCACAGACTGGAGGAGCAGTGGGCCAAGGTAAGGGGCCAATGTCCTCCTGGGAAGGAGTGACTGGCCTTGGTGCCTTGGTGCACGCTGCTGCTCTCTCTATGCACAGAGGAGTGGTTTGGCTTGGTGGGTGAGTGGTCACTGTTGCGGGAGGTCCTTCCGCTCCTCCAGCCAATAGCCGCTGAGATACCAGCCCATTGGGGCGTGGTCTCTCTCCCTTTAAAAAAGTGGCCACTTCCTTCCTCAGGTCCAGAAAATGATGTTCAGCCATAACAGGTATCCTTGACTGCTGGACAATAATCTCAACCTAAGGTGCAAGAGATTTCACCTGACCCCATGTTTGTTAGGCTGAAGACCTATGTCATCAAGGTCGCTTCCATAGAGAGAATTGTGCCTTGGGCAATACTAGAATGTCTTCTTTGACAAAAGGGCCATCATGACTACATTGCAATCCTGTGTTTAGTTTCTGCTCTTTTCCGAACCCTGATCCATAACTGACTCCTGTCTTGCAGAGAGACAAGACTATATCCTCTCCCTTTCTCCATTAGCAATGCCAGCTGCCATTCGTTATCTGGCATTTCTATCCCCATTTTTTTTTTTTGCAAATTTAGCATTTGGGGTGTTTATAAAACGTTTCTTTGCTGGTTAAAAGATGCGCATGCGGCATATTTAGGAAATTTTATATGAACAACGCTTGATGTAAAATGGCTCTCACATTATTCTGAAAATCCCACATTAGTTCCATGCCATAATGTTCCTTTATCGTCGTTATTGATTATTTAATTTGTTTTAGTGTATCACGGGCACATTTAACAATAGCTTGTTCTTGTGGATTATATTCAATACCTGTAACATGAGCAATGATATATGATTTCTAGAACCTAGGAAATTATTTGGAATTATATAAGTAGGTCCATTATCTGTTTTAGTAAAAGAGGGAACACCCATGATGGAAAAGGCTTTTAATAAGTGTTGTATTACTTGTATGTTCTCCAGCTAAAGGAGTAGCCCACATAAATGATCGAAGAGTATCTACGGTTACTTGTAGGAAAGATAAATGTCCAAACTCTGTAATGAGTAACAAGAACTTGCCAAATTTCATTTGATTGAGATCTTTGATGATTATCCCCCTGAGTAATAGAATGGATATGTAACAGATGTCAAATTTGAGAATTTAAAATAATTTATTTATCTTGCCAAAATGGAATTTTATGTTGTACATGTACATTATTATCATTATTATGTAAATGCTCATGTTCTTCTAGAACAGAGGAAAAGGCAATAATTTATCACGTGAGCATTTTCAAATGTAAGATATCCAAGCAAATTTGTGTTTTTGTAAATGAGTAAGAGAATTTTTATGTTGATTTAGAGTTAATACTAATTTAAAAAAAGTTAACAAAGAATGATTACTGGAATGAAGTACAACATTAAATGTGTTTTGTACAATTACTACAATATAAGCTGAATCACCTACAATATTTAATTCTTGAGTTAAATCTTGCTTGGCTTTAACAGCAGTGTACAATTAATTGTGTTGTATGGAACAGTAATCAATCAACACATGGCTTTATTATGTATGCCCTCGAACCAGAAGAGGGTGCCAGATCTCAGTACAGATGGTTGTGAGCCACCATGTGGTTGCTGGGAATTGAACTCAGGACCTCTGGAAGAGCAGCCAGTGCTCGTGACTTCTGAGCCATCTCTCCAGACCCTGAAAGCTACACTATTATTCCTTACAAATTCTTTATCTTGTAAATAGTCCCACAATTTTCTTTGTGGAAATGATATTCAAAGTTCCAGTAATAGAAACTGCATGAATTTTTAAAGCTTCTGAAAGCTGAAACATGTATTCTACTTTTTCTTTTGAAAATGCAAAAATGATAGCAGAACAATCTATACCTGTGAAAGTAAGATATCGTTGTTGAATTCCACAGACTAACATTTCTTCATAACTTGTTGTTTTAGAAAATATATCCTTTGTGTAAATCCATTCAAGGCAAAATATATCTTGAGCTAAAATGCTTGTATGATAATGATAAGTATCCACTAGTAAAACTTTAAATGGAATGTTAGGATTTATTCTACTAGAAAAAAAATCCTTTTTCATAGTAGCATGAGCTACATTTACTTTTATAAGCAATTTTAGGAAGAGATCGAGGGCTATATAACTCCTGATCACACTGACAAAGAATCCAAATATTTGATTTTTTTTATACATGGTCATTACTTGTGCAGCTGGCACTACTTTCTGTTTTGACACAGCAGCCAGTTATTTTCATTTTCTTTTCTTTGGAAATAGCAAAACTCATAAACCATATAGACCAGAAACGGACAGGTACTTTCTCACCTTATCTCATAGGTTTTTCAACATTAGCTTTAATTCATTACCAAGTATCTATATCTTAGGTTCCTTCTGGAAACCAAGAATTATAAGGCTTCATTACTTCCACACACATTTCTAAATCAGCAAAAGAAATGTGAAGCTTATGAGTTTTTATTGAATGTTTTAGCATAGCTAGGTACAGAGAAGATTTGGCTTTTCCCATTACCCTGTAATGAAGATTACTTATCTGGTTAATATTTTAAAACCCTTCCTAATTTTTCCTCTTTATGGTTCTTGTTCTGGTGCCACTTATCATCTATTGCGTTGTGGTCCCTTGGCAAGGTTGTCTTGTACATCAGTACACGGGAATGCAGAGTATGACCAACTGTACAATAAGATTTATTTAGTATGGCTTTTTATACATAGTCAAAGGCACTACCTCAACTCTGAAACCCCTCTGTACTCACGTACATGGTCATGAGAAACTCTTGCCTCTTCTTGCCAGAAACAATACCTCAATTAATATCAGTAATAAAAAGGAAAATTAGTACATAGAAACAAGGCAAAAAGTATACAGAAGCAAAGCACTCCTTTGTAACCTGTAGAGTGTGAGCAACTGAGCTCATTAACCAATTATTTATTAATGGTATAGATTCTGAGAGAACATTTGAGAAATAGGCAGAGTTGGTTTCATCTATGCTTGTTTTCTCATGCAACCATTTCCCAACTTTGTCTCATCTGTCCCATGAGGAGCCTGCACTCTTTCTTAGTAAATGGAGTTTTGTCTATAATCAAAAATAGAAAAGCATAACAATGATTACAATAAGCTTACCACCAGAGGTATGAGGAATACTTTGTGCAAATCCCTTAGCATCCAATTTGTCCAAATTGTCCTGTTACTTTGTTATCAAAAATTTGTGCAATGGTAGAGGCATCTGAATCAGGAAATGATTAGGAATAGTAAGTTCTATAACATCATGTGAATGATTAATGAGAGATCAAGGAACAGCATTTCCCAAAAGATAAGTTTGAATAACCTTCCATTCATGTAAAAATTCACCATAAGCTTAATCAGTGATGCCAAAAGTGGTCGAATTCCAATAAGAAGGCAAAGTAATGTGTCTTTGCACAGATAAATATTTCTTTCCCAACCATCCCACAGATTTCTTAAGTAAATTGATCTCTGTCTGATATCTATTTGAGCTTGCTGAGTCCAGTTCCTGAGAATCTTTATACCGTTGCTACACCTGACACAGAAGCATTAGCAGCAACAGCAATAAGGTTATGAATTTCCTCTATTACTAAATCGAACATGCACTTTGTTCTTTTCAATATCTTATTAAAGAATTCTACAACATTATGATGTAGAGGATTTTGAGCCCAAGAATGACCTAGGTTTACAGACAGCCAAATATGTGTATGTTGTTGTAGTATCATATGTGATGATGAGGATTAAACTTAACAGAGAAATTAATACATGAATACAATTGAAAATCATAACTACTAATTCCAGTATTGAAATTGGTTCTTCTAACTAAAAAATACATATGTTAGTGGTACATCGGTAGTAACATTAGTATTTCTGAGTAAGGTAAATTTATAAGTATAAGCCGGTACTGCTGTTCCAACAAATCAGCCATTAAAAACCTGAACAGGTTTTAAGTCAGCTATGATCTTCCAAATATGGATCTGTGTTGCATTTTGGGCTGTGTGGAAGGCAATCAATGTCAGAAAACGGCTTCCTGTTGACTTTTTATTCTTGGCTTGATTCATCCCGGTAACACTAAGCAAATCACAAGTGGTGATATTTTAGAACAATTGTCACTAAGTTAACCATATGGGCCCCAATTGACCCATTTATATTGAAGTTTTTTTGCCAAATTTGCTCAATAATTTCCCAAAAGATGGTTGATGTTTGAAATTATAATATGTACAATCTGTACATACAGGTTATGCTACTTCTTAATTTTCAGTAACATTATCCCAGGTATGATTAATGGACTATGTTGATAGTCTTTGAGGACAAGTACGAAATGTGCCTATTTTAATATTTAATAGGCTTTTCATATGTATTTTTCCTTTAAGTTTATTTATATGATGGATTACATTAATGAATTTATGACTGTTGTACCATATCTGAATTTCTGTTATGAAGCTGAATTGATCATGAAGGTTTTTAAAATGTATTCCTGGATTCAGTTTGCTATCACTTTATTGAGTATTGTGGCATTCCTGTTCATTACTGAGATTGGTTTGTCATTCTCTTTCTCGGTTGAGTCTTTGTGTGGTTTGTCATCAATCTTACTGTAGTCTCAAAGACTTCTGGCAATGTTCCTTCTGTTTATATTATGTGCAACACTAAGAGGAGTATAGGAAGTTCTGATAGAATTCTTCATTAAAACCATTTGGCCCTGGGATATATTGTTTGCTTTTGATGAGAACTTCTATTTCATTAAAGAGTATATGCCTATTTAAATTGCTCATGTAGGCTTTATTTGATTTAGGTAAATGGTACCTAGCAAGAAAATTGTCCATTTCTTTTATGTTTCCCAATTTTGTGTAGTACATGTTTCTGTGGTTTGCTCTAAGTATTTTGTGGATTTCCTTAGTGTTTGTTGTCATGTATCCCTTTTCATTTCTGATTGTGTCAGTTTGGATGTTCTCTCGTCTTTTTTATTATTTTGCATAAGGGTTTTTCTATTTTGTTTATTTTCTTAAATATCCTGCTCTTTGTCTCATTGATTCATTGTATTTTTGGTTCCTATTTAATTTATTTGAGCCCTACATTTGATTATTATCTGTTTTCTACTCCTTCTGGGCATGTGTGCTTTTTTGTTCTAGAGCATTCATATGTTTTAAGTCACTAGTGTGAACTTTCTGTATGAGCTATGAACTTCCCTCTCAGCACTGCTTTCATAGTATTACATAGGTTTGGGTACAACATGCCTACATTTTTGTTGAATTTTAGGAAGTCTTTATTTTATTTCACGTTGATCCATGGGTGGTTCAGTTGTTTGCTGTTCAATGTCCATTGTTTTGTAGGATTGTACTGTTGTACTGTTGTCAAGTTCTAATTTTAAATCGTGGTCATCTGATAGGATACAGTGTATTACTCCATTTTTTTTTTTGGTTTCTGAGTATGTTTTATGTGTTGCAGTGTGTGGTCAGCTTTATAGACGTTTTCATGAAGTGCTTAGAAGATGGTATATTCTTTCTTGTTTGGGTGGAATATTCTATAGATGTCTGTTAGGCCCATTTCATTCATTACATTTCTTAGTTCTCTTATTTTGCTCAAAAATTTTTGTCTCATTGACCTGCCCATTATGTATAGCAGAATGCTGAGATTTCCTACTATTAGTGTGTAGGGTTTTATGAGTAATTTGAGTTGTAATAATGTTTTGTTTACGTGTGTGAGTGCACTTGTGTTTTGGGCATAGATGACAGGGATTGAGACTTCATCGTGATAGATTGAACTTGTTATTAGTATATAGTGTCCTTCTCCAACTCTTCTGAATTATTTTAGTTTAAAATCTAATGTTGCAGATTAGGATAGCCACACCTGCTTGTTTTTTGGGTCCTTTTCCATACCCTTTACTCTGAGGTACTGTCTGTCTTTGAGGTTGAGGTATGTTTCCTGTATACAATAGATTGCTGATTCTTGTTTTCCTATCTATTCTCTTAGCCTGTGTCATTATATGTGGATTGAGTGCATGTATATTAAGAGATATTTATGACTAGTAGTTGATAATTTCTGTTATTTTTCAGTGTGAGTGGTTTTGTGCTTCCCTTCCTAGAGTTTTGCTGATGTGAGTTTATTTATTGCTTGAGAATTTTTGTGTCAAGTTTGCATTCTTGGGTTTGTGTTTTCCTTTTAGTAAGGCTGGGTATTTTGATATGTATTTTTAAGTATTTGTTTTTGTCAGGTGATACCTTGTTTTCTCCAATGGTGAAAGAAAGCTTGGCTGGTTTCAGTAGTCTGCATTTGTATTCAAGGTCTCGTAGTGTCTGCTTGGATACATTTATCCAAGATCTTTTGACTTTCATGGTTTCCATTGCGAAGTTGGGAGTAATTCTGATAGGTTTACCTAAACATGTCACTTGGCCTTTTTCTTTTGCGGTTCCTAATACTCTTTCTTTATTCTGTATGGTTTTGTGTTTGATGTTTTTTGGTATGACAAGGCGATTTTTTAATAATCTAGCTTATTTGTTGTTCTTTATGATTCTTATGCCTCCACAGGGATATCCTTCTTTAAGTTGGGAAAGTTTTCTTCTGTAATTTTCTTTATTATATTTTCTGTGCCTTCCATCCCTAATTTTCTTTCAACAGAATTGTCTTCTGTTGTTTTTCCAGATTTTCTGTATGTTATCTGTTAAAAATTTGTTAGCCTTAATATTTTTTTCCATTACCTTATCTAGCAATCTTCAAACCCTGAGATTCTCTCTTCCATCTCTTTTATTCTGTTTGTTGTACTTCCCTCTGTAGTTTCTGTTCATTTATCCTGGTTTTTCATAGACAGTGTTTTTATTGTTTTCTTTACTGCATATATTTCAGTCATACGTCTTAAACCGTTTTCTTTAACAGTCTGATTTTTTCCTTAGTAATCTTGCTTTTTTTGGTTTGATTTTTAATTTCTTACAGATTTCAGCTGTTGCTTTTTTTCTTCGTTTTTTAGTTTGGTTTTCATTTCACTCTAAATGTCTCTATCCTCTCCATAAAGTTGTCTACTTAAATAATTTTAGTCATTTTTTTTCCTTGGCTGTGAAGTTTGCCTGGTCTGTAATCACTTGATTCTGATGTTACAGTGTGGCCTCTTAGGATGTTGGATAAATTCTTGCATTAGAGTCTACCTATCTCTTCTTTTCATTTAATCATGGCAGTGTCTTTGCATCTTGTTCAAATTCTTACAGTGGCTGTCTTAGTCTTTGGGAACTGTTCTTGGTCTGCTCTGTGGTTTAGAGGTGTCATTTTGCCTGCTCTTTTGCTTTGTTTTACTTGGTTGCTCTTTTGGTCTAATCTGTGCAGTCACAGCTTGTTTGTGGACTTCCTCTCTTGGTCTTCTGACCTGAGGCAGGTATGGGAAGGACCCCAAATATTTTTCCGACTATGGATGTCCTAGAGAGTGGGGTGTTGTGCTGTGTTGCTGGTCATGCACCTGTTGGTTATGTATGTATTGT